>NC_088176.1:8372500-8677500 GCF_028769735.1 Zonotrichia leucophrys gambelii | reverse complement strand
TTTTGATAACTGCAGCCGACAATTTAGAAATAAGACACTTCTCACAGCCAACATGACAGTGGATTTTGAGCATTCAGAAAACACCAGGCCAAAAAACTGGAGACATCTTGATCTTTTAAGACAGCTTTTCCAGTACTTTAAGTGAAGGGGGGGGAGCGGGGCAAGAAAAAGAGAGAGAAAAGCTGCAAGGAAAATAATACAAAGCCAGCACAATTGGCATCTAGACAGTAAAGAAAAAAAGTTTTTGAGGTTAACAGAAGGAAAGACAAAGCTGTTATGTACCCGAGGGATGCAATTTTAGTGGGAATGGAAGATTTGAGTGGTAAAGGAGGAGCGCTTGCCTCTGGGTTCTCTCTCTTCCAGCAGTTCGGCTGCTGGCATCTCAATTTGAATTGCTGGGTGAGTAGCACTTTCTGCGTGCGCGTTTTCCGTCTTGACCATTGAACTTCTGATGTGACTTCTCTCCCTCTCCTCCTCTCTCCCTCTCCTTCCCTTTCTTCCTGTGAGGAATCAAAAAAAAAAAATGGGGAGGGGGGGTGGAGAGCGTGAGAAACCAAGCAAGCATCTCCAGCTGTGACCTTTGTTAGCTACATTGTTTTTATTTATTTATTTTATGGTAATCGCCTTTTCTAGTAGGGGGAAGCGCGACTTTTCGATGCCGCTGAATTTGGCAGCGGTGGCGAGAAGCGCGCGGCAGAGCTGCTGTCGCGACACAATGGTGCAGCAGCGGGACAGTTGTTGCACTCCTCCCCTGCGCCCTTCCCTCCGCCCGGGTTTGGGGTTTGCTTGGGGGGGCGGGAGGGGGGGAAATGGGATTTTCTCTTTTCCTGGTGCATCCAGGGTGGGATCGGGGTGTGTTGGCGGGGCGGCGTTTCGGAGCCCGGTGTGCAGCAGGTTTCGGGGGCTGATTCCTGGCTGCTGAACAATGGTTACCAGCGAGGGAGAAGTGTGAGCGCGTGTAGGGCTGTGTTACATCTGCAGTCAGGCACTCACACAGTGACCATGACATCACTAGCTTTTCTTCTCTTTTTTTCCTTTGGGGCGGAGGGGGCCACTTCAAAGCTTTCTTCAGTTCAGTACGATATTTCCTAAACTCTGAAACCATGAAGGTAAAAATGTTTGGGTTTTGGGGTTTTTTTTTCTTAAAGGAAGAAAAGTTGGTTTGTAGCAGGGCACATATGTTGCAGTTAAGGGGGTTTGGAGATGGAATGGTTTAACTCTTGTCATACACGAAACGAGATTTTTTGTTTTAATTATTAAAAATACTACGTAGTACTATTTCTTGGGTGCTTTTGATCCTGTGTTTGGTTGACAGTTAAATTTTCTGAGTTCTTCAGAAAGCTCAACTGTAGTGTGAAAGGGTAAAATTTTAGGGACACTGCATAAGAATTATTTTACCCAGGGATAAAGGAGTATGAAAAATCAGACTGAACGCTGATAAAGATGAGGTAGCACATGTTTTAATACAGTGCTTCTGTGTTTGCTGTCAGAAGTCCACGAGACTTTCTTTCTCCTATTATTATAAATTGCAGAAAGTAAAGCTACCCCTCAGCCTGGTTTGTGTATTACCCTTACTTGCACACAGAAAATAGAAACTTATTGATGAATTCTACAATGCATCACGTTTTCACTCTTGGTTTTGTGGAAGTCTTGAGTTTCTGCTGTTTCCTTTTCCAACTCTGCCAGACTTGCTTACAGAGTCACTTTATCCAGGAGGAGGATTTCTATCATTTCAGTACTCTGTGGTACTGAAATGATAGAAATAAGCCTGATGATAGAAGTAAGCCTGATTAGCTTACTTGATTTATTTGCCTTTTCTTATATAAAACAAGGGATAAAATTCTGTAGAATTTGTCTAAAATTAATTAATCTAAAAGGACAGTTATTTAGATGTTTTTTCTTTCACTGCGTGTTGTTGCATATGCAGGTTTTACAAGACTGGTGGTGAGATCTCACAAACATTATATCTTTAGAGGATTTTTTTTTTTACTGGGACTTGGGGCAAAAGGCCTGACAGCACTGTGTAAATGTGCCTGTTACTTTTCTTCTGAAATACTTGCAAGGTGTTTCAGGTCTGATGTGCGTTTAACATAACGTTTTTACGGAAATTTTTTGAATTTATGCAAGAAATAATTGGTCTGGATTTACTTAATTGCATCAGTTAATTGTGCAGCATGTAATGTTTTAGCATATAAAAAATGAAAACCGTTTTTAGAGCCTTGTTATTTGTTTTGGAATTTAATATGCATTTGCTACATTTGTTGCATATCGGTGTTGAGCACAGTCTGCTGTGAATGCTGCATTTTAAAAAGCTGTACTGAAAACTTGCCATCATATCTTAAGGCATGTATGTGCATGGTAGGTTTTTAATAATGCTGTTATTACTGAAATTACCAAATACAAGAAGGCATAGGCGTACATGCTAATTTTTATTAATTTCTTGCAGTTTTTTGACGGCCTCACATTTAAGTTCTTGCTATAGACAGAAATTACAGATACCCTAATAAAAATCAGGAGCTGTTTTGCCTACAGTATATATGCCTGCCTAGTGCTGAAATATGTGGTTTATAGGCAAGAATTAAAGCTGTTTATAATGAGGCATTTCAGAGACTTGGACAGTAAATCAAATTGCTTGACTAGGTATTCGCATAAAAATATAGAGCAAGGTCTGTCGGGGCAATTATATGCACTATTTTGCTTATACTTGCTTTTTTCTCTGCTTCTCATCTTCTCTTAATTTTTGAGCTTGTATTATTGCTCTGTGCCTCTCCCCTTCCTACCCTATTTGTGTTCAGGACCATTTCCCAAAGACCTGTTTTGGTTTCAGCCATCTCTATGCTTAGTGGTTGTGCATCCAGCACACCTTGTGCTGGTATGGCTTAGCAAAAAGGTGTTTTTCAGTTTTAATGTAATATATACCAAGATTTTTTTCTTTTTTGCCTTGTTAGAATGAACGAAGGCTTGCCTGTTCTGCAGAGATGGTATCTGTCTAGTAATTAAAATTAACTAAAGTCTGCAGAGAAAGCACCGAGTATTTGTCACATTGGGGAAGAAACTGCCTCTCCTTTTGTAATGGAAGAAATAAATATGGGTGCTTTTTTATCTGAAACTGGAAGAGACTGAGCACTACCCTGTCCTATTGGTATGGGAAAGTCCACCTGTTGATCAAATAATCTGTAATGTTGATCCTCAGTGTAAGGCTTGCCTGGATGCATGCAGGCCGCAGTTCTGGGCTATAGATGATGTAACTGCTGTGTGAATTCATATGCTGAGGTGAGGCAGAGCAGGTGAGCAGAGTGCTTTCTCTTTATCAGTGAAGCCTAAGAGAATAGGTAAGGTAAAATCTATCTGCTGTAAATGTAATCCCAGTGTTGCTGAAGGATCTCAAATTATAGACTTGTGTAGCAGGTGCTTGTTTGGGTCTGACCTGACATTGGAGTAACACCACATTGTCCAAGACTACAGCACTTAACTTGTATTTAAAACCCCAAGTTTCTTTCTTCTGCTAAAAAAATTTGATATATATATATATATATATATATATATATATATATATATATATATAAAATATAAAAACCCCACTCCAAATACCATAGCAATAAACTTACAGACCACAACAGCTTTGAAAGCAGAGTGTGAGCGCACTTAATAATGTTTTACTACTAGTGTGTTTTATCCTCCTGCGTCGGAACTAACAGGCGGTAATTAGATAGCTAAACCCCAGTCCTTCCCCTTGTACACTAGAGGATTTGGCGTATGCTAATTGTCACCAGATCATTTCACATAATTGCCTTTCGGCGAAATTAAGTGGAAATTTCCTGAACATCTTAAATCCTCATTTCCCCACCCCCTCCCCTCAGTACCTTCTCACCCTGACAGGAAGGATGTGGAAAAATGTCAAGCACGGTGGCTTAGCTCTCCAATATTCAGGGGACACTTCATCTGAGTTAAAGGGGGGAAAAAACCCCAAAATTATTCTTTTCATGAATGAATTGCTGGACACTTAAAAGCAGGAAGCCGATTTTGTTGTTTTGTCTGAGAGACTGCTAATGGACCACGGGGTTTTATTGAATGCCCGCAGTTCTTGCAGGAGCAGGTAGGCACTCGGTGGCCTGGGAAGTGGGCAGGGGGGGAAGGGGAAGAAACAGAAGGCTGCAAAAGTGTGTTTGTTTGTGTATCCCCATTTTTTAAAATTTAATTTAATTTTATTTTTATACTAAGGGTAGGACAGAGAGGGTTGTTGCAGGGGTTTCGGGGTTATTTTTTAAGGCTCTGCCTGGGGAGGGCATTGTCCCAGCACATGGTTGTCAGTGCTCCTGTCATCATTTGTGTGAAAGAAGAAAATGAGCCTCTTTCTAGCAGGGTGAGTTGTGATTATCAATGGAGGCCTTGTCTCCTGCTACAATGGGCAGTTAGCTTAGGGCAGGACCTTAGGCAGGAATCAGCTGCATTAAACTGAGAAAGGGCTCAGGCCACTGTATCAGCCATAAAGGAGCAAGGGGAAGTAGTTTTCAGGAATGCTTAGTCAGGTGTGAAAGCATCCTTAAAAAAAATAAACTGTGACTTCACTAGCTGTGCAGGGCTGGGTGAAATTAAATCTTTGATATTTTTTCAGGAAATGCTTCATCACTCATGTTGAATTTTTATGCTTGGGAAGGGGATGAGTACCAAGTTACATATAGCTGGTGGGTTTGGTTGGCTTTAGCTTCTCAGTTAACCCAAATGGTGTGCATTTTCCTTGGTGTAGTTTGGGGTGCCACCCAGAGTGGCTCCTGATGTGGGTGATCCCCAGACCTGCAGTGGTGCTTACAGATGTTCTGCTTTGGGTGGTGGTGACTCTGATGGAAGTGGAAAAGTATTTCAATATTTGCAGCCATATTTTGGGATTTGCCTTTACTTGCAACTTAATTTCCTGGTTTATGTGGGGTGTCACGGTGGTGAGGGAGTGTAAGGATGTCATTCCTAGGCAGAATCAGGGAGAGATCAGCCTTTAGAAAAAAAGAAACTCCTTTTATGAGTATCTTTGGAACTGTAGAGCAGTTCAGGAGCATCTGTTAGCATTTCACTGGCCACAGTCAGCAAAACTGCAATAGCATCAGTAGGAAAATACAGAGAAACACGTATTTTTAAATGTGAACTGGTATTGAATGATACTCCTTGCTAAGCCCAGGGAGCAACTCCAGGAGGGCCTGCTAATTCAAGACCACTGTCGACCTGCATCCACCCTGGAGGAGGGGAAAAGGCTGACAAACCCTCTTCTGTGCTGCTTTTGTTTTATTGTATTGTACTGGCTCATAAAAGCACTTTCAGGGCCCATCTTTCTTCAGCAGAAAAGGAGAGCAGTGGGGAAGAGGAGGACATGGCAAAAAGACAGGCGGAGCTCTAGCTCCATTTGTTTTCAGTGTCTCTTGATTAATAGGTTTTAAGGAGGATGGCGAGCTCTCATTCCTCTGATGGTGGAGGAAGGGGCCGGGGCTCTGGGCTCTGGGTGTGAGCACCTGCTCAGACCCTCCCGGTCGCGGGTGGTTGAGGGTTGCCCAGTGGGCTGCAGCACCTCCCAGGGCTTGAAGGACGTTTCAAAGGGCACCAGGTCAGGGAAGGGGCTGCAGCTGCATGGGCTGTGCTGGCAGTACTGGGGTTTGAGGCTGGGTTGGTGCAGGAGCCTCCCCCTGCCCTCGGGATGCACTGGGAAGGAGTCAGGGGCCGGAGGCTTTGGCCGCTGCCATGCTGACATGGCACAGTGGCTTGTTTTCAGCCTGGGTGGCTTTTTGTGCAGACCTGCCTTTACTAACCCCACATTATTCTGGTGAGGACATCCTCTGGTGTTTCTGGCATGTTTTTTTTCTGACTTGGAGTTGATATGATACTGTGGTTTTATTGCCAAAGCCAAACGAGCCATGAATTTGAAAGCAGAAATTGCAGTTGTAAACTCTTCCTGTTTAGAGGTTGGTTTCTCTTTGTGTGCTCAACAATACAATGTTTCATCTTATGCAAGTCCTATGTTGCTTTCAGAGACTTAGGAACTATTGATTTATGCAGCATGTATTAACTTCTTCAATAAATGGGGAGTATTCATCAGTGGGGTGTATTAAATTGGGCTGTATACGCATAGAAGCATCTTTCATCCTGTTAATGAAATGTCCTTACCATGCAACAAAGACTAATACACAGCAATTTATACACACAATCCCCTGCAGTTTAAATCTGAAGTTCAGATAGGTTTTTTTGTTCCCTAAAGGCACCTATCAGAACTTAGTCTAAATGGATCTCAGTACTCCTTTCAAACATTTATCAGTCCAAAATTTGTTGTGGTTTTGGTGCGGGAATTTTTTTTGTTCTAGAGCTCCATTATTGTTTAAACTGATCTGTGTTTAAGCACTCCCAGAAGCATTTCAAATTCATATAGAGAGGTTTAGTAGTAGAGCCCCTATGGGGACAATTTCTCCTGGTTGCTTCAGGCAGCAGTTACCAAGAAAAGCAAACTTCTCTTGTCTTTTTGCAATTCTTTAACATGCCCTCTAAGCTACCATATGAGACCTCAGCTTTCAATGGACAGGGGTGATTTATCAGCAGAGGGCTTGGTACTTTTTAGGTGCTGGGATTTCTCTCTAGAAATCTCCACTTGTTCCAGTCCTGTCAGCAGATGCCCTGGTGCTGATCTGTGTGTACCAGTGCAGCTCCCTTCCCATGCCTGACAGAGCCATACATGGAGCTCTTCAGCTTGCCAGAGAAACGCCTGCATCTCACAACGGCTCTTAGCTTAAAAGGGCCCTTGATAAAGTGCTCACAAATGTATATTGGAGAATATTGCCTTTTGCAGGGGGATGTCTAAAGTCATCTAATGGGGGTCTCCTATTGATGGTTTCTGTGGTTTACCTTTCATTGCCAGTGGATGGGGTTAGGACCACACTTGTACCTCAGGCAGATCTCCCATTGGCTTCAAAGGAAGATGCATCTGCAGGATTAATCCTGCTCTTTTCCAGATTGTCCTTTATTTTTCTTTTCCAAGGAAGCTTAGTTAACTGCAGGAACGGTACTTTTAAAAGAGCAGCTTGTTTAGCATATTATGCATGTTTAGCTTGGCTTGCAAATTATGTGTGCTGTTCTGAGGGGAGTTATGGTCCCTTTCCCCAGTGTGTGCCAAACAGTGCAATGCAGAATGGAAACCTGTCCCTGGGTAGTGGTACAGATGCAGACTGACTGGCTGGGAAGTGGATCACACTCCTCTGTCCCAGAGAGCATGTTTTTGAGCATGTATATGATAGTTTCTCCCTTTCCCCTGGCACATTCTTCCCCCACCTCTGCCCCAGAATCATCAGTGTCAAAAGAGTATCCTACCCTTGCACCTTTATATGAGTGGTCCATTTGAGTGCGTGCTAGTAACCTAAACAAAAATTATTTACCAGGGGAATAATTTGCAGACTTAAGGTTCAAGCTCTTAATTGTTGATTTTTATTTGCTTTACTTTTGCTTTTTATTTGTGTCTGAAACATGTTAAGTGAAATACATCATAATTTAGCAGTTGTTCTGTTTTGTGGAGATATTGTGGGCACTCTTGGTATATCAAAGCAAGGAGTGGTGGTTTCCCACAGTTGGCATGTAACCCCCTATGGTACATCTGGCTTTGGTGATGGAGCCATGTCAGTCCAGCTTTCCTCTCACGTGTTGTTTCTTGTTTGTCGGCTTAAGTTTGACCCTGTAATGTTATTCTACATATTTTTTTAGCTAACCAGCTCCAGTTTCTGTGAAAATAAGCTCTCTGTGGAAGACAGCACTTAATGTCTGTCAGGGTCTGGGTGAGGTTTACCATGATGTGCAGATAGAGCTGGGAGAGCACAAAGCTACAGCCTGTATTAACTTCTTCACTAAATGGGGCCACATTGTGGGTCACCTAACAGCAGGAGTTCACACAATTCTTAGCCAGAAAAAGTAGCTCTTATTGGAAATGATCATTTTTGTGAACCTCATCAACTGGTCATTTGGCTTGTAATGTCATGTGTTGTTGGGTAGATGCCTGCTACTTTGTATGGTGTGAAATATAATTTGTTTGGTGAAACCCTTACCAAAGCCTTCAGTTACTTTCAGACTGCTTGGGCTGGTTCACTAGAAAGAGAACAGATTTTGGGTTAGAGCATCTCCTTTGGCTTTTTGAACTTGGAGAGCCAAATCCTCATATCTCTTCCTGATATGAAGCCATTATGGATCCATGTGGCCAAAAGTTGTCCTTGGCTGTTCAGCTGGCAGATCTGACCCACAACCCAGCCAGCACAAGCTGCTGTTAATCATAGCATTGGCTGTTGTGACCACGTTCTTCCCTGCGTGGGGCCACTTGACAGTGGAATCCCCTGTGCCAAGCGCTTGGTGGTGTAGGGGGATCATCCCATGTAAGGGTGGCAGAAAGAGATGAACATGGTGAAGAACATAGGAGAAGTTGTGGAAAGCACAGGTACAGGTCTTGGCTGGCTTCTTTTGGATGCACACTTTTTCCTGCAGTTATCAAAGCAGTGAGCCCAAGTAGCCACTTATGGCAGGGGCTGGGGGAGCCAAAGGGGCTTCACTGGGCCAAAGCATGGTGGAGGGACTTCTTGTTCATTCAGGGGAGACAGATGTTTCTTTTCTTCCTTGCTCCCAGTTTGTCTTCCCTCTTCCTTCCCCACAGTCTAGCAGCTCATTCCCAAAGAATAACTGAATTATTTTTGAAATAATTCTTCCCTTCTTTTAAGGGAAGCTCAAAACATTGGAAGCTGGATCAGATAACAGCAATAGCTTGTCTAAGGTGGCACAGTGAGGGTGTGTGTGTGTGTTTGGGGGTGCTGGGGTGTGAGCAGTGGGCTCAGAGCTGTCTGGAGCAGGAGAGTGCTGGCAGACCCTGAACAGCAGCGGCGCTATCGTGGCCACCATGGTATCACTACTTTATTTTAATGTGATTCCTTTTACTTGATGTTAATGCAAGTTGTTCCTTACTTAAAGTAATAAAAGGAAATGAAGACACATTCTAAAATGAAACCTGACTCTAATCCATTCATCATCTAATACCAGCCTCTTTATCTTTGCTGGTACCTAATCTGGTTAAATGTCCCTGTTGTAGGATTTTAGTGAAAATCCTCTATGGGGAATAGGGTTTTTTGCAATTGGATTACTCGCAGTAAATGGTCCAGCGGTTCAGCTGGTTTCAGCTTAATTTTTTCTTTGTGATCTTGTAAGGGTAAGTTACAGTTCAGCCTGCCTTTTTCTTTCATTCATTCACTCCTTTAAATTTTTTTTTAAATTGTTGTTGAGAAAAATATTTTTTTTCCCCAGAGCTAGGAATGTGATGGGGAAAACCTCATGATATCTACGTGATTATTCCCCCTACAAGAGTGTTAATTTCAATGGCTTTATCTGGGGGGTTTTGCCATTATTTATATAGCTGAATATTTTAGTAGCCTAATTAATCAGTATCCAGTTTCCATTTATTAGCGCTCTCTGATGAATTGATAATTAATCAGCTCTTCTAAAATATATATATAAAATATGCAGGTGATCGCTTGTCAGCTTAATGCTTGCTGATGAAGGGAATACTCCAGCACTACAAAGGCTTTTTATCTGGAGTATTTGCAATGAGCAGTAAAATGCAGAACTGAGAGTGAGGACAGGAAGGGGAGAGGAAAAGACCTACAGGTCATTGAGCATTTGGGTCTCTTGCTAATTAAATGGGGGACTCTCTCAGCCCCTCACTGAGGAGTCTGCCTGCATCTTGAAGGTGAAGCACAAGATTATAAAAGAAAAAGAAAAATTTTAAAGAATTGCTGTTGCTCCATACAGGAGCATGACAGGTCAAAAAGATTAAAGAACCTCAACAGCAGGGAAAGTGTGTGAGGAGGTTTTAAGCAAGAGGGTGGGAAAACTGCAAGGGTGATGCCGAGAAGGAATCTGGAAAAGTCTGAGGATCGCATGGAAATCCTGGCTACTCAGATTTTTTGTGTGTTGTACCTCATGCTGTAGTGGGGAGATGCCCAGCACTGCTCTAACAGTGTCAACCTTTTTCTCTTGACAGTCTAACAAAGTGCCAGTTGTGCAGCACCCACACCATGTACACCCTCTTACGCCGCTTATCACATACAGCAATGAGCACTTCACACCAGGAAACCCTCCTCCACACTTACCAGCTGACGTAGACCCCAAAACAGGTAGGTGGGAAGTATTTTGGGGTTGCTTTTGGGAGGGAGTGGGTGGATCTTCCCTTTTTGCGCATTAGGGGAGAGGAGGGCTGGAGAATGGATTTCCCATGCTGGAGCACCAAAGGGGGCATGTGAAATGTCAAAGCCAGACAAAATACTTTCTTTTTAAGCCAATTAGACTTCAGAAGGAAACCTACTGGGTGAATTTTCATAGAGCTTCTGCAGGGTGACACCAGAGTTGCATGTGTGGGGTCGCTTGCAGGTGTGTTTCTTTGCAAGCATGATACCCCACCTGGTAGTTCAATCTACCAGTGCTTGGTTTGCATGCACGACCCACAGAATTAAACATGTACATTCTGTGATCTGCACTTACAAAATTGCAGCTGGAATTTTAAAGGTGGTGGGTCATGACCGGTTTCAAAATGAATCTCTTTTAATTCCCCAAATCCCATTGTTTCTGTGTCAGGAGTTCAGCCATTTTTCTTCTATAATGTTGAATTTTCATCCACTGTAACTACTTAGCTCCAGCTTTACACTTGCAATTCTTTTCCCCAATGTAAGTCTACCCAACTCTAAGTTCAGCCTGAAGGGCACTCTGCTTGAATATAGAGCACCACGTAAAATCCTGACTAGATTTATTGGTGTTACAGAGTAGAATTTACATGTTATTCTAACTTTTTAAGAGTCCCTTTTTAACCTGAGGTCCCAAAGAAGTCAAACAGTGTCAATCTTCTTTCTCCAGGCTGTGCTGAGTTCCTAGTGACAGTGGTTTTTGGTTTTGTTAATCCAAGCCCCATTTAGTTAATTGTGAAGTTCATCAGAAACAGAATTCATGTCAAAGGAATCACTCTGTGTCAGCCTTAACTTATGCAGATAATTTATCTAAACTCCAGCCCTTGAATGAGACTGTGCATTAGCTGGCTGTCACTCGATATGCTTCAACTGGGGCCCCCTTTTAATTGTGCTTAATGCTGACTTCACATGGCTTGAAAGGAATCCATCTCACCATCCCTGGGTATTGCAAGTGAATGGCATAGTCAACCTCTCATTTAAATAATGGTAGTACAGGGAATAGCTCTTAAATGGTTATCGTAAAACATATGATTAACGTCTGTAGACTGTTTGCTTTTCTTCTGTGAACATTCTTTCAAGTGTGCAAATAGCTCACTGGATGGTTAAAGCCCAGTTAATCTGTTTGGGTTTTGTAATGGAGAAAAAGCAATGTCTGCATGAAAATGTCACACAAGGAGATTTAATTTAGAGATTAAAAGCTTCCCAAGTGACTTAAAAAAATAGTTTTTAGCCCTGAATACAGTACCCCTTCTTTTTAATGCTCTCTGTTTTAATTTTGTTTCTGCTGTGTAATTGTGCCCTGGCTTGTTAATTGAAAGACCCAGCTTTGTAACCCTTACTCCTCTGAGTAATTCCTATTTGCTCTTAAGGTAAGGAGCGTTAATATTTAAGGCTTGTGTCTGGAGCTGGTTTCTGCTTTCTGAGTAGAAACTGTACCTCAATCCAGAGAGGATGGGTGGGCTCTCCATCCTCCCCTGCACACCTTCAACATCTGCCCCTGGTTTTACCAAGCATTTCCAGGGGTCCTCACCTCCACTCCTGGTTTCAGAAAAGTTCTCCTAGCTTTGCTCAAAAGGAAACATCATTTGCAATTTTAATGACTTTTAAACTTGTTCTGGAGATTACCTTGGAATAATGCCATGTTAATCGAGTACCCAGTCACCGCATGGGTAGGGCCTGTGGTCTTTTGGCTGACTTTGAAACTAAAATAACCATGAAGCTGTTGCAGGGTCCATCTTTGTGTTGAACATTTAAGAGTGTATCTAATACAGCATCACACCAAAATTGTGTCTGAGACTGCTAAATTCTGAATAACAAAAATAATTATCTCTGACTGGAGAGGTGACTGAGGGAGTGAATAACATTTTTTCTTGTTTAAAAAATGAGAATGTGAAAAATTCTTTGAAAACCCTAAGCAAAGTCACAAATACTGTAATAAAAGTAAATTGACAGAAATTTAGAAACATATGCGTTTTTTCTTTATATTTTATTTATTTCGACATTTCAATACTGATGTTGCTTTATGTTCCTCTTCTATAGGAATTCCAAGGCCTCCACATCCTCCAGATATATCTCCTTATTATCCATTATCACCAGGCACTGTAGGACAAATCCCCCATCCGCTAGGATGGTTAGTACCACAGTAAGGAGTTCCATTTTTTTAATTTCTTTTTTTCTTTTTCTGATGTGTAAAATTTATGTAAAAATATATGTGTGTGTGTGTGTGTATGTATGTATATGTGTGCATTGGGATGAGTTTGTTTGCCAACTGCCACTTCACTGAGTGTTATGAATTTACCAACCTCAAGGTTAATTAAAATATATGCCAGGTCATGTGGTCATAAACAAAACCTGAGCAGTTGGACACAGCTTTGCATGTCATCCTAACCAGCTGACAGCTCATGAAGCATGAATTTTGAAATCCTTCTGCAGAAATGTCCTTTTCTTGTTATTGCCCTTACACTGACTGCATGAGTTTTTCTCAGATTTGGTTTTCTGGGGGCTCAAGGTGGTTCTCATAGACCCTTTTTTTTTTTTTTTTTTTTTTACTAGGGCCATCCCTACTACAAATTTGCAATTTTAAGTTTCATTTGCCTTGTCTGTTGAAAACTCTTTTGTTTTACTTATGAAACAGTAGAGCTTTACATCGGCCATAAGCAGCATTCCTAATTGAGATGTGGCTGGGCAGTTGGCAACTGGCATCTAAGGAATGGAATTTTAAACAAGTAAAAGGAATTAGTTTACTTTAAAACTGGTTAAGAAAAAAGAAATGGAAAGTTAGTTTGGGATTTGGATTCATTTTCGACTCCTCAGATCCCACTTGCAGAGCCTTGCTGGGTATGAGGCTCCCAGCAGTAATCAAGTCCTTATCTTCTTTTATTTCTTGTGTTGCCATCTCTCAATAGGTTTATAATATACTTAAGCACTGCCTAAGCCTTTTGTGTAGTATATTTGATCTAAATGCTTATAAAATCCATTTGTATTGCTGGATAAAACAGTTCTCTGCATTATAAATCAAGACTGTTACCTTGCTTTTCTCACATAACAGGCCTCCTCTGTTTTGGAGTGATCATATTTTTTATAGAAATTAATTGCCCAAAGTTCAAAATAGTTTGCTCCTGCTTGAGGTTGTTTCTCCAGCTGTGCTAAAATACTTCTCCACAAGTTCCTCCATGAGGAACTGGAGTTGATACCCCAAAGCGAAAGCAGGGCAGGGCAGGAGGTCACTGCATATCCCCAGGTCCTGGGCAAGACCTGGTGGTGGCCATCAGAGGCTTTGGAGACCTTTCTCAAGCACAAAAGTGTTGATGCAGGAGAGATGAAGCTTATAAAATTATTGAATAATAATTTATCTCATTTTGCATGGTGCCCTTCCTTGTGGGTGGTCATGCTGCTATTTTGGGTAGAGGTTCCCCCACCCTGAGGGTGAAGCATGTCCATCACCTCTCTGCTGAATGTCCAGAAGATCACATCATGAGCAGAAGTAAAACCCAAAGCATTGCTCCCTGAAATTTGAAATTCCTCCTGTTTGTGGTGATTTACCCTTTCCAAAGGACACCCTGAACAATTAGACTGCAACAAGTAGAACAAGTAGACTGCATGTGAGCTCCTTAGCTCAAGTTTGCACAGCAATAGCCTCAACATTTCAAACAAATACACTCAGCTAGTGCCAAAAGTCAGTGACATGAAAGACATGAGGGTGCAGGGAAGAAACTCCTCAGTGTCCCTGGCCTATACCCCATTGCTCATGTGGGTGTCTGTAGTGTGCAGACACAGGTTTGTCCTCCTTGCACCTCATGCCATGGATGCCAAAGCACATGGATGATGCCACGTGTAGCCAGTTTCACCAGAAAGGTGCTAATGGTCACCTCTGTCTCTGAACAACTCTGCCATCCCCACTGCTTCAGAACAAGTCAACACCATGGTCTACTTAGAGCCTACCCACAGCTCTTACAGCTTCTCCCAGTGATTTTTGGTGAGGGGTGACACCATCACATTGACTTTTGCTCTGGGAGAGTGGCACGGCCAACTTCACAGAAGTAACCCAAGTTTTTCTTTTCCCCTCTCCTTGCCACTTGCACTTCACCATCAACTTCCCAACCCATCTGTCCTCCACTGGCTTGCATGTTTTTGGCATAGTACCCACTCCAAAAGCATCCTGCCCAGTCAGATGATGTATTTGAAGGACAGATGAAACAAGCTAGCCAGCACAGACAAACCTCCATCAGAAAAAGTTGTGTGTCTTTCATGAGGATGCTGTTTTGCATGTTGCTGTATTTTTTAATTATTGTAATGAGGTGTGATTGTCTATTGGTTACCCACAATACTTCTTGGGGACTCTCCCCCGGTAACTCTTGTCAACACTTGTTAATCTGACAAAAGGCTACAAATTAAGCTCTGTTAATTTAATGTTTTCTCACCGAGATCTAAATACCGAAAGAGGCCCAAAGCGCAACTGAAGTCCTTTGATTCACTGTACTTTATTTTGGTATAAATTTACATTCATTATTGTTTTCCTTTGGATGTGTAGCCCTCAATTAGTGTGATGGCTCCATTAAAGCAAGCGAGACTTCGCCTTTAATTATTACAACAAAACACCTAGTTTCAGCTTGGGGAGAGGGTCTCTATTGACATAAGCAGAGGTTATAAAATTTAATTAGCCATTCCTATCAGATTTATGGCATTCAAATTGTTCTGTGTTTCTTTCCTTTGATCCTTGCTGTACAATCCCCAAGATTTTTGTTCTGATCAAATGAGAATAAAGCTTACTGTGCAGAGAGAAGTTTTTTGTTGTTCTTTTTTTTTTTTTAAGCCCTTTTTTCCTTTCTCTCATTCCCTCTCTCCCTTCTTTTTTGCCAGGCAAGGTCAGCCAGTGTACCCAATCACGACAGGGGGTTTCCGCCACCCCTACCCAACAGCTCTGACCGTCAATGCTTCCATGTCAAGGTGAGTTCAAATGCTGAGGTCCTAAATCAAGAGCAAATGTAGCTCCTCCTCCCACTCTCTGTAGGAGAGCATTTCGTCTAGGCAGCAGATTCCTGAAAGCACTTGAGTTAAACATCCATCCTTAGCTTTTTGGTGGGGTGGAGGAGAGGGCGAGGGCTACCTTCCCATGTGAGGAGAAGGTGGTGTCCTGATGCTGTCATTGGGCCTCAAGAACTTGCCTTAGAGGGAGAGGTGGAGGAGTGAGAAGCCACCTTTGAAAGCCAAACTAAATGAAAGAGCTGGGAGAGTGTGATGTTGAAAAAGCAGGGATGAGAAGTGGTGATAGCCTTTGCTTTCCCGGTGGCCAGCAGCCAGAGCAGCGCTGTGTGCGCGGGAGGGGAGGCTCAGGAGGGAGGAGGACTGCTCTTCAGCAGAGTTGGGAGGAAGGTTATTGTGCTGTTTTCCCCTCCCAAAGCTCCAAACACTAATAGTCAACATAAAAGGGCCTGCCTGACCCTCAAAAGCTTTAGAAGTATATATTTCTCCCCCTCCCTACCTCCAATTAATTCCATCTAATTTTCCAGGGGCTGCTAGTTTTATTTACAAACTGGTTGGCAGCACTATGTTTAAGTAATCAGTAATTGCTCCTAATGATAGTTTTATTTTCTGTTCATCTGATTTTCAGCCTGGTTAATTAAATCGGTGGAAGTTTAGACTTTCCTGATGGGCTGAAACAGCTAATCCATTTTGATGATGGCACATAATTAAATTAGCATGCATTACATAGCAAGGTTCCACATCTCTTCCCTGCTCTGTCCCTTCCTCTCCATCTCTGCAGTTTAATATGTGAGCACTGGTGCATAGATGATCTAAGGAGGAAAAGACTAGTGAGGGCTGGGGGGAAGCACACCTCGTTGAGAAGTGGAAATCTGTACCTAGGGCTCGTGAATGAATGGGTGGGAAAACAGCGTGGTGTGTGCTTTAGATAAATAAACAAAAAACTAAAAATTTAAATTAAAATGCTGGCCCAGCAAATAGACAACTGGAATATCAACTTTAAAAAAAAGGGTAGTCCCAGAACAGAAAAAAAATACTAGGCTGGGGAGAGAGCTGCAAATTTAAACAATGGTTCCCTCCCCCTGTTTAATCTTTTTAATATCTATAAAAGACTTGCAGGCATGGTGTGAGGCAAAGTAGAGCTTGATTTAGTTTAATTATTATTAGAGAGGCTAGTCATTTGAGGGAGGGGGGAGATGTGGAAGCAGGGGGGGCTATATTCCCAAGATAGACTTTATGAAAGGTATCTAGTTAAAAAGAGTACACAGCAAATTAAATACATTATTGTGGTAATGGGACGACAGAAGTAGAGGTCTATTATACTTATGGCAGTTATAGGAAATGTAGGCTCCTTGCCCTGTTCTAGCACATCCTTTGATATTCATTCCATTCAGCAGCAGGGCCAGGACTTCTCAGAATTAAGTGATGGGTCATTATACTTTAAACACCATGGAGAAGCCTAGATTGGCAATTAAACAGCACTTGCTGACACTCGCTTGTGCCACCCTGTGACCCCCTTTAGATTGAGTTGTTGGAGCTCGGGGCCCTCAGCCTGCTAAATTGGTAGCAGGCACTTCTCCTGACGAGGGCTGGCTCTGAAATCTGCCGGCTTCAAAGGGAGCAAGATCATGTATAAACCATAATGTGGGTGCACCGTGGCTCAAAAAATAAGGCAGGAATAGATGAAATGTTACAAGTGCAAGGGGAAAATGAGAGAATAATGACAAATCTAATGCAACTCAAAGCAGAATTGTTGCACAGAAAAATGCATCCCACTGCTTGTGCATAAAATCAAGGCAGGCAGATGACATCCAGTTAACAGAAACATGTCAACAGTGAAGTAAAGTGAGAGTGAGTAAGAGAGAAGCCCCTGAGACAGCCAGGAACAAAAAATTAGTTGTCCTTAACAAGTTAAGACTCATCATTATATTCTGGCTTGGAGCCATAAAAGGAGACAGTAGTGTATAATGAGCTGCTTAGAATTTTTAGGGTGTTTATTGCAATTCATGGAATACTTGTCTAGAGAAAAAAAATCTGGTGAATGTCTTAGGCGAAGGTGAGGGGTGTGCACATACACAGGGAGCCTTTCTTTTTGTCTCTGACAGAAGCCCATGCATGTGCACGTGCTCAGGCACACGTGCAGGGGGATGAATTGATTTAAGGTGTTTACCCTTTGTTTTCAGCCCAGAAACTTCTCCTCTGGTTTCCCCTAGATGGGAGCACCCTCTGTGCTCTCATATATGGTTTCATGTATGTTTTCCCCTGTCAACCTGGGCTCAGCAGGGGACAGCCCTTGTCCAGATGTCTGCTGTGGTCAGGAGATTGCTGGTGGTGCCCATGCTGGCCTCCAGACATGCTGGTCCTGGGCAGCTGCCCTGCAGGGTCCTGCTGCAAGCCCGTGCTGCAAACCTTGCCTTTGCTGTGCTGGCTGTGCAGTGAAGTCAGCACAGACCTCAAACCTCACCCCTCCATCCACAGTTTTCCAGTGCCTGCCTTCAGAAGTAGTTCCCATCTTTGTCTGCATTATGGTGTGGATCTTTGGAGCCTATAGTGCTTCCCAACCTTTAGCTCCCTAAGCTTAGAAATTGCTGTTTATTAGTTTAAGCGTGCTTATGAATAGTTTAGAAAAGGTTAATGGGTGACTAATAGTGATTTTTCATATATGGTTTAGGTAGTGTCTTTAACCAGTTGCAACTCTTAGTTGTTACTTGTAGCCTTGCCGCACTCACATTGTATGCCTGTAGTATGCCTGTAAGATCTCTTGATCCTTCATTACCTCTCTGTAATATGCCTTTAAGGTAAAATGAGACAGGGCTGACTGAATGATGGGCAAACAGTGGACCCACTATGAAAAAACAACTGCTGTGAGAGGAAATCAGGAAATAATTTAGCAGAATTACACCAGACAAACACTGCACAGCAGTTAAGTGGTGGCAGTGGAAAATACCTTCTGTAATTGAAATTTCAGGGGAAATTCACTTTTGCTGAATGTAATTACTGAAGTTGGAATGTAGCCAGGAAGTTAAAAATTAACACCCTTCCCCTGCTCATATTGCCATGTGAGTGGCTGTCTGCATGGAAATGAGCAGGCACTCAGATCTTGGGCTGAACCCTCATCCCACCAATGGAAGTCTATGGGATTGTGAGAGCAACTTTGGGTTCTGGAGCATGTTTTTATAGCCCTAAATATAGGAAGGGGTGTGTAAGTCCAATAGGCAGCCTTGTGAATTGGACAGATTCAGTATGAAAAAGTGAATGGCCATTGGTAATGAACACAGCACTTCCTCATGGAAACTGCAACCCTGAAAATAACCACTGAGCTGCAGCTGCCTGTTGATGAAGGCTGCTGTCTCTGGAGTTTAGAGCCCAGTGAGTGAAATATCCCAGCTGAGGTCAGTGGAGGCTTTGCCATCCTTCAGGCCTTCACACAATGTGGGCATGCTGTGCTCTGCATTTAGATTTTCTCCCTGCTGGTACATGCCCACCGCACTTCACGCTGAGCCCTCATGTCAGACCAGCAGAGCTCTTCCTGCCTGCTCTCTGAAGGAAGGCTTTTCATCTCCATCTTCATCCTTCATTCTCCCTTTGTCTCTGGCCTAGCCAGCCCCAGCAGCTTAGTCCTTCCTCCCTGAAACACTGGGTCTTGCCTAGGACAGTTCCTTGATAGGATGTGCCTCAACCTTTTATCACTGTGCTTAGACTGTGTTCAGCAAGGTCAGGTTTTTTACCACCACTTTTATTTTTGATCATGTTTGTTAGTTATTTTTTTTAAAAAATCCAGCTCATACTGCCAGTTTTTATTTGCATTGTACCATGTCTGAAGGTCCCAGGTGTGTGAGAACAAATTTTAGATATGTCCAATCAAAATACATACACATGGAAGTAGAGAAAGAGCAGAAAAAAGTAATACAAAGGCCCAGTTTGTGTCTTGCTGAGGGTGAGCAGTTCTGTGGCAGAACTGGGACAAGGATGCCAGTCTCCTTTTCAGCCTTGACATTGTCTTCTCTTCTGACCTGCCATGAACCAAAGCATATCCTCAAATGTGTGCTTCTCTCCCAGCTACTTTTGTCAGAGAGTGGGAAGGCACTTGGACAACCCACTTGGCGATTTGTGTCCGTGAGTCTTTAGCAGAAGTAGGAATGACCATTTTGCTGCCCATTCTCCTCTTCCCTTGCCATCCCACCTTCCTGCCTCCCTTCTCTCCATGCCTTTGTTCATGAAGAACTGCAATTCTCTACAACTTGAACAATTTCACATTCTCCCTGTCAGTCCTTGCTCTTCCCACCACTGCCTTCAAAGACAAAATAGTTCTGTCTAATCACCCTGAGTACTACCAGCTGATAGACAAAAGATCCTCAGAGCTTGTAGTGGACAGTGCTCTTGTTCATGAAAGTACTTCTGTGTCATCTTGTGAATGTAGAGAATGTCTAGGCAGTCATGGGGGATGGTATTGTTAAGCTTGGCATTGGGATTTATAAGAGGGGAGAGAAAAAGATAACCCCACTATATTTCTGATGCTTATACACGACGATATCCATGGTATATCACCCCATTTTAAATCCTGTTGGATAGAAAAAAATCATTGTATATTGATGATAGAAGAAATAATCATTTATGTCATTGGGTGTTCCATAATCTTGGGTTGTTTTACTTGGATCAGATTGTGCAAAATCTAGGATGAGAGTGGGGATTTGCAGTGAGAAAAGCCCTTGCCAGATCACTTTAATTTTGGCATTTTGAGGAAAGTTACTTCTGAAACATAATTTTAGGCTAGAGCCCATTCCTTGGAAACCTGTTGACTTCCATGGGGGAAGGCAGTCAGTCATGCTGTGCTTTCTTTATTTACTGCAAAGCCTTTCTGAGACTGTTGAGAAACAATGATATAAGTCAATCCTGCTTTTGAGAATTTTGTTCATTTTTGTTCATTGAGAATTTTGTTAATTTCTCTTATATTTCATAAAATGTAAAAAGTCTGAATGATTGTGCCATGTTTGTGCTGCGATCCCGACCAAGCAATTAGATTCATGCAGAAGGATTGTGTATCCCTCTGAATCCACTTGCAGGACCGGGATCTGTCCATGTATATGACCATAAACCATAAAGCTGACAACATTTTTTTCTCTTTAGAAAGGCTAGATTGTTAAAGCTTTTCTAGGTTACTTAAATGGATCAAAAATTCCACAATCTTCCACCTTCTGTTAAAGCAGTGTGGCTCAGAGATTTATTAGACACAAATAAATATTTTTCTTTTGCTCCATCAACAAAATGTAGCTAATGAGGCATCTATAAGTATTATCAAAAATGCATCTAGAATGTGTTGGCATTAATATTTTATTTTGCTGTCAATATAGAATAAAAGATGTCATCCTAAATTCACAACATGATTCAAAACTATAAAAATTGATTCCTTGGCTGCCACACATAATTTCTCAGCAAAGAAATGGACTGGTGGATTTTGTTTCAGGTAGCTGAAATTCCACCTTCATGCAAGTTCATCCAGTTGAATTCGCCTTTTGTTAATGTTAAAAATCATGATGTCTCGTGTCAGTAATGATAATGAAGGGGAAGATTGGCTTTAATGACATTAGAAGAGTCATTATGTTTAATTTATTGCTAATTAATGCTGCCAGCTTTCATATGCTTTGTCTAGCTGTCATGCGCTTGTTATATGCCAGTTGTTTTTTTTTTTTTATTAATGTGTGTACACATCCCTCCCCATTCATTCATTTTTATTCTGACAATTTACACAGCTTTCTCTCCTCTAGGTTTCCTCCACACATGGTCCCGCCACACCATAGTTTACACACAACTGGAATTCCTCATCCGGCCATAGTCACACCAACAGTCAAACAGGAATCTTCCCAGAGCGACGTCGGCTCACTCCACAGCTCGTAAGTTGTTGCTTCCCCTGTCTTCTCTTTGGGATACTCAAAGCATCCCCTGTGCATGTGTGGCTTGTAAAAAGGCTTGGGTTTGTGATGTTTTTTGCTGTGAAATGTCATAGGCAATTAGTTACTAATTTCATGTGTTTCAACAAGGAAGTGGAATTTTCTTGATTGAGATTCAAGTTTCTTGACCAGTTTCTCTATTACTCAGTGTCTAGTTTGAATCCTTGAGATAACAGATGCATCATAGGAGACAAAAAAATCTAAGCATAAATGGCTTCTTCAAAGCTGCAGAGAGCTGGTATCAAGTTTAGGTTTGAACTGACGAGAGCCCATTGATAAAGAGGTGTAATTATTTCCTCTACTGTCATGCTCAAGCTCTCCCTGTAAGCCCATTTTTCTGGGGCCCATGTCCTTCCAAGATTCTTGTAGGGGCTCAGAGGGTACTTGGTAGTGTTGCATAAATGTGAGGTGAGTTTTCTTGTAGTGTTTTTAAGACTGTTGCCATACAGCAGCCAGGGTGAAGGGTCTAGAGAACCTTCTGGTCCTCTTCCTAGAGATTGCTGAGGATTGTTGCTAGAGAGAATGAGGGGATTAATTTAATAAACTCACAAGGGGTTCTCACTGTGAGGTCTCTGTCTGTTCTATTTTTACTCTTCAGAAAACATCAGGACTCCAAAAAAGAAGAAGAGAAAAAGAAGCCACACATAAAGAAACCTCTTAATGCATTTATGTTGTATATGAAGGAAATGAGAGCAAAAGTTGTAGCAGAATGCACATTGAAAGAGAGCGCAGCCATCAACCAAATCCTCGGTCGAAGGGTAGGTAACAAGGGACAGGCACAAGCAGGGCCTGAAACTGGGGAGGATTCACACCTTCTAGATCCCTGTGTTTTTCTGCCATTGTGAAAATGGATAGGGGAATTGCTAAATCAAAGGCCTTTGTTTTTTAGTTTCTGCAGGCACTTCTTGCCAGTGGGGTCATTTATGGGGAAGAGGAGGAGTTAATTAACAGCAGTGTTATTTCAGTATCATTTCCATGACCGGTTGATGAAAAAAATCATAAGATTTTTATTTTGGCCTAAGATAGGCAGAAAAGTAAATGGGAAATGAAAAACCTTTGAGTTCAGTACCAGTATCAACACCTGTGAGAGCTAGAAGAGGAGAGGAAGTGCCGGTGGGGGAGACACCTACAAAGCTGGAACTGATTTCTGGCTCAGGACAAGTGGTTCAGCTTCTGGACCGTCTCCCCTGCTGTCTTGTTTTTGTTTAGATTTCTTAATTCTCCTCTCTCAACAGGAGACAAAGGGGTTGAGTGCATGTAAATGATTAGTTGTGGTTCAGTTGATTTAACTGCAGTTATAATCTAGAGCTGTAAATAAAATACGAATGTCAGCATGCCAGATCATCAATTTTTGTCTCTTTTTAATGAAAATCGATTCTAACTGTATCTATATGTATAAATAACACACTTTCCTGTTAATATGCTTAAAAAGACCCCAACCACTAGTGCTTTTTATTTTGTCTTTTTGTCTTTTCTCCACCCCAGTGGCACGCATTATCCAGAGAAGAGCAAGCGAAATACTATGAACTAGCAAGGAAGGAGCGACAGCTTCACATGCAGCTGTACCCGGGCTGGTCTGCGCGGGATAACTATGTAGGTTCCTGTGTGGGTGGAAACTTTGAGTAGTAGAGCTTGTAGAAATGTCTGTGTGACCTGCTGAGCTATGACCATGCATTGCACACAAGCACTGCGTGGAAAGTCTCAGGACCCCAATGTGGTAATGACAACAGGCGCTTCCCTTGGTGATACTGAAACTATTGGAGGATAATTCCCACTTGGAAGAGGCTTTCTGGCTGGGACTAGTATGGGGTTAGAATTTGAGGATAACAGTAGAGCTCTGTGAAAAAAGGTCTTCCCTTCACTTTTACCAGCATCTGGAAATACTGTTTGGTTTGCTGGTCATTTAGAATTTCATTTTTTAAAACGAAATTTAAAATGCCCCTTGTATGCTCCTCTCCTTTCCACCAAAAGAGATAAATAATTAGTGTCTTGTGCTTATGTGTGTGAGAGTGTAGTGGAAAGTGGAAAAATGACTTATCCTAGCTTCAGAGAAGGACTGGCAAAACCAAAAGCATTATATTTTTGAAAGTCTTACTCTCAAGTGGGGTTAAATGAATTATTCCACACTTGATAGTTATGTATTTTGTTGATGTTTTCTTTTTCATGCCCATATTACCTTTCTTTTCCCCCCTACCCTCCTAATTTTTTAAAAAGTATATTGGAATTCATGATCAATTCATGGATTGTTTTAAAATTGATTCCTCCCTCTACTTTTCAGAAAGCCTGTTTTTGAGCTAAAAGTGCTAGTATTTTTTGTCTGTTAAAAAGCATAAGGGCAGCTTTATAACCCCTAGTACTAAATAGCTCCTTCCATGAAGGGTAAGCGGTGCAGATGGTAATAAGTGTTTGCAAGCCTAAGCCCATAAATTCTTGACAGATTTGTGGATTGGTGAGAGCTCTAAACCGTTTTTAATAGGATTATAGCAGCATCTTGATTTTTTTTAAAGTTAAATAAAAATCACCTAGAACTCTCAAGGTCTGTAACTCTGTAATAAACCCTTTTCTCTGCCTTCTAGTCACACTTTCCTGCAGGTTTGGGGACCAACAGTTCTAAGATTGATGCAAGTTTTAAGTAGAGTTACACATTACAGTTTTGCTGAAGTTTGTCTCTTCCATCCTCATCATAATCACTGCCTGTTTTACCATAAATATTCTGTTTCGCTCTATATGACAATACTTGCCTCTGTGAATCTGCATTTTTAAGTGTATGGGTGGGAGGAGGCCAGTTCAGAGTCTGCAGTGAAGCCAGGAGAAGCAGCAGCAGCTCTTTACACTCTTCTGCCATTTCAGTGGTGGAGAGTACACATGCTCACTTATTTAGCAATATGTACTTAGGGACAGTTTTTCAAATCCTTCTGTTTTCTTGATCATCTTTTCTTTCCACCGGGCTCAGCTCTCCCTCCTTGGTCATTACAGGTATACCTGTGCATGCTCAATTGTCCTTCCAGTTCAGAACATTCTTGATCCTGTGCTCCTCAGAGGAGACCTTTTTAAGCCTGATGAGGCACAGCTCCTGGTTAGCACATTTTCCTTTCCCTTTCAGCACAGTCTGGCCTGAGGCTGTCAGACCATAGGCTCGAGGTAGTTGCTCAGCACTGTGCAGTATCATCATCTTGGGTGTTCAAAAGGGAGTCTGGGCTCGACTGAGGTTTCGGGAATGCTCATTCTGCACAGTGACTGTGCCACCGACAGATGGGCATGTACAAAGCCTCGGTGTTTAGGACCTTTTACTTTTGTCCTCACTGTGTGAACACTGAGAAACCCTTTCTTCTCAAGCTAAAAAGGACAGGATGAGAGAGCCGGTGCTTTCCCAGCGGCTTGATGCTGTACCCCCAGGTGACCTTCAGGGGGAACCTTCCTGCCTGAGGAGAGCGTGGTACCTTTGCATCATCCGCAGGATTTATTTATGTCTCCTCTCCTGGTCCATTCACAGCTCTCCTGAGTGCCCCTCCTCCCTCAGCCGTTTGTAGGGTCTTGAGCCTTTCACACATCTAGCAGGGGAGTGACTTTGGGCTGCTTGAAGTGGTTAAATTGTTAAGCACCTCACATCAGGCTCCGGGATAAGGCCAGCTATAGCCCAAGTCTTCAGAGACAGGAGCAGTGCATTCAGGAAATGCAGCTTTCAGCCTCATGCCTTGTTGGTGTCACAAGGCACGTTGGCTCTTCCTGAGATCTGATGTGAGATGTTTAGCAGTGCTGAGTGCTGGACTCAGAAGTATGTAAGGGTCCAGTCACCTCACTCACTGTACCAAAGAACTCTGCAGACCTATCAAAGCCCATGTTGGTTTGGCTCTGGAGAGGGAGCTACCAAAATTGCTAACAGGTATTTACATCCATATTTACTTGCAGCATAAAAATTTTTATAGTATGACGACAGAAAATGTTACAATCTGCTCAAGTCTTGAGAAAATAATCTTAGGCAAAGAAAAAATGGTGCCTTCTGCAGAGTACTTGAAAACTGCTGCCACAGTTATTTCCTTAAATCCATATATTAATTTAGCTACATAGTCTAATATCCTCTTGTAGCCCAGAAATTGAACAAGCAAACCAGATTATTCTTCTCCCTGATGCTTTGAAAAGGGTGTAAAGAAGTTGATGTGACATGTGTCCATTCTTTGTTAGGAAGGAAGAGTTTTAAAAGCTTGTGTTGGAAAAGAACAAGAAATTTCTGGTCCCTGGCTGACATTCCTGTATATCAGCTGTTTTTAACAGATTGCTCCCTAATGGCATTACAGTACTTTAATACCTGGCTTGAAGAGCTTGTGAAAGGCAGGTGACTCCTGACCTTTGTTCTGGCTGGCCCTCGAGTGAAGAAGTTATAAGGTCTCAAATTGAAATAGCCCTTGAATTCCCAAATGTACTGCAAAAATTAAGCAAATTTGCCACAGATGCAGTCTGTTAATTATGCCAGTGGCCTCCTTGAGATTAAATAAAAGTCAGGCTTATGATCTTGAGGCAATTGTCTGGTTTTGGTTACACTGTTGAAAGCTGGAAAAAATTCACTGATTTTTGCAGAGTTACTGTCAATCTAGATCAATATAGATGGAGCAGAGTCTGAGCCTCTTGCATCTTTATGTGATACATGGATTTCAAGATACCATGCTTTTCCCTATTCTGTTCTCAGGGAGCTTTAGGAGCAATGTTGGTCTGCCTTATCTGCCTGTCATGTTAGACTGATGGCTGCTCTAGCAACTGACAACTTCCATATCCCAAAAAATTACGTCAGAGGTGTCAGAGATTATTTGTCATCATCATCAAGGCTGAAGGATTATGTGCCTGTTGTTTAAAGTTCCTTTGAGGTGGACAATTCACACTGCTATTTCCATCTCCAGAAAGATCTCATAAACCTGGAACAGCCTGGACAACAGGATGGCAGTTTACAACCCTGAGCAAGCACGGGGAATGAGTGTAGAAACCCTGTGCCACAAGGCCAGTTTTGTGGAGGAAAAACAGGACAATGACAGATCAATGTCCTACATTCACGTTGGGGGAATTTTTTACTAATACATTCCAGGAAATCTATCACAGGGAGCATCCCAAGTGTGCATGTGCCACGCTGAAGTCCATCTTAACCATGTATCTGGAATCCATCTACTGTGATAGATGCCCACTGTGTGGGAGAAATTCTTGGGTTTCCCAGATACATCCAATCCTTCAAAAGCTCTGTGAGATTCCTCCTTCCAAGATATGTTTGTTGCCCCTTGACCACAAGGGACTGCTGCTCCGAGGTCTTCTCACCAGCTGCACTTGCTGCCATGTCTTCAAAGCCAGGAATTCTTGTGCTGTTCACAGCTGACATTGCTGGCCCAAAAGCTGTTGCTTTTAGCATTTGGAGAGCTGTGAAAATGAAATTACTCTGTTGCCTACACTGGCCTTGTTGTACTAGTCTGCAAACCCTGTACCTCACTGTTAGAGGAGTTTTCTTGGAAAAATAGCTTTTCTCTTTTGAGCTGTGCTTATTACTTCATATTTTTTCTATTGGAAAGCAATTACTGTTTTTCCACAGAAGCTGGGCTCCCAGTTGTCCTCTCCCACACTGTTGGAGAGAAACAGAACAGGCTTTTCCCCCTCCAGTCAAAAACTGCAACAAATTTCATCATCTTGTGGTGCAGCATTTGGGAAAGGGATAGAGTTTAGCAAAATATTACTGGTTGTTTCCTTGTGATAGAAGAAAATGTGGGAAGGGTCTTGGCTATGTCTGGATTTTTTTTTTTTTTTTTTGTCCTGGCATTGCTTTCTAGGTTGTCAGTGGAACTTTAAAACTGCAGGTTAGGATACAGTCATTACTGTTGGCTTCCTTGTCTGCTTGAATGCTTGGGGTTTGGTGCTGAGGAACTCCAGGAGCTCAGTCTGACCTCACTCTCCCCTCTCTATTCTCCCTCTCCTTCCCCTCCCTGTCCCACCAATACATGACCACAAATGATTCCTGAAACTTCTGCATGCAGCAGCGTACACATGTGAGATGTTTGTGGCTTCGTGATGATCTTAGCTCAAAAGCAGCATCTTGCAAATCCTTCTGCCCTCACCTCAGCTGCCCATGGCCTTGGTGGGTGTTTGCACTGGGTGGGCAGCAGTGAGGCTGTCTGAAAAGTCACAGGGTGGGCAGGCAGAGTCAATCCTGGGGTGCAGCATCTCCTTGGGACCCCCCAAAGTTCCCCGCACAGGGGGTGAGCCAGTGTCACACTTCAGTGCTCCCCCTTGGGAGCTTCCTGCTCCAGCTGCAGCCTCATTACTCCGTGCCCTCTTGCAAGGACACTTCTTTGGGGCTTAATTCTAATCCTTCTCCTTTGTGTATGTTTTCTGCAGGGAAAGAAGAAGAAGAGGAAAAGGGATAAGCAGCCAGGAGAGACCAATGGTAAGTAAAGACAAGTCTAAACCTCTTGCTTAGTGGAAGTGTGGCAGTCCTGGTTGTGACCCTTATAGGTACGGGGGAGGTGGGCACAGGTCTCCTGGCCTCAGGGGAGCCAGTCCCTATGCTAGACAGCTTTTTATTTTTTTTAAATGCACTCCAATAATTCCCGCGTTACCGCCCTTCTAAACCTAGTAACCCAGCCATTGCATGTCAGAGCCTCCTCCTCCTCGCGCGGCACGGCCGGGTTTGTCCGCATGGCTGCCGAGGCCGTAGCGCAGAGCCGTAGCTGGAATGCCTGTGCCGTGGTTTATCAGCCGTGCGCTTCCTGCGCGCGCGTGTGTGCGTGTCCGTGTGCGTGCGCTGTTAATTTGGGCTGTCCCTGGATGTCCTGATGCATGCCTTACAGTGGTAAATCGCACCCATCTTAAATTAAGGAGGTTTGCCATTCTATATAGGAAATTAGAAATACTGCATAGGCAATCTCATAGTCGATCTTGAAGAAGCCCTAACTTAGTTTTTTTGAAGCCTTTGTATAATTTGTTCTTTTTTTTCAGAACACAGCGAATGTTTCCTAAATCCTTGCCTTTCACTTCCTCCGATTACAGGTGCTAACGTCATTTTGAGTCATTTAAAATAGTTTATAAACTGCTTTTTAATTTTTTTTCCTGCCATTATAGATTTTAACATTAAACACTTATGACATTAAGAAAAAAATACCATCCACACGTTTTGATAGTATTTATTATCTATATATCTTTATATCTATTATGTTTGATAGTATTTTTTAATTTTGTTTTTTGTTTTTGTAACAATTGCTATTAAAACAGTAATACAGTAAAAATAACGCAAGAGTTGTACTAACTGTGCAAATTGAATATGCAGTATTTCTTTAAAGAGACTGATAAAGAATGGAAGCAAGTCAGTAATGAACCTCCTTAATCTAATGGCATTTTTCATGGCTCCCACTAAGTCTTCTCACATTAGCATGCATACGCATTTTTTTATTATTATTTTGGTTTTGTATCTTTTTTTTTCCTTTCTGCTCAAGCCTGTTCATTGCAATTCACTAGCTGTACTAACTCAGCACCTTGCCATGCTTTACATTTTATTTTCTGGCTGATACTAACATACTCATTCCGCAGTCTGCTTATTCTTATCCATTCTTTAAAATACAAATTAATGAAAACAAGTAAATTGAATGTTATTCCAAAAGCTGCATTATCCCAGGAGATATAATTTCTTTTTTTTCCTTTCTTTTTTTTTTCCTCTTATTTTGTACCTGAGTTGAAGAAAAAAGCATGTTCAGGATCTAACTTCCATACTCAGCCTCTTTTCTTCCTTTTCCCCCCCTCTTAAAAAAAAAAAAAAACAACAACAAAAAAGAAACCCCAGCCCAAATCAATCTTGCCTGAAACATCCTGCTAGACCAACCACAAAGACTTTCCTCTACCTGCTCTCTTAAAAGGGAAAGAAACAGTCCTTTATAAAGGGATACTGCAGCTTTAATTGCAACAGCTAATCTCAAGAGTTGAATAAAAATGTAATTATCACTTTTTTTAACTTTTAAATCAAAAGTCAATATTTGCAATTAATAACAAGGACATTGATTTTTATTCCCTTTTTTATTTTTATTTTTTCCTTATTTTTACCTTTCTCTTTTTTCTCCCCTTTTCTCTCTTCCTCTCTCTCTCTCTCTCTCTCTCACTCCCCCCTCTCCCCTTTTCTTTTTTTCCTCTCTCCCTTTTCTGCTCGCTTTTCTTGAACTCATTCAGACCTGAGCGCTCCTAAGAAATGCCGAGCGCGCTTTGGCCTTGATCAACAGAATAACTGGTGCGGCCCCTGCAGGTGTGTATAGTTTTCCCAGACTCGCTATGGCTGATTTGCAGCTGGTTTATTTGGTACTTTCCCCTTTTTTTTCCTGCCTTGTTGCTTTGTAGCTCTGTGTTGTGATCTAGAAGACACAAGGGAGTGGGACACTGCCATCAGTAATCATCTCTCCGAAAGGGTTTTGCTTTTTTTTTTTCCTTTGTTGGTTGGTTGGTTTTTTTTTTTTTTTTTGCCTTCCTCTTTGCTGCTGCTAGCCAAAAACCCACTGTAAAACAGCATCAACCTTAAGCCCATCTGATCCGTGGCTCAACCACGCTCCTGCCTTCCAAGCCTCCACCCAAGGACAGTGGCTCCCAAAGCCCTTGATAACGCGGCACCGAGTGCGGTACCCACACCACACAGGCTCGTGGCTGTGTCAGAGATTTTTTTTTTTGGTTTTCCTTTGGCTCGATGTGAAAGTCCTGTTTTCCTTCCTGCCCTTGGTACGAGGGGAGATTACCAAATAAAGCGGAGGTGATTGCAAGCTGAACGTAGCTGTAGCTGAGATGACGCAGACCAAATGAGCTCTATCCACCATTGTGTTGTATTTTTTGTGTTTACCTTATGCTAACAGATGCAAATACTCCAAAGAAGTGTCGGGCATTGTTCGGGCTTGACCGACAGAGTTTATGGTGCAAACCATGCAGGTATAAAACTACCCATTAGGCCTTTGGGGAAATAAAAGCAATCTGTCCTCTTAGTGCATTTGTGTGATTTTATTTTTTTAATCTTTTTTCCCCACTCCCCACCTTTCTCTCTCCCACAGCATCAATTGCTAATAATCTTTGATCTTTGGAATTTCTTGCTAATTTAATGCCATTTTCTCTCTTTCTTTACCAATAACCTCTCCCTGGTGGTAGAACTGGGAACAAGAAAACTCAAAGTCCTTAAACCTGGCTTTTTTTTTTGGCGATTTTTTTGTCATTTTTTCCAGATTGTCAGCAAAATTAATGTTTAGCTGGACATTTATATTTTATCTTTCATTTGGGTCTATGTCCCTACCTGCAGAGGCTTTTTAAAAAAGGTTCTGGGATCTGCAGTACTAGTGGTTTTTTTGTTATTCGAGATGTAAAAGCAAGTGTTTACAGCTTATATTGTATTCATTCTTTTGGTATTATCTGAAAAATTAAAAAACAGCTACCTGTTGGCTACTATGCCTCTGTAAGGTTTATGTAGATATAATTTTTTAAATTATCCAAAATCTTTCTTCCTAATCCCAAAAATATATTTTTTCATAAATTTTATCCCAACAAGTGAGCTGTAAACGTCTGAGCTCTAGACAAAACTAATTACAACTTTAGTAGCACAGTTTCCAGCATTAAAAGGAGTTGAAAGACATCAGAGAGCCCAAATTCCGGCAGCCCATGTTCTACTGGAGTTTAATTCTATGTGTAACTCAGTACGTACTTCTTTCTTGGTGGAGGGATACCGAGTAGTTCTTTTCTCATTCCTTTTTCCTTATATGATCGCATTTGGTTAAATTTGTTGTTTCTTTATTCTGATACAAGCAGTCTTTGAATTTGGAATATTATGATGGTAGGTATTTCAACCCAAACCACACTCTGTGTGTAGTGATTCCTCTCCCACATTTTCCCCTCTTACTCATGCCAGTCCCATGTGCTCCATCTCATTTAGAATGTAGCTCAGATGTCCATCGTATTTTGTGTATGCACGCAGTCTTGTCTGTGCTTAGTGTCCAGGACTGAGGGTGGTGGTTTGTGTCAGTGTACCAGAGGAGGCTCCAGAAATGCCTTCTGCAGGTTGTATGTTGTCCCGTTTGAGGCATGGTATTTTGGGGTGCTGGGGGTTAGATATCAGTACCAGGACATGTGTTAAACAAGCTGGGAAAGCAGCAGTTCTGTAGTGCTTGGAGGGAGAAGGGTTCAGTCCAGAAGAGCTGTGTAGCTACTTCACTGTGTCAGGAGTTTCATGCTAGCCAAGGACTGCAGTGTTGTGTTTAGTTAGGCTCTGTTCTGTGGTTACTTTGCTGCACACTATCAGCAGATATTTGTGTAGTCTAGAGATACAGTATGTGAAGCATGTCAGGCTCTGAATGCCAAGTACCAGAACTGGGGGCACATCATGTTTGTGTTGCTTTATCTTTTCCTGGCTGCTTAAGTAAGCAACATACTTTTAAAACTACATTTTATCAGCAAGGAAACTTTTTATTTGGTCTGTACAGTGCTTGGGTTACATGTGAAGCATAAACCCTCTCTTAACTTATACCAGATTTTGGTCAGAAGTCTTTTCAGTGCATCAGGGACAACTTCAGTGGTATAGCTGATAGTTCTGGATTACTGATTCAGAGTCAGCTGCTTCTTTTTGTTTTGGTTTGGTTTCTTGTTTTGTTTTGTTTTTTCATGCATGGAGGCATTTTACCACTAGGTGTTAGAGCATTTCTCTCCTAGTTCTGGTCCTAATCATTATAACATTGCATTTGCTAGCATGGTAGCATTCTGTAGTACACCTTAGGTAGGTGCTAAAGATGTGCAGTTTGCTACTGTGGTGAAAACTGAGACATCTTTGCCTTCAGCAACTGAATAAACCCTTGCACTCTTCTGTGGCTTTTACTCATGGCAATTGCAGCATTACAGGTTTCCTGGTGCTATTCCAGGGCTAGTTTCAAAAGCAGCAAAAGTGGTTTCAGGTCTGTTGTGTTTGCTCTACTGATGTAGCAAGTTAACACTTTCAGAGCAATGCACCAGTGAATAATCCGTATTAGTGCTTCTGAGGGGGCAATATGTAGTATTTTTGTTCCAGCCTTTTGGAGAGCAAAATTAAGGCACAAATAGTTCCTTAGATTTTTGCTTATTCCCCCTCACCAGAGCTGCCTGGTGGTCTTCATGTCTGCTAAAATCAGGCTTGCATGGTTTGGGGGTTTGCCCTCTGGACCTTTTGTCCCACTTAACCCTGACAGGTACATGACCACAGGTAACCATGGTGTGATTGGCACAGATTGCAAAAATATCTCCCCCCTTGAGCCATCGTGATTTAAGTAAATATTATTTTCAGACTACTGAGTGGCCACACTATTAAAGAGTTTGGCAAAAGAAGTAATATGCTCCCTTAATCTTAGTCAAAAGAAAATTACTTCAGGTAGCAGAGCAATGTTTTTTTTTTTTAAAGGTTGTTAGCTCTGCAGTGTCAGAAAGTCAGGTAAACCTGGTTTAAAGCTGCTTTGCCATGGGAGCTCTTTCTTTCAGGCCACAGAACATAAATAATATTAAAAAGAAATTTGAAATGCTGGCTTACTAGATTCAAACTGCCTCCAGTTCAATAATTTACTGCCCTGTAGGTTCAGAGCAGTCCAGTTAAAGGACTTTTGGACCCCCATCAATGAGGCAGGCAGAGCTTGGGTCTCGGCTTGCAAGTAATTTTAATTTGGGGATGGAAAGGAGTCCTGCAGTCTCCAGATTGTAAGAGCTCATCTTTCCTTACTCAAGGGGCAGTGGGGAGCTTTGTGGAGTTTAACTGTCCTGCTTTGCCACTGGAGCTGTACAGAAGGTCCAGACAGGAACTGTGCACCTGGTAGTGCTGCACAGCTAAAGTAGGAAGCAGTGAGAGAGGAGAGGGGAGAGCAGAGCAGAACTGTCCCTAGCCAAGAGCCAGATATCTCCAGTATTGTTTGTTGATGGTAGAAGAATTAACAAGGTCTGTTTTGAGCCCACCAAATTAATTTTTTTCCTGTCTTTTAACGTTGCTCTAATAAAGCATGGTTTACAGCCTTCACTTGCTGTCTTCTATCTTTCTTTCTTTCTTTTTAACATTTAAGATGCATGGTTGTCTTTAGTTTTTAGCATGTATTGATCTGCAGGCTAACGTGGTTAAAACTCTAATAGCCCTAACCCCTTACCTTGCCATGTGGCACATGGAGCAGAATCTGAGGGCAGACCTGAGTCTCTGGAGGAAGGGATGTCACAGCACTGGTCCCTCACTGAAGCTGGTGAAAGATGGGGTACTGGGTTTGTTGTTCCCTTCCTGGCTATGAGAGATGATAGTTTTAACTCCAGGATCAAGGTAGTGTGGTCTCCTTTGCAAATGAGAAGCATCTCATTGCCTCGAGGGTGGAGCTTGGTTTAACCTAGTCGAATGCCATACCTAGGGGAGAACACTGGTGACCAGCAGTGGAACTGGGGCACCTCCTGGAGCGTGGAATGTCCCCTGGTGACGCTCAGCTGCTGTGCCACGCTCAAGCACTCCCTCTGATGGAGTTGCAGAGCTGGGGTGATGTATCCACTGGAGAGGGAGAGCAACCTCCTCCTTCATGTTGGTGGCTTTGTGCAGCATAGCTGAGCATCCAAAGTTCTCGTGGCAGAGCTGCTCCAGACAGGCTTTGTCCTATGCCTTGGGCTGTGACAGCACTTCAGCACCTCCCTTGGGAAGTGTGATTGTGGATCAGGGGGCTGAAGAGCCAGCATGCTTAGGGTCAAGGTGGCCACTGGACATCATTCTGCCAGATGCTGTGGTTGTTTGCCTCATTACTTCTGTCCTACTGCTAGAATTGTCCTGCACATACTTGGCAAGAGAGATGGTGTGAAACTGTCATCTGTTTTCATTGCTCCTTTACATTATCCAGTGGACAGAGGGAGGAGAAAAGATCTCTGTCGGATCACTTATTTATTTGAAGATGAGCGGCTCGGCTCTTGCGAGACTCTCACATGCCCTGGTGTGAAATTAAGATCCATGTTGCTCCTCACCTTTGTACCTGTCGTCGTGCTCTTCACCTACTGAAATTGGATCCCACTCTGGAGTTACATGGATGGCCTCTCAGAGGAAAATCCCCAAAACGCAGACAAGCAGCTTCCCAAATCTACCACTCTCCCCTAAAACAAAAAGTAAAACTGAGTCGATTTAAAGCCACAACCTGCAGGCCATACAACCAGTTATTCTTGTTATTTTGGATCATACTCTGTTTTTCCCGTTCTTTTCCTGTTTTTTTCTTCTGTTTGCTTTGTTTGTTCGTTTTGTTTTTATTTCCCCTCTCTCTCGTTCTCTCTGTTATATATCCCTTCTGTCTGACTGACATTTCTGAATTTGGTGTGGTTCTTAACAGAGGAGAAAGCAATGAGCAGTAGTTTGCAGCTGATCTTGCCTCCCAAGGGCAGGGCACCGTATGACACCGCAGGTGATGCAGGTGTAGCTGTAGCCCCATTGAGTTGGACAGTGTTATGGGACATCTTGAGATACCATCAGCTATCCAGGGTTTTTATTTTAGGAGGATTAAACTACTTTTTAATATTTTTTTTCCCATGTAGGAAAGTTTAGAACAGTGGGCTCCGAAACCCATTTATCTGGTTTTCTGATTATGAAAATAAGGAGGCGGCCTGAAGAGGAGAGGGATGAAGAGACAATTAATTGGTGAATCCTTTCCAAATCTGTTAGCCGAGGGGAGATTCCCAAGCGGGTTTGGTGCTGAGGACACCCTGCCAGACCCCCAGGATGGCACGTGGGGCCAGGATGCCACCCATGCAGAGCCTAGAGTAGCTGACTGATGGCTCTTTGCTGTAGATGACTGTCTCCATCAGCGTCTCTGCCCTTTATTCATGGATAACTCTCTCCCTGTTTCTAGGAGAAAAAAAAAGTGCGTTCGCTACATACAAGGTGAAGGCAGCTGCGTCAGCCCACCCTCTTCAGATGGAAGCTTACTAGACTCTCCTCCGTCCTCCCCCGCCATGCTCGCCTCCCCCTCCAGAGACTCGAAACCACAGACTGAACAAACGCAACCCCTCTCGCTGTCATTGAAGCCCGACCCGCTGGCGCACCTGGTGATGATGCCGCCGCCATCCTCGCTCGTGCTCGCTGAGAGCGCCGCGAGCAAGCCCGGCGCCCTGCCCGCCGCCAGCTGCCCCAACGGGGCCCTGGACCACCCGCCGGCCGCCCTCCCGCCGGCCGCCGCCGCATCCCTCGCACAGCCCTCGACGTCCTCCTTGCATTCCCACAGCTCGCTGCCGGGGACACAGCCCCAGCCGCTCTCCCTTGTAACGAAGTCCTTAGAATAGCTTTAGCCTCGTTAGCTCTTTCGGTTTCCTTTCGGGGGGATTGAATTCTGTTGGTATTTGGGGTTTTGGTTTGTTTTTTTTTTTTTTTCCTTTTCTTTTTTTTTTTCTTCTCCTTGTTGTCGTCCGCTGTTTGTCGTCGTTTCTCGGTTTCGTTTTTAATTTGTGCCATGTGGCTACATTAGTTGATGTTTTATCGAGTTCATTGGTCAATATTTGACCCATTCTTATTTCAATTTCTCCTTTTTAAATATGTAGATGAGAAAAGCCTCATGATTCTGCCAAAATTTTTATCAACAGCTGTTTAAAGTCTTTGTAGCGTTTAAAAAATATATATATATACATAATTGTTATGTAGTTCCAATAGCTTAGTTTTAAAGACTGATTTTAAAAATTAAAAAAAAAAAAAAGAAGCAATTTTGAAGCAGCCCTTGCCAGAGGCATTGGTTCTTTATTATTTGTATTAAATACGAGCTTGCGAACCAATCATTTTACATCTGGTTTTTAAACCTTTAAGGGCACAACGAATGCGGTGCCGCTACTACTTCTTTTTTTTTTCTTCCTTGTGTGAAACAACCTTTATTGTGATGTTACTTGTTATTGTTTAAATGTACAGAAACAAAGGGTTAAAAAATGTGTTAATATACCTTGTTCCATGGTGTTGTTCTTTTTGGGGGAGGGGACGCTACTCAACAATTAAAAGTATCACAACGCTATTGGACCAGTAGTATTTATTGCTTTAGAAATTGCTTGTTGTATCTGTATGTTGTCCCTTTTTAAATGTTTTTTTCTTCTTTTATTTTTTCCTTGAAACATTGTATAAAGGGTTTTTTTTTTTCCTTTAGTGTAAGCATCTTATATATAACAACTCATTTGTACAAGGTTTTTAAGTTTATATATAAATGTGTATATATATATTTTTTCCGGGATTTTGTTTTTGATTTGTTTTTGTGATTTTTTTTTTTTTTTTTTTTTTTTTTTTTTTTTTTTTGCTATATGAAATACGGTTGCCACCAAATGGACATTCGCAGATGCATTTTTTCAAGGATCAATAGTGTAAAGAATGAAATTGCTTTAAAAGCCATTACACTCGAAAAGACTTGAAAATTTAGCAAGGGAATTTTTAGCAATGCTGTTTGAAAAATAGCAAGGTCCAAGTGTCTCCCGTTCAGAACTGCAGCTGAATCCCCTGCGACATTAGGACTGTAGGCTGTGTGCAAAATTTTTATGTGCCAAAATTCTCAGTGACTTTTAACTTTCTCCCGACAACTTTATTATTTTTTTTAATGCTGTAATTTTTTTGTTCATCATGTTTTGCTGTGATGTTACATAGGTAGATATGTATGTAGTTTTAATGTCACCTATAACAGACGTGTTTGGTAGCAGATTGTCCGGAAAGCATTTAAAATGAAGAGGTATAAACCCTTAAGGGCCAAATTCTGTATATTAGATTATTCATAAAAGGAAAATCAGACTGCCACTTTTATGTACACTTACTACATACAGGTAGGTAGCAAACTTAAAACAAAAAAAAAAAACCTAGGCATGTTGATGTTGCAAAAAACGCTGTATAAAGCTGAAAAATTGTTCATCTGTTCATTCAGTGCCATTGTAGTTGACATGAAGCGATTGTAAAACTGTCTCAGATTTTTCTCTGGTTTATTAAGATGCTAACTATAACATTTTTTGTGAATACTTTGAATGTTTCCTAACAGTTGTGATGTTACTGTTCCGTTTTATGCTCTTATTCCGATTTTCATTTTTAATGGTTTGGAAGCCATTTTTTGTAATGAATAAATGTTCATGCTGTACAGTATCTGTAGCATGCAGTTCTGGATTAATAAAAGCAACTTAGTATGTGCAGAGAATGACTTGTCAACTCATTTATGCATTGACTGCATTTTATCTGGCTGGAAAGATTTTCAGTCCGACTGGAAAAATTCCTCGGGAAAAAAAGTGTGAAAATTGTGGCAAGTTGCAGCCAGCTCTAGTTGTGAGAAATCCCATTTCCTTTGCGTTCCTTGGGAACTCAATGGATTTGCATTTGCACTGGCCCTCTCCCTGCCCAGTGCTCTTTTGCATGAGTAGCAGTGATTTAAGATCCTTTTAATTTAAAGAAAATGGCATATCATTTGGCAGAAGAGAGCATGTGGGCTAAGGGAATGTCCTTCCCTGTGAAGTGAGCCTGACTGGTGGATGGATGGGAGACCAGGGCTAGGGATGCCATTAATTTTAATGTATTTCTGTTTAACCTGGTGATCTCACAACATAGAGCTGGTGCACTATAAAGGTCACACAGGAGAGCCCAGATAGCCTTAATTAGTAAAGTCTTTCTTCTGGCCTTAGGTTTTATCTTCTGGACAGATTTGAGTCCAGTTTTGCATATATTTGAGGGGTTTTTTAATGCAATGAGCCCTTGCAGCACAGCCTGCTCTTGGTTCTGAGAATCCACCATCCACCTGACAGCAATACCTGCAGATGCTGCAGGATGGAAGTAAATTTATGTGCAAAGATTCTTATTATGTTGTTGATTTGTTTGGGTTTTTTTTAATAAGTGGCGATTTAATTCCACTTCCTAATTTCCAGGATTCTATCTCAAGTGGATGTCACCATAGGGCCAGTCATCTTGGAAAATGTTAGCCATGGTAATTCCTACACTTGAGGAGAATGAAGTGTAAAGGTGTTGAAGTAGTTTTGTTCCGTGCCATTGTGCAGGTGCATTACTCAGGTACTGCATTTCTGTTTGGTTGGTCTTGGCAGGCTCTGCAGAAAGGGTGAGTGTTCTGCAGAGACCTGGGAACAGGCTGTTCTGGTAAGCCCAGCACTGGTGCTGTCCTTTCCTGTGGGGGCTGATAAAACCTGCAAAAGTGTCCATTGGCTGCGCAGAAGGAATTTCCTTTGTGAGGGCCTGGGAGGTGCTAAGTGAAGTATAATATGTAAGCAATATACAGTACTTTTAATTGCTAATATTTAATTACTGGTTTACAAGACAAACCTTTTCTTTGTTCAAACATGTTAGTAATGTAAATACGTGAATATTGTTTCTCATGTCCTATTAGAAGTATTAAGTCGTGGTGAATTTTTTATCAAGCTCCATTTATCTCTCTTGATCCAAGGCTTGATGATGTTTTTGTTGTGGTCTGACATGATGCTGCCCTTGACCTCAGTGGAACACGTTCCCTCATCAACCACAACAGGCACGTGGGCAGCATGGGTGGGAGAGGGCTCTGCAGTGGGGAAAAGGACATTGCTGCAAAGCCTTTTTGGAAGGTGCCAAATGTTGCTGTTGTTGTTAGCCAGTAAATTGAATGCAATGCTCAAATTATTCTCCGGCTAGTTAGGGTTTCTAGGGAGTTTTTAACTTCTTTTTCCTAAGTGTTTTGACTCTTGCTAGAGCATGGCCATCCATCAGCCCAACACATGTGCTGCATCTCTGCTGGGGATAGCTGCTCTCTTCTAAAGTAAGGAATAGTGCTCCAGGGAGATCTCTGAATGCCGTGATTCAAAGTAGACACCATCAAGGTATGATTCATATATTCAGGAAAATAATGTGTTCTTTGCCTCTCTGCTTTATTAGGCAAACTTCAGAAAGCAGAGTCCTGAAACACCATTGCCGTGCAGATTAGTTTTCCTTCTGTGTGTGTGGTGAGAGGCATGTGTTCCAAGGATACATTGAACAGGGCTTGTGAGTGGTGGAGAACTCATGCTGGGAACTTATTTGCTGTGGAAAACAATTGTATATCCCTGGGAAAGCAACTGCTTGTGTTTCCTCCAGGTTGTGCCTTGGCTGCATCCCTTTGAGGGATTGTGCCTTTAGATTTGCCTCCAAATTTCCCTTGCTTAGAGAGGAATTGAGCTGGGTCAAGGCACTGTAGGTGTAAAATAGGGTAAGAAACAGGCTGATCACCCCCAGATCCACACCCGTGAGGGCAGCCACAAGAGTGGGGTGGTGCTAAAGTGAAGTGGTCTGTTCTCATCCAGGGCTGCCTAGAGACAGCACAGGGCCCTGCATACAGTAGGTAATTCACTGAAGCTATTGCTTCCATCTGTTTTTATGGACTAAGGCAAGGAAGCAAGTCAATGTATTGCATGTTCGGGAGACATTTATTTTCCATTAGTTTTGTAAATCTCATTTTTCACTTAGCGTATGGAATTTTAAAAAGTTTAAGCAATTGCTGACTCAAAGCAGTGCCACATGGTTTTATGCTTTGCTTAAAAGAAAAAAATGGACAGGCAGGAAAAAAAAAGAGTAATCTTTAGAGTCCTGTTCATTTCATTAGACTATAAAAAAGATGTAAAGAGAATTTACAGTAAAATGGTTGCATAGGTCATTGCAACAATAATGAACGTTAATAATATTCTTATTCTTATTCTTATTCTTATTCTTATTCTTATTCTATTCTTATTCTTTTCTTATTCTTAGTTACAAAACTAATAATAACTAACAAAAATAATGTGTGTGAATGCTGCCCAGGTATGTCTGGCATACACATAGGAGTACTTTACCACCAAAGACTGGATGAAGGGTTTGGATGCTGTTTTGGGAGAGGTGCTCCATCTGAAAACTAAATTCAGTACAGGACTGAGATTGATCTCAAGTGATCTTTGTTGGACAGGACATCTAAAGCTTTTGGAGCCTTAAAACTATGAATATTCAAATTTTCTCAGATTGTAGCAATTGCTGTTATTAAAAAAGTGTAGACAGTTACTTTGGCATTCATTTTAAGATGTCCCTGGAAAACATCTTGAGATTTTTGAGACAGATCAGCTTTAAGTGATTTAATTCCAAGCACCCATCGTTGTCAATAATGTCACCAACCCATTTAAGGACCCTTTGACAACTGTATTCTTCCAGCCCCTGGACTGATTTTCTTCTGGGATCAATCAAAAATATTAACTCATTACTTTCATGCGTATACTAGGAGCGGCTCTTTCTCTGAGGTTGGAAATGCTTTTAAATTTGGGGTGGGGGGATATTAATCTGGACGTCTAAGGCAGTGGAGAACATGAAGTCATGCTCTCTGTCCATCTGCTTGACCCTCTCCTGATAATTCTTGAATACTCTGGCATTTTGAACCAGATTTGACAGCGGCAGTCGAGCTCTCAGAGATGATAAAGTCCCTCTGAGTTCCAGGGAAATCTCTGCCGGCGCTGAGAAGAGAGGCTTTCCAGATCCACTGCTGAAGAAAAGGCAGGGAGAGCTCAGCTGTTATCCATTCTCTCTGGCAGCATCCAGATGGCCAATTATCACACGTCTACTTCTGGACCAGCATCTGCTCTCCCCTGCCCAGCTGGCAGGCTGAGAAGATTAGGTAGGAGACATGGACAGCATTGGGATGTTGGAGGGAACAAGGGAACGAGTTAAGGGTATAGGGAAAAGTGGAAATACTGCAGCTGCAATATGTAATGTTATGTAAGACTGCAGTGGGGAAGCAAGGGGAGGGAAAGGACAATGGGGAGATAGGAGACACATCTGCAGGACACCAGGCCCTGCTAATGCTCCTGCTCACAGAGCAGAGCTGCTCTGGAAAAGTCAGTGCTGCGGGGTTTCCAGATTCTTGTCTCGTTCCCTTGAGTTAGCAGCTGGCACCAGCTCACTGATGGGAAGCACAGCCCCATTTAGGAGGTACCTGCTGGCAGGGGCTTGTGATGCCCTGGCCTGGACACCACCAGAACAGGGTGGAAAAGTCTCAAGGTGTTTCCACAGCTCTGTAGCACGGGGATGACTGAAGCTGGGTGTGCAAAGCAAGAAGGGTGGGTTTTTTTCAAGAAAGAGAGAAAAAAGATTATTACCTTATTTGCAAACAAGCCCATTTGTAGTAGCTGGTTGCCAGGCATTTGCAAACACCCTGGTTTTAATCTCCATCAGAAATTATCTCCTTTGCTCCCTTATTTTGCGTTCCCTTTTAAATATGCTGCTGGGGTATTTTTGGATCTAACTATATCTTTTTAATCAGTTCCACCCACCCCTTCTCAGCCCCCGCTGCTTCCCTGCCTGCTCCTTCTTCAAACTTATATAATGGCACATTATACAAAATAGCTAAGCAGGTGGTATTTTTAAAGACAGTGAGTGAGCATTTTTTTGGCCTAAATTTGGAACGAAACAGATGGATTTTAAGACTCTGCTTTTTCTATGAATAGTAACCGTTGTTCTCTACTGCCTTAAACACCAGTTTCAAGACCACCTCCAGCAACCAATCAGCACACTGTTATTTAATTATAACAAAATTCTTAGCTCTGTCTGCTGCTGCATGGGCAAGTGGGGGGCACTGGATCAACTTCTGGAGCCAGGCAGACTTGCCAACAATAATTTTCCTTTTCCCAGAGGGCCGAGGGGGCCTGGAGTGGGTTCCAAGTTCCTCCTAAACTGGCTGTTCAGTTTGGGCTCCCTGACAGAGTGCTTGAAAAGGGTTATAGAAAGGCAGATAAATGCACTTCTTGTTGCAAGCTTCCCTGACAAGCCAGGCCTCCAGAACAGTGATCTCATTTCTGCCTTATTATTGGTGGTGCCAGATTTTTTCCATTAACAGGTAATTGAGTCGAAACTAAAATAAGCAAAGTTTGTTTTATCCAATGCGTTCTCTTGCTTGCTTGTGAAAGAAAAACACTTTAGTGAGGGGTTTGCTTTTAATGTTCATGGAAATGTATTTACATCTCACAGATTCCTCCCTGCTCTAGTGTAATTAACCTGACTGGTCTTTTTGTTATTGTTGTTTTGATTTTTAAAGCAAAGATATTGGCGAGGCTTAATTCATTTTACTAACGGTTTGAATTCCCTGAGAGCAGTAGGGTTGAAGTTGTCCATTCTGTGCATGGCCACAAGTGCTCCTGAGTGTGCATTCACGCTGTGGCCTTGGCTTCACCCATGGCCCCAGAGGGGAAGCAGGAGCAGGATTCTAGCAGGATGATTCTGTGCAGCATTTCCAGGCTCAAAATGAGACTTCCCTTCCATGGAGGCCACGGGGACACCGAGGGGACCAGCCAGTGTCTTCTGTCCTGACCAAGCAGGGACACAACATGGCTGCCCACAAATTGCTCATGGTCTTGCTGAAGATTGTTCTTTGTTTCTCACCCATGTGTTTATGAGGGCCAGGAGTTGGACTCGATGATCCTTGTGGGTCCCTTCCAACTCAGCATATTCTGTGATTCTGTAATTCCTCAGCCAGCTGCTTCAGGCATCCTCAGGCCAGCAGGCCGCCTCTCCCCTCCTCACCTGCAGGAGAGCCAGCCCTGCCCTGGGTGAAAGGCTGCAGCTTAACAGGAAGCAGCAAGCAATGCTGAAGAACAGAGAAGTTACATGTTTGTGGCTTTGCTGTTTTGCTTCTGTTTCCAGCTGCCCAGAGTTAGGCTCCTGCCTGCTTTGCCCTTGTGAGGGAGGCCGTGTCCTCCAGCACTACGGGGCCCTGGGTGCTTTGCCCACCTGCAGCCCTGTGACAGCCACATCACCCTGTGAACGCTTCTCCAGCCTTGTGCAGAGGTGTAAAGGGATGGTAGAGGTGGGTGAGATGGAGCAAGGAGGGTGCTGAGCTCAGGCTGTGGGGTGGGGATGGTGGCTTGTCCCAAGACCCTGCAGCCAGGACAGGTCAGTGGGTGGCTGCAGAAGTGCTGAGCATGGCAGCGGTGCCGCCTGCCAAGCTCCCTCAGCCTCACTGCCCCTGGGCTCTGTGAGGCCAATTACCAATTCACAGAGTCTGTTTTCAGCACAAACAGGACCTTCAAAGAGTTGGGAGCCTTTCTGTTTTGGTTTTTTTATTTTTAATGTCCTCCTTAAAAAATGAAAGCAGAAAGACCCATACTTAAAAGTCAAGTAGATAATTGTTTCTAACATAAATTTCAAACATTATCTCTTCCTCTGGGCAGGTACTGCTGAGTCAGTTACGCCGACTGCCCAATGGCAAACTGCGACACAGTAATCCCCATTTGAACTTGAACACATCCTCTCTAAAGTAGCATTTAAAGGGGTTTGGTTTGTTCTGTTTAATCACCCAACTTTTGGCAATTTTCTTGCTGGAGGCTTTAGCCAGCTTTCATCTTTGATGCTGAGACTTGCCTGGCAGTGAAGCTGTAGGAGAAATCAGGTGGGTGATGAGAGGTGAAGTCCTGCAGTAGCCCTTGTCTGGCTGAGGTAAAGGGTCTGTGATTCACAAATTGCATACCTATTGCAGTCTGGGATATGTATTAACCAAGTCCTCCCCTGGCTCTAAAATGGTAAAAAAATATGAGATACATGAGATATAGTGGCACAGCTCACATTATCTGCAAAATGCATGTTCAGAACCTCCATGGCAGAATCAGTGTTGCCACAGTGGGCAGGAGATGAAATTCCATCTCCAGTCAGTCATCCCAAAATATGTTTCTCACTGGATTTTCTGAGGTATTTCTCATTGAACCAACAATGTAGTTTAGTTCCCTCTCTAATGCATTAATTTTGCTTAAGCAGTTCATGTTTTGCTTTTATGAGCTTTTCCTCCTCTGCATCATGAGGGACAACAAAGAACTTGTACCAGTGAAAACATACTAAACAAAGAGGCTTCACCTCAAATGACTTAATTTTAAGAGATGATCTTTTTCTTTGCCCCACCCTCTTAAATTTTTTACATGAATTGAAATTAATAGGCATCTTTCAGGTGTAGGCAATATACAGGTTGGAAAGATTTGCCATCCACAAATCTGGTCACTTTTTAAAGCCTTCAGTTTAGCTAGAGAACACCTGCAGCAAAAACAACAACAGTATAGGCTCCTCTGAACTTTTTCCTTTCTTCAAGCTACTCTGACCTGGGTAAATGAACTGAGGGATGTAGCTGACTCTCTGCCTCCTTCTGCCTTCAGATCCTCTCTGTTTCATTCACATTTTGCACAGTGTTTGTCACCTCAGGTTTCTTGCAAGAACCTCTTCCAAGTTTTTCCATTGTCCTGCATTTCATGAGGGTGGAGTAGTCGCATCATCTTCACTTCACTTGTTTGTAACCTGACTCAAAAAACATTTTTGTGTTGAGTTTCACAAATGAGGAATATTTGATAAGGTTTTCATCAAAAGGGTCTTTTACCAATGAATATATTACTGAGACCAATTGCTTCAAGGCAGGTGTGTCCAGCCACAAGGTCTGGCCTAGTAGAGCAGACCCAGTAATGTGGAAGACCTGGTTGTACAATATAAATTACTTTGATATCCTCAAGGATTCAGTCACTTTTACTTGGGTTGTGGCGTCTTTGAACTTTGTACTAATTTACCCCTCCTTTTTCTGGGATTAAATGCCCAAGATTTCCAATGACACCTTATGGCCTCAGGTGTCCCATTTGATGAGGGAAGATGTTTCACAGCAAGAATTCATTCCAGGCGGACAGTAAATCTGTCCCAAAGCCAAAACAATTGGTAACTACCACTGAAAAATGTACCATGATCTTATTTTAATTTAATCCAGAAGGCACATTTAAAACAATGTTGGTACTGCATAAAATAACAATTTTTTGTGTGCATTAGAGAAGACAAAAGGAAGAGAAGTATAAATATGTCTATATGTTAGTTGTATTTAAATATTGAAATTTTCACTATTTTATATAAGTCCTGTGGATTTGGTCCAATCTCAACCTCATATTTACCAAATCTGAAATATTTTGGGGGATATTATTTTTTCTCCTGACTATAGCTGTCTATTTTTAGCAGTGATGTTGTTCTGGCTAGTTTTCTTTACCCTAACAGAGGTGACTCCACGGCACATTTCTTTTGACAAAAACACACAAAACCAACACGGATCAGTTAACACAGATGACATCTTTAAACCTGAATACATTTTTTCACTATAAACGCCACCAGTCAACTTTCGTGTAGGTAGGTTTCCATTGTTAGTTGTCAAAGTCTTCTTGAGTGGATTTCCCACTGTGTCACTTTTGTGTGAGTCAAATCAAGATTATAGGTAACAGAGAAGAAAAAGAAAAAGAAGAGAAGGTTAGACCCTCATTTTAGAGTTTAAGAAAAATCTACCAGCAGGTTGCAGTTCGAGTTGGTAATATACATGAAAGGGGGAGTCCAAGCCGTGTCACAGGTATCACTATATTAGGCTTTCAGGAAAAAGCATACAAAACACATATTGTAGTGGTCACACACAGAGACATAAATTTAGGAACAAGATCTGCCTTAGCTTGAACATAGTCAGCTCTGATAATAAGGAACAATGGACCGAAGCTATTATGAAACGAAACCCAGGAGCCAGAATGGAGGGAGCTTTTAGTTGAGTTCTCCTGGAATAAAAAAGTCTAACTTTTTTTCAGACGTATGTTGTCCTAAATTTTTCTGTTCTCACTTTAGAAGACAGCTGATTTTATTTGGGGTTTGATTAATGAGATGTTCCATGCTGAAATTTCCCGAGTAACCTTTACATTAAATTTTGTTTCATCTTTTCTGTCTTAAATAATTTATTTTCATTGGGACTGAGGAAAATATGCTAAATTATGCCCTTTATCATAGTTACACAGTATCCAGGGTGGATTTCAGATAATTTGTAGTAGTTTGGGTAGTTTCTACTCTTACATGATATCATACAGTGTCCTGAGTTGGAAGGGACCCACAATGATCATCAAAGTCCAGCTCCAAGGACCATCCCAAGGATCACCCCATGTGCCTGAGAGCATTGTCCTAGTACTTCTTGAATTCTGTGAGGACTGCTGCTGTGACCACTGCCCTGGGGAGCCTGTTCCAGTGCCCAAACACCCTCTGAGTGAAGAACCTTTTGCCCATATCCAACCTAAGCCTCCCCTGACACAGCTTCAGGGGTCCTGTCACCAGTCTCCATAGAGAAGAGACCAGTGCCTGCCCCTCCTCTCCCCCTCATGAAGTTGTACAATCATATGAGGTCCCCCCTCAGTCTTCTCCAGCTGAAATAACCAAGTGCCCTCAGCCACACCTCCTACATCTTTCCCTCCAGACCCTTCAATATTCTCATAGCCCTTCTTTGGATGCTTTTTAATAGCTTTATACCTTTCTTATATTGCAGTGCCGTGGCTGGTGGAAAAATAGCTCTAGAAGTGTGAAATTCATTAATTCATGAGAGGCATGAGAAGCTTGATTTATGTCAAAAAGCATTTGTTTGACACTTTCTCCTGACCTGGGAGGTCAACAGGCTGCTGAGATGTGTCTTAGAAAGCTGCAGGATTGGCAGAGCAGAAACCTTCAGTGGGATCTGAAGATTTGCACATATAAGACAAAATCCAAGCTTGTCTGAGGTACCCAATGATGTCACACCTCCAGCTGTGGAATTGGCAGGTAAGTTTGACTTTCCTGTCATTCTAGGTTTGAGAGATACATGCATATGTCTTTGGTCATACTGAAGTCTTTTTTGCTAAGGTAATCTTGCATGACATCCGATGAATAAACCAGTTTAAGATGAGAACATTTTGTTTACTTTTGTCTTAACCAAAGACCAAGAACTTCCAATGAAATCAGAGCTTCTGTTCCTCTTGAAATAAGCAAGGTGTGTCCATGAGGCACTGCCCTTCACAGGATTTTGTATAGGACCCTGAACATTATGGGAAACCAACTCAGGGATTCAGTATTGTGAAGTAATGCTCTTTTGACTTGAAGGAGCAGTCAGAATTTCTGACTGCTGAGATAAACAAGGCTGAGCTAGACTTATTTTAGGTCAAACAGGGCTTCTCTCCCCTGTAGAATCCATGGCAAATATTAGATTTGCATCAGTTTTAGTCAGCAAAAGGTTAATAGTAGTAAGCATGAATATTTTGGCCTATTGTGCAGAACATACAAATATTCAAGGGTGTTTGTACTGAGGCTTTTGGCTGGACCTCTATAAAGATACAAGAAGCCAAACATATGTTCTGGCGTTCTAGGCTTTGATTCTTAATCATGTTCTGTGCTTGCATTCAGAGGTTTGCTTTGGGACCATCTCCAGTGTGAGAAAATATGACAGAGAAATCAAACACAGAGGTTGTGCATAGCAGTGTGGTGTTCCTACGTGAAGGGGAGCTTTTGTAAGCACTAACATTATTCTTCTTTTGACAGCAGCCTCACATTTTCCCTTGGTTTATCTTAAATGGGAATAACCCCTAAGACGGGATATCTCTGGGCACTTCAGAGAAGTGCTTTTTGAAGGCAAAGGAAATATTGTTACAGGGGTGAGCCTCGCATCTCTTTGGCAGTTAACAATCCTATAAATACCACTGCTGAGTGCAGTGTTTGTCCATGGCCGGTCTCAAGTGTAGCTGGCTTGTGGCGCAGGAATCTCTTTTGCTCCAGGAGCATGTTGCCTAGCCTTGCTAATACTTGGCTCCCAGAAACAGACTAAACTAGACAGGCCATGAAGAAAGCACTGGCTGGGCACACAGACCAGGTAATATGTCACAGAATGAGTAAAATTTGGTATCAGCTGTCAAAAAAGTAAAATATGAAAGCTTCCCAGAAACAGAAAAATATGGAAATTAAGGTTTTGGGATGGGTTTGGATTTGCTTTAGCTCTTCCATTCCTAAGAAATTTCTCAGGAATTTCTTCCATATTTTTCAAGGCATCACCCTTTTACCCATTCTTTTACCAGGAAAGTGGTTACATTTATGCTGCACTTTCCTTTTTTTTATTCTTTTCTATCCAGAAATGTTCTTCCTCCTTACATTTTTATTTTCTTCTTAAAAATTTAAAATACCCAAATAAAAAGTCAATCAGTATACAAAGAAATGCAAAAATTAACTGAACCTCATTGTCTAATTCTAAAATACATTTAATCTCCTTTGTAACTTTTTGCACTTTGGTAGTTCGGTAATTACAAGGGAATGTACTTCACTGGATAGATCTCATATCTGATATATCTGCAGAGGAAAAGCCATGAAGTCAATGGAAATATCTCAGTAACCTGAGGTCAAGCTGTAATTTCCTGAGAAAACAGAAACTCAGTTTCTTTTCTTCCAATCAGTCTTGTCATCTCTTCTTCCTCCCATGTGCAACTCCATTTTCCAATGCACATTTCTGTCTTATGACCGCTTGAGGCACATGGCAGGTGTGAAAAGCTGATCTATCAGCTGTTGAAGCCAATGGATTTTGATCACAACTTGCTTTACATTGGAATCTAAATTGCTCTTTCTGCAGAAAATATCGCAAAATATTGGTAATAGGAAAATGGACCTGAATTCAGGCAGCACCCTGCACCAACTGAGAACACTGAGAGCAAAAGAGCAGCAGCAGGAATAACACCATCCATGGGCCAAACTGCAAGATAATTAAACCAGAAATAGCATGGGGCATTTCTTGAGGCCAATTAATTCCATCAGAAGGATGTCATCTAGCAGTTCAAGACAAGAAGGACACTCTGTATGAAGTGGAGATGAATGTGGCAGTCTGCCAATCTATCACAATCTTCTTTTATTAAAGATTCTTATTAGTATCTTATATTTTAAATTAAATATTTATAGTTCTGTTAATAGAATGCGGAAAGGAGGCCTGTTCCAGAGATCTGTCTGTATAAGGAGTTGTCCACTGACTTGAATTAGATCAGCAAAGCTTGGGATATTTGTGTTTGTAGTCCTGTCATCATTTTCATTTTGGGGCTGCAGGATGGGGTGGCAGCTGAACTCCCTGTAAGCACATTGCTCTCCTCCCCACGGATGTGTGCACCTCTTACTTTCCTGCAAAGTGGTTTTTTTCCTGCATCAACTGCTTTGGACTTCAACAGTTCTCTTAAGGGATCCGTGTTTTAGCCTCAATGGCTGGCAGGCCAGTGCTGTTATTCCCGTTCTCCCACATGGAGACTCCTGTGGCTTTTAAAGGACATGCAGAGAAGCAGTGCCAGCTTTGTGAATATATAGCCCCACCATTCTTATTAGATTCCATGAAAGATGAGAATAGGCCCTTTGATGCTTTCAGTGAGTGCTGAAGCCTTTAGCAATGTTGTGAAAGGTCGTTGGAGAAGAGCTGGGGGGGACAGATTCAACTGGTACTCATGGGAATGGTCCTTGGGATGTGGAACTAGTCTGGGAGAAAATGTGAAAACAGAAGTGATTTATATTGAAATGAGGGTTATGAAGACAGCAATGACCACTGAAACATACACAACAATAACTCAGAACAACCTCTCTGGCACACTCTGCTGTGCCATCTTTTTAACCCTGGAGGAGGTGACTGGGAAGAGAGATTTAGAGCAGATCTGTGGGACTGATATGAGTGAACGGATCTGACTTCTATCTAGGTGCTCCTGGGTTCTCATCAGCCCCTTTCAAGGCGTGAGGGAAACCATCTCGGTCCTCTGTGATCTGCTCCCTGGGATACAGATAGCAGGACAAAGCAGTCATTCTCTTTTTCTCCCATGGTAAGTGGTCTCTGCCCTTTTGATATTAAATATATGGGGTCTTTCCAGAAGGGTAGTGTGAAATGTCAAAGAGATAATATATTTAAGCATTCATCTAGTTTGCAACCATTTTATGCCCACCACACAAAGACATAGAAGGCTTCTCACTCATTTCTCTGCACTCATCATGCTGCCATTGTGGGACCAGAAGATAATGAGATGAATAGGAAGCATTTCCTCAGCATGAGCGATGTAGGAACATCATTATTAATGTTCGTACAAAATATCCCATCTCTACATGATGTCTACATATCTGAGATACAGCCCTCTGCCAGATATAAAAAACCATGCCCATCCAACAGTGATCTGTTACTTAATGGAAAGTCTGCTCAAATTTCAGTTTAAATTGCATTTATTATTTATGTCTCAAGTACAGAGAATACTGAATATGTCTTCCCCTTATAGTGTTAGGGGATTAGTAGTTTCCATTTAAACAGACAGATATTGGCCCAGAAGGATGTTGAACATGTCCATATTCAATATTTAAAAATTGCAAAAACCCTTTGAAATTAGTGCAAAGAAATTATAACGAAGTAGCCTTTTCTGTACATACTGAGGTGCTAATTTTCATGTGGCTGGGGTCAGCACCTGCAGCTCTGCTCCCAGTCACCAGTGCTTTTCCCTCTGGCTCCTGGTGGGTTAAGTGAGTGCTCCTCCTGGGTGAGTGTGCCAGCCTGAGGGCAGGAGCTGTAGGGATGGGGTTCAAAAGGATATACAGGGCTGGGCACACACATGGTGATGTGTGTGTCTGCAACTAAACCTTACACTAGATAACAATATTCTGATTTTGGTAATCGTTTTCTCTTTATGGCTTGCCTGCTAGCAGGGATAGTTTTTAAACAGGGTATCAAGGTGACACATTTACTCATTAATTTCTGACTTTTTTTGACCTGTGGTTAGATCACAAGCAACTCACTGAACATTTTCAGAGCACAGCAACCCACGTGTGACATCTCTTGTCCTTACTTGGCTGGGTCTCCCATTGCACTCCAGGTCTCACTGGCACAGTGAATCCAGGTGTTTGAATAATTCATCACCAAGACACCTGGGCCTAGCTGACAAACTTTGTGTTTCAGGTTGTTTTTTCCTAAAGCCTTGGAACAATGCAGTTTGTCTTCTCACACTTATTCATTCATATTCATATTTTCATAGTAGACATTTTGAATGCTTTAGTTAAAGCTGTACCCAGAAGTACATACTGGAACAGATGGGAGAAAGAGCTAGGAATTTTCATGATATTTTACGGGTTGGACAACAACCACAACCTGATCCAACAAATTTTCTTGTTCTCAAACATTTTATTGTCAATACACTCCTCAGGAATGTACTCAAGAGTTGTTTGGGGACATGGAAAAATATTTACCTCAGCCTTCCACAATTTATTACTTATTGTTTGAAAAAGTTGCCTCTTTTCTGCGCCAACATTTATCATCTTGGGAACACACTGGAATATAGCAGTGATATTAAACAATAATGTGCTCTTTGCTGGGATAAAATAATATTGCTGAGCCACTGCAGAGGAAGCCAAAAACCACATGTGAAATAGTTTTTTTGGAAGGGCAAAAAGTCTCAACATTTGTTAGCAAATAACTTAGCTCGTGGTGCAGACATCAAATGGTATGGCAGCACTTGCAAAGCTATTCTGAATATGCATTTTCCCAGGGGTGCTGGGGCACAAAGCCACTGTAATGAAGGTTAGAAATGTAAGAATTTTGCACCAGTAAAATGTAATAATATTAAAAAACCCCAAAACCAACAATTCACAGAAGACTTAGGGGAAGAAATTATAGACAGTGAGTCCTTCAGCAATCCATATTAATTTAATTTTTATTTGCATGGCCCTGAATGAGACACTGCCTTAATGTCTGGGTGGAGGTGGCTGTTCAAACTTCTTTTTTCCATGAGGGAGGGTTTGCCATCCCTCTCCTCCAGTTGGTCAGCTGCTTTCCTAGCTGAACATACATTTTTCTCCCCCCAACCCCCAAAGCAGTCTAATACTTTCTCTTGTGCAGTGGGTTGTATGTGGTGAAGGTTTCCCATACAAAAAAAGCACAGCTGCAAATGCAGCATTCTTTAAATATTTCCCTAAAATGCCTCTGCTGAGTTGCTGATGGAATACTTGGTGAGAGCTACATAGTCCTGTGTGTTTAGTAAAATCCATGTCCTTGAGGACTTCCTCACTGTCTAGTTGTGCCTGCCCATAAGCTCCCGTAGGACACCCAGTAATTGTAGGAGAGGAGAGACCATCTTCAGTGTAGTGTCTCAATGCAGCTGATACAGAAAGTCCATAAATCTTTCTCCGTAACCCATAAACCATAGAATTGTAGATAAATTTAGGTTGGAAAAGACCTCTAAGATCATCAAGTCCAGATGTTACCCATCACTGCCACGTCCACCAGTAATGCATGCCCCTAAGTGCCACATCTACAGATCTTTTAAATAATGCCTTCAGGGATGGTGGCTTCACCCCTTCTCTGGGCATTGGCAACCATTGTAGTGAGGAAATTTTTCCTAATATCCAGTCTAAATCTCCACTGATGTGTCTTGAGGCCATTTACTCTTATCCTGTCACTTGTTACCTCGGAGAAGAGACTGACCTCCACCTCACAGCAACCTCTTTGCAAGTGGTTGTAGGGACTGAAAAGACCATCCCTGAGCCTCCTTTTCTCCAGGCTAAACACCCCCAGCTCCCTCAGATGCTCCTCCTCAGGCTTGTGCTCCAGATTCTTCACCAGCTCCGTTGCCCTTCTTTGGGCTCATCCAGATCAATGCAATACAGCAATTAATGCCAGAGGTGTTTTGGATCACCCCTCTCTTCCCAGCGGACCTCAGCCCACTCAGCTGGGTGCCAGGAGCTCTGTGCCATCATCAGCTGAACCTGCACCTCCCTAGAGGGCCATCCCTGGCTGGAGCCTCTGTGGGTCCCTCTGTGCTGCCCCAGGATCCCAGGGCTGTGCAGTGACCTCAGCATGGAAGGGGCTGGGATTTTCCTGGGAGTTAGTGGGGTGCAATTTCAGCCAAAGGCTCTGGGTTGTGCACCTATTTTGACACTACACAGGCATGTTATCTAACCTTCTAAAGACTCACCTGTCCTGTGGGTGCCTCTGTGTCCACCAAAGAACTTTTATTCCCTTTTGATATTTGCAAAGGGGTAAGAGGGAGGAAAGTACCAGTACTGTGCCTGGAAGGAGAAGAAACAGCATCAGAAGGGATGGATAAGCTGAAAGAGAGCAGTTCTCAAAAAAAGTATTAATAACTACTAATAAAGGCGCATTTGAATACTGATTTTAGGTTATGATGGATCCAAAGAGCCCTGCATGCACTGGAATTGTCCTGGCCCACCTCTGAAGTGCTCCCACCTGAAGGGCAGGGTGCCCCAGTTTCTTAAAAGTTCGCTCTGGACTCGACACGAGGTGTGAAGCAAATCTTTGAACCCTGGGTGCTTTGCCCAACTCCTGTTCCTTTATTAGAAGCCCAGAAGCCAGCATGGAATAAGCAGGGTAACAGTACAGCACGGCACATTTTTATAGCAAGGCCAAATCTTTATTATGCTTCTTGGCCCAGTTTAGTGGAGAACACTGCTGGGCCTGATTTCAGTTTTGATATCATACACCGAGGCTGCAGACCCTTAAGAGTACAAGCTGGAGAAAAGAACATAGAAAATGTTAGGAATGAGAAAAGGCCATTCAACACATTGATGCTTGTCTCTTGTAATACAGCGTTTCCCCCAGGATAGCATCTAATTGCTTCTTGAACGAGCCCACTGTCTTTGCCTCAACAACCTTGCCCAGTAGGCCATTCCAAACATTTATTATTCTTTGAGTGACAAAGCACTTCCTTATGTCTCCTCTGAATTTGTTTTTTGAACTTCCATTTATGCCCCCGATCCTGTCATCTGTGCTGTATCAAAAGTAGTAACATGCATTGATATTATCCATTCAGCTAAGATTTTTGTATACTTCTGTTAGACCCCCCTTAAATGTCTTTTTTTTTTTTTTTTAAGTTGAATAGATTGAGGGTTTTTTTCACCTTTCAGTAACTTCTACAATTTTATCCTGGAACCAAGTTGAGCAAAAATATTTGTTAAAGCCTGACTTACATTAGATCACACTGAATGGATGTATAAAGTCTACTGTAGAAACACATTTAATTTTTTTTTCCTCCCACTCTTTTGGACACTAAACTATAATTTGGTTTTCCTGATGCTTGCATCTGGTTATTTTGGCAAAAGTTAACTAGGAAGATGGCAAGAATTAAAAGCTTGGTATGAAATTTGGAAAAATCTGGTCTTAAATTTTTATTAATTTATACTGTGGGCTTCCTCCCCACTTCTCTTTCTCCAAGTAGTGGTTTGGTTTTTTCAAGAGAATTGCTTATCATTTGGGATTTTCCATGTGATAGTGCTTTGCAGAATCTATATGAAGAAATGTCAGAATACATCTGTGATCTCCCCCAAAGCCACTGAACCAAGCAGTGGCAGGTTCAGCCCTCATTCACTTCCACAACCAAGGTGAATAGTTCATTACCTTTTTGGATGACATTCCAGGGCATGTGTTATGCAGGAGGCCAGAACTGATGATCTAATGGTCCCTCCTGGCCTTAAAAAATATCTACAAATAATGATTATAGATGAAATATATATGTCCTGCACAAAGTAAAAACCAGCAGGCTTTGGGTGGGAATAAGAAATTAAAGAAAATAATTTTGCCATAGCCCTTTCCCAGAGGCTGGGTAAACAGCACTAGCCTGATGGCAGCTGTGGCTACTTACTCATTCTCTCTTAATTTTTTCATCCTATTTTTCATATTAACAATGTGGGGTTTGTTTTTTAGGCCATCTGTAAATCTTCCAGTTTTCTCTGAATTCCTTCCCTATGCATTTCTAGGAATGTGAGATCTGAGCAAGACCTGCAGGTTGTCCCTCCAGAGCTGGGAGCTGGGATTATTTCCTCACAGGTTCTCCACAGAGGTAAATGCTGTCCAACACCATCACTGAGTTTAGATCAGGTAAATTAGTATTTGTATGAATTAGCTTAGACAAAGGACTAGCATAATTTATAGCTTAGAGGTGAGTTTGATCTCATCCTCTGTATTTTCTGTGCAGGTTTGCCCTGTGGGACAGGCACACTGCTGCTGGACCATCACAGCCCAGGGAGTCATTCTTCTTTCCCTGGTTGGGACCCTGGCTGTCAGTCAGTCCTGCACTAGCACTGTGTAGGACTATGCTGGATCATCTCTGGGTAATGAATAAGTCAGCCCCATAGGTCTCAGGAAATTATTTTTGCTATTATGCTACCAGGGAGAGAAAACTGATGTATGAGACTGTAATTATTGGGATCATGCTTCAGTTCCTCTCTGAAAAATCTAAACAATATTTGCTTTGCTTCAGGCCCTGGGAATCTCTCATGATTTGTCAAAAAATAATTGTTGGTGGTACAATAAATTTGTTGTTCAATTCCCTAAGTGTTCTGGGCTTTATGCAACGTGGAAAGCTGATTTGTTTATATTCATATTTTCTCTATATTCCCTTACCCATTCTTTGTCATTATCTTTATTTCTACAGGTTTATTTCTCTCCAGTGTTTTCTAGTTGTTCAAACTTTGTGTTTGTATATTTATTTAAAGGCAGATTTCAAAAGATTTCAGTCTCTCAGTTTACTGAAGGATTCAGCTTCTTGCCAGTACTTCATCTCCCCTGGTATTTTTGCGAGCGCTCTTGTTCTCCTTACCCGTCTATCTAGCGCTAACCTCTTTGGTCTCTTTGCTGCTCACGTCTGTTGCTCACAAACCTCAGAGTCCTGGTTTTGAACTACAATCCCCTTACATTCAGCAACTCTTTGGACATTATCTGCTCCTTGTTCTACACTTTTTTTTTTTTTTTTTTTTTTTTTTGGGTAGAGGAATTCTGAGGCTTCTGACATGTTTTTAGAAGTCTGAAATATTTTTCTGAACAGATTTTCATTTTCTCTCCTAAGAGGGCTTCATTCCTACCCCATGTAATGCAGCTGTGGGAGTAGAGGGGCTGGAACCCAGTACTAGGCACCACCAGGAGAGACGACACAGGGGCAGGGTACCAGCCTTGGACATGGATGAGCCTGGAACAAACCTTTCTTCTGTTACAGGCTTCCCCTGAGGGAAACCATTTATTCTTTCTACTTCAGCACATCTGTACAAAATGCTGATATAAACCCATCCTTAACATGTGGTTACAAAGAGAGTTTTAGAAGTGGCCAAAGATGCCAGGCCCTGTATGGAGGGCTTTGATGTGTGAGGTCACTGTGCCCCAGCATGAAATTGTTGTGCTTCTGCTCCCTGCAAGGAACTTTCTCACTCCTCATGCAGTGTGTGAGTCTCCCATCAGGTGAACTTGCAATGCAAAGCACATCTGTCATTTCCCTAGGATCAGAGCTGCCTGGAGGGAAGCACATCTCTGGGAGTACCAAGACCATGATATCTCCATGTCCTGGCAGAGGTGATGTAAAAAGGGCTGTGAGGTTTTTGTTATCTTTGGCAAGTTGGTCCTTCCATTCTGTCCAATGTTTCAGATTGCTAAGACTGCTTGTCCTGTCAGAAGTACCAACTATAACTAGACCATTCACTGGATTTAAACATTTTCAAGTGTTTACAACCACATCTCCTCCCCAGGGGGATCTCTGAGCTGCAGTGCTTGCTGTATTGTCTTTGGCGAGCTCTATAGAGTTCCTGAATTTATGTGCTTAAAAATCAATGAGCCTTAGTTAGACAAGAACCAAACACTGTGACTCCACCCCTAGGATTTCACAGGGTTTATGAGAGATATAAATAAACCTTGGTTTTGTAGCCTTTAGAGCCTCTATCAAAAACTTTAAAGTCAATTTAAAATTATGAGCCAGATACACCATAAGAATCACACTTCACAACATAGGTCATCTTTATGTGGTAAGGTGTGAGAAGCTATTTAATTAAATGAATTGTAATCTTCTGCAGCCTCTGCTAGCCAACAAGAGCTGATGACAGAGCAGGTAATGAAAAGCCTGGTTGCATAAATAGTATCATTCAGATCTGGGCTCTCCTGTGGCATGCAGGTCTCATATCCAGCTTGCTCCCCAGGGCAGTGGGGTGGCAAACACGGGTGTGCGGATACGTCCTTAGCCCAGCCTGTCCCCTCCACACAGCTGTCAGCATGAATGCCACCTTTCTCCTCCCATGGACTTCAGAGCTCCCCAAAGGCCTGGCCAAACTCTTTCAAAGTGAAATGAGCAGAGTTTGGCCTTATGCTTAAAATACAGCCCTGCCATACCAAAAGGAGTGCCCTGGGACCCCCTCATTTGGTGTGGGACACGTGGACGACGTTCTCGTCACAGGCTCTCTTTGCTGCAGTATTTTGTGTCAAGCTGAAGCAAGGAGGATTCTTCCTTGTCCTTTGAAAGAACCATAAAAGAAGCATGGAGAGATGGAAGAAACAACCAGAAGAACCCAGAGAGACAAAAAAGACAAGAGAGAGAAAGAAAGAGACTTGAGAGGGAGAAAGGTGAAAGAAGGAGCTGTCTCAACAGTCAAGGGAACAGGTGGTGTGTCATCTCCCTCTCAGTATAAAGAGATTGTGTGGGAAGAGGGATATGACAGATAATATATCAAAGGAAATGAATTGCAGGATTAAGATCCTGACTTTGCTTTGTCAAATTTGCAGGTGATTATTGTATAACTCTCTGCAGCTCTCTCAGTGATGGAAATGCTCTTCAGATCCTCACGACACAGAATCACTGGTAAAAGCAACAGCTCTTCAGAGAGATGCTTACCTAAAGTAGCAGAAGGCTTCTTAAATATCCTTCAGGCTTCTTCCAACAGTGTTACCCATTCTGTGTAATCTCTATGTTCTTGAGATATATTTTCCTCCTGACAATATACCCCTTGAGATTTATTTTCCAGACCAACAGTAAAATTTGAGCTCAAAAAATACATTGGGAATCTCTGAAATAAAATTTTGTTAAAATTTCTAATTTTTAATTTGGTATTATAGTAAACACAATTTAGAACTACTTTTTTGATATTGAGTACCAAGGATAAATCCTGGGCACAAACAATGCATAAGACCTTCATAGATAAGGATTTGTACTCAGAAAGTTCTTCACTTTTTTTTTAATATGATGGATGGTCAGATGAAGATAGAACTTTTGTCCTACAGGTCAAGTATCTTTGACATTCATAATATGTAATAGATATGGTATCCTTTGAGGTGTCCTCAAACTTTCAGGTCCTGAAAACCCGAGCTTTCCCCTGGGAAACAAAATAAATGTCAAAAAAATCCATTAGAGGGTTGTGTCCAATATGACCAACCCCTGTCCAGGGCTAGCTATGAGAGTCTGGAGGAAAAAGTAGGTTTTGCTAACCTGTCTGAAATGGCTCCCAAACTGAAGCGTAAAATAGTAAAGGAAATTTATGACTACATCTCCCACTTGGCCTTTCCCCAACCCTTAGTGCTCATCATTTAGGGCATTAAAATAGTAAAAGAAAAACTTGTAAATGGGCACAAAATCAAACCAAAACAAACCTCTTAAACTCAGATCCAAGATATTATTCTTGCCCTCCAAATCAGGGAAATTCACACCTCATCGCCACCAACAGGGATTCTAGACAAGGCATATCCAAATAGGAACAAAGTTATTTGAATGAAAAATCCAGCCATCCTCTTTCCTCTGCCTTCCTCCATCAGCCCCCTGAAGTGACAAGCAGCAAGAAACCTCTTCGGCCTTGCAGCGTTTGAAGTGAAACTTTTTGGGAAATACTGAAAGTCACTCACAGTCCCAAGGGAATGGTGATCCATTTTTTTCCCCTCTCCCTTCTTTGTAGTTTGCTTTCCCCTATATTACTTTTTTTTTCCTTACTGCAGCTTTTCTGATCACAGTATCACAGTGACTTTATCGCCGTCACCTCCTCATTGTGAACCAGCCCATCCCTTGGAGGCAGAGAGCTATTGTGGAGGTGGTAAGTAATTTGTTTTGTTCAATGGATTTCTTGTTATTCATGCATGCAAAGCCACTTTTATCTCACATTTAAATTTGTGTTTTCCCTCTCATGATTGGTTTTGCGACATCAAAAAGCTTTCAGCATCTTCAAAAAATCAAGAAGAACAAACTCTTAGAAAAATGAAATAAAAATAAAAAGAAATCCTTCCTAATACACCCAGTATTTCAGTACAGCTTTAGAAAAGAAGAGATTCACTTGGGATACTGGCTACTAACGACTATGGAAATAAGCCTGATTTTTTGATCTCTAGGCCCAAACATTATTCATTTTTTTTTCCTTAGCCTCAAACAATGTCTTCAGATAGCCCAGGTAAAAGCAAGCCAGAAACAAAACAACATCATAGAGGAATTGCTTTATGCAGATACTTTCAGCTACACTACACAACTCATATTGTCTTTGAACCCAGTGTGATGAGAGAATGATTTGAGACTCCAGGGACGACTCCTGGATATGTTTTTACTTCAGCACACTGTAGTAAGACAGAAATCTTTGGCTTAAGAAATGTGTTCAGCAATCATCTGCATTTGGGGGGTGTTTATTTCTGTCTCTCTAGTAACTCTTTGGACAATGCTGAGAGCTGAGGTCAAGGAGCAGACACACTGGACATATGAGGTTATGGAGAATCTCTTTAACCTTTAAGAAAATATTTTGTCCACGCTTACTGGGTGGCTGAGAGCAGGGGTGGGAAAGTCCAAGCAAATCCTTCTCATAACTAGAATAAGAGGCTATAATTGTAAGGCTGATTTTTGGGGAAGGAGCCACATATATCCTTTGATTTTCAGTTATGTGCCTACTTTTCTAAGAATGCTTTTATCAATTTACTTATTGGGAATTGGTTAGAATTTGCCTAAATATCTACCACGAATTGAAATATTGAACCTCAGTACAAGTGAATTGCACACAGCCTGTGAACTCTGACATGCAGGACCCAGACTTTTAGATTCAAATCACTCCAGGAGAGAATGCAGTCCACAGAATGGCTTTCAGAGGTTTTCTTAGAAATTGTGTCATAAACTGTTTGGAACATTTATCTACAGTTCTATTTGTTTCTGTAAATTTCAGACTCTTTCTAGAAGCAACCGAACAGCAAAGATTTTTTTTAAATATGATTCTCTATGACATTTCCCATTCAGCACTGATTCTTTGATGAAGAGGTGTGGACCATAGGGCAAGGGATCTTCTCTGAAGCAGCAAGGCAATGCACACAGCAGAGGCCCTGCTGCCTCCCAGGCATCCTGGCTCTGCATATCATGGTGAATAAGTGATGCTGGCTGGGACACATGTGCTTTTAATACAACGTTCTTTAGTGGGGGAAAAACCAGAACCCTGTTTTGCTGCAAATTTACAGTTATAAAGCTGGAGTCACTTTACTGACCAAAACAGAGCCCTCAGCAAAAAAAAAAAAAAAAAAAAAAAAAAAAAAAAAAGAAAAAGCAGGTAAAATTTAAGCGTGAGCATGATCTTACATCTCATGCTGTAGGAAAGACCTGGGGTGCAGAGACAGCCATCCTGCATCCTTCAATAAAATCTTTTGTCCTAGATTTTTCCTAGGATGGGGATGTTCCTTGCCCCAAGGTCGGAAATACTACATTGCTATAGCTGTGATAGGAGCAGGGGACTGAGTTTCACAGCTGTTCATGCGAACCCACACCCACCTAGGCAACACAACTATCAGCATTTGGCCCAACACATGTCAGTGTTGGGGCTCAAAAAGTGTACAAGAAGCATCACACAGTGCAAAATAGAGGTGTGACCTAAATTCTGTGTTGTGCACCAGCCATCCCCAGTTTTTAAATTGCTCACCATATCCAAGGCAGCCACAGAAAACAGAAATCTGTGCAATAAACAAAAACTTTATTGAGAGTTAATTCCACTGCAAGGGTGCTTGTTTCAAAGTGACATGTAGGCTTTGCTATCCCAGCTATCCAACCCATGAGTGCTACTGGACCCAGAGCTACAGAGGCATTTATGTGCCTAATTCTGGCAAATGTGTCCCTTTCTTTCCCAATGAAATCGGTTCTTCTGTTCTCAGCCCCTTTGTGGATGTGGACTGAAGGTATTAATTATCCTGAGGAAGGGATTTTGGGTGCTGTGGGAGTCTTTCCACTGCCATGAATGCGAGCAGGACTGATTAGGAAGGTAATTTGAGGCCATTACCAGCAAAGGCAGGAGGAAGGAGGTCTTCTAGCAGGGCCTGAAACCTTCCCCCTCCAGCCCCATGTTCACTGCTGCCCTTGAATTTTAGGGGCTTTTCATTCTGGCAAATGTATTTTATGAACCTGATGTACACTTAGCTAGAACAATCCCACACTGGGATCCAATTTCAAACTCACAAAGGTTGATTTATCCTTTTTCAGGCTATGTACTCATTTGAACTAAAATTACCCTGCTGCCTGCCTTCTTGATAGCAATTACATCTAAAGAGAGAGAACCACTGAATTTCATGTATTGGTAATGGTCTTTCCATCTATATTTTTCCTTGGGGATAAAGTTGTATGGGAAAATTAGGCACATTAGCCTCAGAAAAATAGTGAATAAAAATACATATTTTATACTTTTAAAAAGTATCCTCATGCTACCAATTAGAGACATTATTTAATGCAGGTATTTTAGCATTATGGTGCCAGTCTGTACATAAAACAGAACAAAATCATTTTTGATAGTTATTTAAGGGCATCCTAAATACACTCAAGAATAGTACATTTTAATTTTCAATAATGCCAGCAGACTCAAGCATTCAGATTTTAGCATAACCAGCAGGAAAACTGTTTGATGTTTTAATTATGTCCCAGAAAATGCTGAATGTGTTATAAAAGAAATCTGAAGAGGGGAGGGGGGGAAAAAAGGTTTTTATTACTGCTCAAGAGGAAGGACGTTTTACAACATAGCATTAAAAATGTAAAATGGAATAAAAAAGAACTCGGATAGTCAAAACTTTGTCTGCAACAAAGTAGGCCAGAGAAGCACAATAATATGTCTGTTAGAAGCAGTCAGCAGTGAGAAGTGAGGGAGAGCATTTACATAGACACAGGGCTGAAGGAAAGGAAAAGCCTTAAAATAACCCCAAAGTCTTTTAAATTATGTTTAAGACTAGCCAGAACCCGGTAACCATTCCCAACAAGGTGTCTCGGAGGATTTCAGAGTTCCTGATTAATGTGGTGACCTACTGCTCTCTGATGCAATGCATTTAAAGCCCAGCTGGGTATTTGCAGTCGGGATGAGGCTGTTGGGACTTCCTGGGGCTCCATCCTGCTGGCACCGGGGTCAGGCTCCGCAGCAAGGCTCAGGAAAGGTGTCCCCGAGGGAGGGGGAAAACGAGAACCTGAATTGTTGGCAATGAATTGAACCAGATGTACAAAGCCCCAGCAATTCAAGCAGCGATAGGAAGTGGTGTGTGTGTGTGTGTGTGGGGAGGGAAATTGCCGAGGTTTAACTCTTCCTGCCCTTGGCAGGTGGAGGAGGATGAGAGGGAAAACACTGCCGTGTCCTGTGTCCCCAGTGCAGGGACCAGTGCAGGACAGGGCTGCCTGAGGGGTGTGTGCAGCCAAAGCCTTTCCTCTGTTCATCACACCCCTAGCACCCTTGCATACCCATATATCCACAAATTCACTCATTTCTGGCACCCAGCTTTTTTGCCTTGTGAGCTCCTTTAAGAAAGCAAAATATTCCATTGGGTTCAGATATATAATTTACATCTGTCGATACATTTTTACCCCAAGAAATGTTTACTTCAGATTTTTTTTCAAACATCAATACAGTAAATTTGTGTATGTATATTTATACTCACATGCATATACAACACATATGAAAGGCAGGTCTGTGATTGTACTGCATAGATACATCTTAGTGCCATTGATGCTTTAAAAAAAACAGCACAAAGCTTTCTGAGGCTATGGCTTGTTAAAAAAAAAATAACCCTTTATTGATAAAATCATAAATTATGTATCTAAACAAAGCAAACAAAAAAAAGGGCCTGTTTTATTATGTAGTTGATAATGTCAAAATGATGAAAGATTTTGGAGTCAGATGTCAATGAAACAGTGCTGTGAAACCTCCTTGAGCAGAATGGTATTTCAAAATGTCCAGTGTCATGCCTGGGTATTATGATATATGTTTCTTATTTACCTCCTCAGTTCTTAGAGCTTCTGTTCTTTTGATATCTTGACTGTTTGCTTAAACTCTGTATGCAAAAACAAAGCTCAAATGCAAAGCTGGAGTATTAAGATTAAAGAAGAACTAGGATTCCAAGATTAAAAAGGAAGATGAATGTCTCTTGTAAATGTGTATAGTTGGTCTGATTTTAGAGGCTTTTTGGCAAAGATTAAAAAAAATAAAATCATCATAGTAAAAGAAATAGTCCAAAATGCCTTAAAAAGCATGTGTAGTAGAAAAGTCTTCTTCCAGCTGTAAATGAGCCCATGACAAAAGTTAGTGTTAGAGGGAGCAGCAAAGCCCCAAATGATGCAGTTTGAATGTCTTTCCCTTATTCTCTTTTCTCACCTTACTCTCTTATGCCCTTTCCATTTGATTTTAGCCTGAAGCAGCCACGGAGGGCTCGCATTCCCGGTGACAATTCAGAGAGCAGAGGCAGGAGGGAGGCTCTTGCCGAGCCCGGCAGGTGCTGCATGCCCAGGTGCGGTGTCCCCATCCATCCCTCTCACACTCAGAGGTGTTTCCCAGGCCACCCGGACACACAGACACCTCCGGAGAGCACCGGGGACCCGGGCTCCTCCTCCCCACCTTCCCATCCCTCCTCCATCACAAGTGGAACTTGTCACCAAGAGAGCAGCTGGCATTGTCACTCCATGCTGTAAACTTTCACCTTTTGCACAGTGCTTTTCTGTCTGTGTCAGGGCTGGGAGTCTGAGTTCAGGGAGACAAAAAGTTGCTTGACAAACAAAGGCTTCTCTTTGAAAAAGAGGAGAGGGGGAAAATGCTTCAGGCTCACGGGAACAGGTGAAAACGACAGAGGCTTGAGACAAAGATCAGGAGTGATCCCGAACGATTTGTTGCCGGAGGATGCTGGGAGAGGGATCAGCATCCTTCGGCAAGCGGGCAATGGAGCGCACCTGGCGGCTGCAGCCAGGGAGCCAGGAATTTCAGATTCAATTGCTTCCTACGGCCTTTTTTGCTTATTGCCATTATTTGCACTTGCTTCTGGCCTCGGCCGGGGAGGAGGCGATGTTCCCCTGCCGCGGCTGCTCGGGGGGCTCCTCGCCTTCCCCGCAAATGATGCTGAACAAACCCCGGCTGCCCCGCACGGGAACCGAGCGCAAGTCACTGGCCATCTACGGGCTGGTTCTCACTTTCTCCTTCTGTGCCTTTCACCTTTTTTGACTTGTGAACCATGAAGTGTTTTCCAGAGGAGTACGTCCCTTTTGAAATGCACATTCCTAAAGTGCTGTACAGCATAAATGGACTTGTTTTTCTTAGCCACCTCTCACAGACAACTTAGAAGTAGACCACAGAGCTCCCCAGAGGTCTGCAGACCCCCGGCTTGAAAACTAACACTCTAATGTTAATCCTTTCAGCTGCCCAGTCCAGGAAATGTGATTATTTTGCAACTGAAAGAACCGAGGCAAAGAAAGGTGATGCCAGAAAACAGGAATTTTGAAAGCTCTTCTCCCATCTAGGAGCATAGCCACGGCTGGAAGTGAGGGGTGGTTTTCCTACATGTCTTTCAGATGCTATTGAAATCACTCCTGAAATGTTCCCCTTTCATTAGTTGTCTAAATTCACATCCATAAGGGCTGAATCCCTCTGACTTGGGTAGAGCCCACCCCCCCAAGAAAATCAGACTGGTTTAGTCCTTTCTGCAGCAGTGGCCATAGCTGGGTGGTGAAAGGAAACAGGGCTGGGTTTTGGATGAGATACTGAGTGAGACACTGAGATTTTAGAGGTAGTTGGTGTGTTCATAAACACTGGGAGCACGTCTCCACCTACTCCCCGGGGATTCCTCTCTCTTAAAGTGGAGCACAGTTTGAACACTTTGATTCCCACAAGTGTATTCAAATTAAATTTGGCATTCACAGATTTGTAGATTTTTGAGGCCAGGAGTGCATCCTTTTTTCACCCATTTTTCCCTGCACTCAACCCAGTAATGTGCATCTGACTAGAGCAGAGCTTTTGTTTGATTAAAGCACATCTGCCAGAAAAGTGTTCAGACCTGATTTGAAGACATCAGGAGAGAGAGACTCCACCTCTTCCCTTGGTGGTTCATTCTAGTGGCTAATCACCCTCAATGTTAAATATTTGTGCCATTCTTGCTAGATTAAAGAACATTTCAGTACGTGGCATTCCTATGAGATAATGCTTGCAATGAAGTAACCTTTTAATCTTCTTTTTGATAAATTAAACAGTGTGAGATCTTTAGGTTTTGCACTGTCAAACATTATCTACAGTCAGTAAATCATTTCTGTGGCTCTTCTCTGAGCTTCCTCCAATTTCATAAGGCTCTTTTTTAACATGACAACTGGATCCCACAGTCTAGCATATGCTTGCCTGTGGTGTATTCTATAACCTGCTTATTCTTTTCTTTATCAGGAGGGTCAGAATCATCCCACCTAAGTTCAGCCAAACTAGAAGTTATTGAAACTAAAAATCAGCAAAATTTCAGCTGATCTGCCAGGATGCCCTTGTAGTCATCAGAGACAGATGGACACTCCTGAAGGGCAGGCTTTCCCATTTAGGTTATTTTGCTTCAGGGTGTATCAGAACACCTTTTCTTAGAATTCTTCCCACCTTGCCAAGAGGCTGTGTTGCAAATGCCACCCCTGTATCATCAGCATTCTCTTTTGTCCCCCTATCAGGCTCTCTGTTCCCCCATACCTGTAATCAGCAAACACTTTGAGAGAGCAGGTCAGAAATGTGTTCAAAGAGAGCAAAATTTCCAAAAACAATTTGCAGAGATGTTCTAATGTGGACATAATTTTCACTGAGCCTGATTCATATGCATGAGGCTATTGATGTTTACTAACTGAATCCACTCAAGAAAACATCAGCTAGCTGCAGACAGACCGGTACTAGTCATTGCAAAAAAAGGGAGAAATCCCATTCAGTGATGACTCTGTGTTGACAAGTGTATTTTGGAGATCTGCCAAGTAGCCAGCTCTTCACCCATTCATCCTGTGCCTTATCAGTTTTGCAAATACCAGTATTTCAATCAAAACAGTATGTGAATTAAACTTAACAGCAATTCCATAATTATCTTGCTTAAGAAATTCATTATAAAGTACCTCTAATCTTCATTTGCATTTTCCAGTCTTTTTTCTTATTCCTTTCAATTTATTTTGATTAATTGGCTCTTTTGAGCCAACTGCATATGTTCCTTGCTTGGACTCTCCTGTTTGTATCATTGGTGTAGGTGTCTAGTGACCACTGTCTTTCATGGTTGTAACTAATTAACTCCTGGCAGTCAGGAATGCTGCACTGAATCTGTACATTGCTCATAAAAGGAATTATCTTTTATAATTCTTTTTCTCTCTGTTATATTTTGTCAAGAAACCCAAGTAATGCTTTATTTAACAGCTGCTTGAAACCTCTAGCATATGCCTCCCAAATTGAGGACCCCCTAACAGTGCAATTGTTCCCCTTGCTGTGCTCCAGAGAGATCCTAAGGAGAATCATGTCCTGTTTTCTGGTTTGATTCAGTGGTCTACAAAGTCTCCCACCATTACCACTTCCTGAGCTTTCTGAGTCAGGTAGGTGATTGAAGAGGCATTCGAATTCCTGGTGCTCACTCCGGGCTCTCGATAGCTAGAAAACCAGATAAAGGTGCTTTTATTGTTCATATTTCACCTCTTTTACCCTTTCTGTTGTTCCATAACAGGACGAGATGGCTGCAGGAAGCAGCACCACAAAGTCAGCAGCATGAAGTGGATGATGATGTGGTGACATTTCCTGAGAGCCTTCTGCCCTGGAATTTCCTGAAGGGTCTTGACAGTGTGATGGCATCCCACAGCTCCTTGTGCATCTTCAGGTAAGGGCACAGTACCCACAGGCCAGCCAAATCACAGGATCAGAGGAGTCAAAGACAGGAAAAGTCTGTCAGACCACAGAGCACATGTCCCTGACAGTGAGCACTGCCATTCCTGCTCCGTCACATGTCAGATCTCAAACTGAGACCACAACTGATCTCAGCTAAAGGGCCAATGGGAGCTGGATGCACTCTTTCTTCATTTTGTTTTGTTTTGGTTTTGAAGCCTGGTATTCTCAGTGGTTCAGAAAGACTTTCTGCTGTGTTCTAGTGGGTGGAAAGCTAAGCCCAACACTTGAGTCTGGTTGCTGTGCTGCCCTGGCTGGTGGTGAGTCTGGGTCAAAGCAAGTCACTTTTCCCACCTGTCCCTGAGAGTGAGTCATGATGGACACTAATAAAGTGAGCCTTCTCTCCTCATCCAGACAAGTGGGGTTTTTTCTGAGAGAGTCTCTATAGAGTGCAGGCAGAAATCAATCTCCACACAAGCTGGAGAAAAGAACCCGGTAACACCCAGGACTGTGAAACCTGTGGCACAAAAATCACAGCGATCAAAGTCAAGTACTTTAATAGCTTTAGGCAAAAATACCTCCCAAACTGTGTTGTCTCTTTTTGACATCTCCTGCTGGTGCCTGGGATGCAGCAGAGGAATAGGAAGGTAGCTATGCTGGTGAACACCACAATGACAAGGACAAGCCTCTGAAGGAGCAGCATTTGGGCCCTGAGCTGAACAGAAGGGTCGGAAAGAAGCAGGATTGGGAAGGCTTAGCTGGTGTGAGAAGAGTGGATTAGAGAGTGAGCAGTGCTGTGGGTGAGAGATGGGAGCTGGGAGGAGGAGATAATTGCAGGGGAAGAAGGAGTGGGAGCCAGGGAGAGTGGCTGTGGCTATAACTGAGAAGGGCTGGTGGAGAAGGATCAGAAGGAGCAAGGCAGGTATTGTATGTGTAGTGAGGGGATGGGAGCAGAGGGGCTGGCAGGGTGAAGGTGAGGAAGGGGATGGGAAAGCTGGAGTCAGATCACTGTGTGCTCTGTAAGCTACAGCTCCTCTCTGTTTCCTTCCCACTACACCCCATCTGGGGAGAGCACAGCCCTTCACAAAGCTTCTCTGGGAGTGATCTCAAAGACTCATTTGTCTGGGCTGGGGGAACACAAGGCTGTGCTCACTCCTTGTCCTCTGACATCTCCAACCTGCCGAGCTTTGGTGTCAGCAACCTGCCAGTTGTGCAGCAGAACAGTTGTCGTGTGTTCTGTGATTCTGGCACAGCAGGAAATGTGCATTTAACTCCAGAGACAGCACAGCAGCCCAGCCTTGAAAGTCACAGCTCTCTGCCCCTCTGTGCAACTTTTTGTGACACAAGTTTAATTCAGCAGGATGTTTGCAGTAACTGATTTTTATTCTCCTTTCCTGGCGTTCATTTAGAACCTTACCTCTGCCTATTTATCAGACTCTTATCTCACACTGAGCTAGCAAAACTTTGGGTGAGACTGGTCCCTTGAAGAGCAGAATTCACTTCATGTGGTTACAGGGGACCCTTAGGAAATTTGGTCCATTCATCTGTGGACCACAGGGAACACTCTCTGACCACATGTATCAGTCAGGGAGCCAGACTTCTCTGTCCCAGCTGGCAGGGCTCTTGCTATGATCCATTAGGAATGCACCATTCCTCAGGAACAAAGACAGCTATGTTGCAACAAGCAGTTGTGGGAAACTATCACATCAGGAAAAAAAATAAGATTATACAAAAATCAGGGCTTAAGGGACATTACAGTTGTTATGGGTCTCTGACTTTTATGGGGGAAATTTGGAAGTGCTTCTACTCGAACCTGAAGTACATTGAGCTGAACGCCAATCACTGCAAATTATGAAGATTCAAGCAAGCTTCTTTATATTTGTGTGAGGCCTGATTGTTTCTTCCTCTTGCCCCATATTATTTGCTCTACAAATCTATTAGCATTGCTTTTTCTTGCTGCATCCAAGATACTGCAGTCTATCACTTGAGCTATTCACATTACATTTTTCCTTTCTTTGGAAGACAATCTTGTCTTCAATCAAAGACCTCTTGACAAAAGGAAATAGGAACAAGAACTTGAGATGGCATAATGCAGCAAAGTGCTTTCCATACACCTGCATAATACAATTCAGTCTGCCATTACTTTCAAAATTATGCTGAAAGATTTCTGTTGTTTACATTTGTTTGTGTGTGCCCCGACCCATTGCTCATTTAACCTTGAGGTTCCCTTCATTCCTCCTTCCCCCCACTGCTTCCCTTGTCTGTACCTCCAGCAGTTATTATTTTCTTTGTTGGTAGCAGTTTCTGTAATTGTGTTGCTGCAGCCAACACACAAGCATTTCTTTAGTCCTTTTTTGTGCCAAGGAGACTGAGTGCAACAGTCAGGTGGGTGTAAGTATTTAAGATGATTTGTCAAACAGAATCTAGTGTCTCATTTTTAGAACATCTTCTTTAGGGCCAGTGATGAAGGGCTTTAGATTGGTTCAGGATTTTTTTTTCTGTAATGAAAGGATATATTTGAAGGGAAAAGTACTTAAAAATCAAAGGTGTGATGGGAATGACAGTGCAGAACTGGAGCTCCAGGAAGGTCTGCAGCTGATTTTGGTTGAGTCATGGTGTCCTTTGAGAGCTGGACAGATTCCCCATGGGAAGCAAGAGAGACAGGAATTATTGCCTTCCTATGAGAAGGTAGCTCTTACAGCTCCTGCAGGGTAGGTGGAAATCATGCTGTGCTATTGACACCCACCTCCTTAGGCTGTTCCTGATACAGGTCTTGCTTTGGGTTTCACTGAGGAACATGGTGAAGATGTATTTGCCATGTCCCAACCATCTCCTCTTCTTTTTCAGACTCTGCTGGGTCCTTTATTTGTTTCCCACTGTGACTGGTATAACTGTGGTCACCTATTCCTTGCTCATATTGCTTTGTGACTATTTATTTTCCATCTCATGTGTAAACTTAAAATCCTAGGGCTGATCCAAAACATCTTGGCTTTGCTGGAATCTGAGCTGTGATGAGGTAGGGTTTTGTAGGCTGGTTTCACAGATCATCTGAGAGACAAAATGTGGGGAGGAATTCTGAGGGCAACTCCAGCACCAAGCATGTCTTTCCTCACAGAAAATCCCTTAAATCCTCTAATCTTCAATTCCCAATCACATAAATGTGCATCCATAAAACTTTGTTCATGATGGTGTATTTGAGACAGGCAGAAGCATTTATAGCTGATCTTTTTTGCTAACAGAGTAATATTGAAGGATCACCTTTTTGATACAACACACAACACTCAAATGTGTCTCCCCAAATATTTTTTGGCCAGAATGTAGTTCCAAGCAAGCAGCTCTAAATGCTCCCTTGTTCATTGCTGCCCCTGCGCTGGCATCCTGAGACTGCTGAAGCCACATATGAGTAGTCAGCAGTAACACTGGGATGGATCCCTTGTTTTAGGGTGGAAACCTCATATGATGTACAATTTTCAGTATCCCTTAGGGTGAAACCTGTTCTCACCCACACTGTTGTCAGGGTCAAGCCTGTTCAGTCACAGTTATTGGGAATGCTGTAGACGATTCATAAACCCTATCCACCCCCTAGATGACTGTCATAATCTGTGCTCCATATTTAATCTCAGATGGCATTTTGTGGCAGGAATCATTACTTCCACAGACCAAAGAGAAAGAATGAGGAGTTTGTAATTGTGTCCACTAAAAATTCCAAGTGGCTTATGATTTATGGGACAGTTTATTTATTCTGCACCACTTGTGTGTATACTCCTGCACAATAACCTGTGATTTTATAGACACCCTTTCCACCACAGAGTTTGCCTTTTGATAGTGAAACCAGCCATCAGTACAAACACACTATTTCTAATACTGCATAGTCCCCTGCAGTCTGTAATAGCTGCTACATACGTGAATCACTAATGATGATATCCTTATTTGAAGCAAAATCTGGCTGCTGACATCTTCTCTGTGTTGCTTATCTCCGTGAGTCTGTGCTCTGTAAATTCACTGGAGCTACATTGTTTTCTATCAGTGACAGAGCTGACTCTTTGCTGTAGTGATGAGGTACAAGCAATTCAAATCTTCTGAGTTAACAACCCTGGACCTTTATCCCTCCCTTCTTTCCTCTCACTTTTTCCACTGGCAATGCCACCTATTACTTTTATGTTTCCCTGTGATCCACTGACTCCCTGACTCCACATGGGATAAAATAATGGAATGCATCCCTGCACCAACCAGCCTGACACAGGAACTTGTGGGAGGCAGGGGACTCTTGGGAGTTTATGCTTCTCAAGACAGGCTTTAACTGGGGGTGCAATTGCAGAAGCACCTATGAATATAAGACTATAGATCCTTTGAAGAGGCAATTTGTAGCATAATCAGGAAATCATAGGAATTATTTTCTTCTTCCATCCTTATTTCTCTAGCTAATTGTTTTTTTATTTTCTTTAAACTGATCTATGGATTTACAATCTCACCTCAGATTTGGGAGCCAGCACAAAAAGCTCTTACCCACCAGGTGGCATTTTCTCATGTGTCCAGCCTTAATTCTAACGTCAATGCTTTCTACATATAATTATAAAACTGAGGGCCAATAAAGTGCACCTGTAGAGCAGAAACTTGACTGTTCTCAATTCTGTTCTAATTATCAAGCCTCAGAGCAAAAACCAGGTTTCAAAGAAAACTTTCTGTACAGGCCTCAATAGAGTTAAAGGAGAAACATTTTAAGTTGATGAGCTGACACTTGTAGAAGCAAATATATTAAATAAATCATGATTCGTTTTGGGGCTAAATCTGACTTACATCAACTCTGGAAAAACTAGATCCTAATGAGTGACAGTTTGGTGTTTTCTGTCACTTCCTACAGTAATGGCCCCAAGCTGACACTGCTCTGTGGGAGTCTAATACTTCTGAACAAAAGTTTTTTTGGAGTGAGATAGACAAGGTAGAAATCCCAAGGTGACTCGAAGGAATGTCTAATGACTGGAAAGACATATTTACTGGCAGACTGTATGTAAGCTGTGACAGTTGACAGGGCTTGATTGTAATAAATATAGTTGATGAAGAGAAGGCTGACAGGTGAGGACAGAGAGAGAAAAAGAGTCAAAAGATCTGCATTGGCTGAACCCTATTAATGGTAAGTTGGTAACAAAGCCCAGAGTCATAAAAGAAAACAGGTATCGCAAACTGATGTCTAAACAGTGAAATATGTAGGACTTGCAGGTTGCTGTAACAAGCTCAGATTTGTTGACCTTTCTTCTATCTATTTTGTAAGTGCTGTTTTCAGTTGATATTTCAGCAGGAAGGCACCTGATTTTTTAAATACTGGGTATAATTAATCATGTAACAGAATAAACCCTGATCAAGGTCATAATTATTGCTTCAATCTCTAACTTTTGCTGCTTTGATCAGGGGATTTGATGTTGGAAAAAGTGCCTCCACGTGCTGTGAAGGAGTAAATCTTGCTGGAGATCTGTTCTGCTGGAAACAAAAAGGATTCTTGTAAAGGAAATTTAACAATGTAAAACCTGAAAGTGTTTCTTTAAATGCAGAGGCTCACCACACACAAACACACACACAAACACACACACACACGCACATGGAGTGATCGACCCTGAAAATGGAAACAACCCTGGCATATTAAATCACGACATTTCATAACTGACTGGTCAGAGTTTCAACAATAGGATTTCCAATGAGCTCTGCACTTTCTTCCCCCAGGCAAATGTCACACACTGAAACTAAACAGGATCTTTTTTTTTTCTTGTTCATCCCCACGTGCTGTTTTCTGTGCCCAAGATACAAATCTGTATTCAAAAATGCCTTAACCCTTTGGAAGGGCAACCCTCCCTCTTCATGCCCCAGGAGAAGGGAGGTTTGTGTCAGCTGTGGGACATGGGGACATTTTGCCTGCTTTGCTACCAGGGTCAGTCTGCATGTTTGTTGCACTCCCATTTCAAAAGGGAAGAAAGGGGAAAGAAAACCAGTGGTGAGGGAATATCTGTCTGGGGGAAAGCACTCAGGAATTGCACAAACTTAATGTAAAGGTTAATAACAAGGGACATCCCTTATTGGGAATATCAAGTGAGAGTTCTTCTAAACTCTGGAAATGGGCCCATTTAACAGCAGTGTCACTCTTTGCTTGCTTTCACCACACATGGACAGAGGTGAAAATCCCCTCACCTTCTTGCTTGTATGAAACACAAAAGCATTTGTGAAATATTGAGACAACTAAAATATTGAGAGAACCTTTCTTGTCGAAAATTGCTTTTATTTTAAGTGGATATCCTCCTTCCCCCCCACCAGATGCCACAGTCTCTATAAGTGGTGCTGAGACTAAATGAATTGTGGGGAGCGCCAGGGAAAATAAAAAGAGACCATAAAGTCACACTACAAAGACTCTCAGGGTAGCACAGTGCTTAATGTCAATCACAGCAATGCTCCCTCTTTGCCTGTCTCCCACACAGCACTGGATCCAGCCACTCTGCTGCTCACTGCTACCTGTTTGGAATTGCAGGATTCAGAGCCACGGCTTGTCAGCATGGGAGTTGTCAGCCTAATTGGCACATCCACACACACTTTATGCACTCCTCTGGTTGTCAGTGCACGCCTTGTAGGTGGGCATGAGAGTGTCCTGTCAGGTGGAAAGCTCTCCACACAAGCACACAGATGATTTCTGCATTGGTATTAAGATAATGTTTGTATCCAATGACCTTAAAAATAATTTCTGACCTTAATGATTCTATGATAGCCACAGATACTTTTTATCTGTCCTTTGTACGCTGGGTTATTGCATTTCAGGACATGAACCTACACCTCATCTGCTGTCCTGTGCATGTGATGTCAAAGTGAATTTATGGTCATTTACTTCAGTGGCCATCCTTTGATACTCAGGCAGAAGATGGGGCATCATTGTATTCAAATAGAACAAATACATTTAATTGTAAATCTGTGAGTACATAAACACACACAGAGTTTCTGCTCTGAAACCCAGCCTTGTGAAGCCTGAACTCCATGCCAACAAATGTCTCATGTAGTGAAGGCCTCGAGCCAGGCAGTTGGAAGCACAAGACAAAGAAAGTGATATATAAGCTATGCTGTAACCCTTGATTTGGTTTGTTTTTAATACATGTTTATGTTTTTCTGTACATACTTCACCTGTTTTGTTTTGGTTTAACCTTCTTCCAGGGACTTTACCACAGCTGTTCACTGGTGAGAACATGGAAATTTTATTCACTCAAAAAGCAGTGTGTTGGAGCCAATGCTAGTGGCTGTAGATGCTTTGCCTTTGGTTTGACATCTCTTTTAGGCTCCCAGACACATTGAAGGTCGGTTCCTTGTCAGAAGAGGTAAGTAGAAGACAAAACAGGAATTAAAATCTACATGGAATGTGCCTTCTTTCACAGGGAAACCTGTTGAAGTCAACATGACTATAACCATTGCCTGCATCAGGAACAGTCTTTCATTTCAATGCTGAGAATGTTAAGAACTGTGTTTTAAAAGTGAATACAGCATTAGCAGGACACATTTTTTTAGTGCTTCAAATCAAAATACCACTGAAAGCACAAATTGAGTACAAATATCAGGGAAAATTTTCTGAGGTTTAATTCACAAGGAATGAGAATATTCTCCTTCTGGAAACTGGGGATGCTCTGCACAGTGAATTGCTATTGCTGAGGCAGGGTTCATCTTGCATCTCTGGGGCTTTTCAACGGAAGCCATGTAACTGTTCTACCATATATTTTGTATCTTTGAATTCAGGCTTATTTTGGATATCTTCTGAGAACCATGTTTCCCAAGAGGGAAATCATCAGCAGTTCATTGTCTACGGTAAAATGTGTATCATAGGGAACTTAATGATGGTTCTGAAGGTTGTGTATTTCACTTGAGACAAAACTTGTCTGAGCCTGCACTGGAGAAAAGACTTTCAGAAGGGGCAGAACCTAACTGATCTTGAGATTCCTAAACTCTGAAGTAGGCCAGGTCTTGCACACTGGTAAGAATGGTTTTTATAGGTCTGTTTGTACATCTGGGATAGGGATGAAGATTATTGATAATGCTCCCATGTAACTTCTGTTCTGAATACTTCATCTGGTTCCCAGTGAGAATAAGAACCTCACTAAAAAGATTTATAGCTTTCCAAGTTTTGCACACAATTTTCCCTGCAGAAATTTTTTAGTGTGTTCAGATCCCTTCCTTCAGTTTAGATTTTCTCTAAAAATATTTTACAAGTTGGAAAAAAAAACCAACCAAAAAAATCCCTTTTGTATCATAACTATAGAATTCATAATAATCCAAACTAAAGCTTCAGCTAGAATCACAGTTATGTATGGCACCAAACACAACATGAGGGATGAGTCAGTAGCACTGGCATAAGGTTTACAATTGTATTCAAGTTGTTAAGAGGAAAAACTGTTTTTGTTGCCACAGTAGGTGCAGGATAATGCCCAGGACTTCAGCTGCAAAACTCCTGTTTTGTCTTTTGCTGTTTGTTCATAAAAGCTTGCCAAGTGCCTGGACCCTCATTAAATGCCTTGCTGTTGTAATAACGGCATGAGAACACCCAGCAAGTTTTTTGTGCCAGAGGAAACTTCTGTGAGAAAAAGAAGCAAGTACATGATGCTGTGCTTTCAACAGACATCACTGAGAGCTGTGTTTGGGGACTGATGTGTCAGCTGCCTATCAATACAGCCATGGAGTTGAATACATCAGGAAAGCTTTAAGAAGAATGGGAGAAAAAGAAAAAGAATGTAAGGATAATGGGGCAAAATTATTTCCAGTGTTAAATGTGCTGAAGCAAATGTAGTTTCATCAAGAAGAAATTTGCACTGCTGTGTTCCAGGCTTATTGTTTGGGTTGATTACATGGCAACATGGAATTGATTTCTTGAGCTTAGGACAGTTGGCAAACTTGACTAGACTTAAAATGAACCTCTTTGATTCTGTCTACAAAATTACAGCAGACTTGATAAAGTAAAGATGTATCCTTTGAAGTATTCCCTATCAACATAAGTGCTAAGAACACCTAAGCAAAGGAATTTTAACAGTTTTGAAAGCAGTAGCAAAAGAACATCAATGAGGATTGCAGCTAAGGGCATGCCCACAAGGCACTATACTAACTGCATCTATCCTGCAGGCAATAAGCAATTGCTAAAGATTCCAGACTTTTTAAAGTTCATAGTTCATCTCATAAAAACTTTACTTCCAACTTATGATATGTTTTTGCTGGTTCGGTTTGTCTTTCAGTAGACGACTCCAAGAGGAAGCCTTACCAAGCAGATCTGCATAAGGACATGAAGAAAACCTTCTCTTTTTTGTGTGTCCCATGATGATTGAAAGGTGGGAAATGTGATCATGTCCTGTTACACCCTGCCTTAAGAGCATGTAAGCTATAATTCTTCCAGGCATTTGAACAACAGAAAAACAACAGTCCAAATGCTGTGTGGATTCCATCCCCACAACACAAGAGAGAAGGGCTGTCCTTCACATTGAAAATTTCTCACAAGTGCTGGATTTGAGATGCCCATGTTGCTGCAAGATGTTTTTCCATGAATAGAAAGCAACATGCAGGACAACTAAAGATCTAGTGGTAGTTTCAGTGAGGCCATTTATCTGCTTGGCAGTCTGATTCTACTGGCCCATCAATGCCAATGCTCTTATAGCTGTGCTCTTACTGCTTGTGTTGGGCAACTTGCTCTGCCTTGCAAATTTGTCATTAGCAAGGATGAACACAAGGAATAAATAACAGAAGGATCTGGACAGAAACAAAATGAAAACAAGAGTTGGTTTTAGACAGCAAACAGGATCTGAGCTGCTAGCACTAGGAAATGAGTCACTGAACAACTCGGATATTTAATTTGGGCAGTAGAGGAGATGTAATTAAAAAGCTTTTACTTTTTAATGAAGATTTCATACTGGTGATTCTTGGTAGATTTCAGAGCAACCACAGCAAATTAGTGATAGCCACAGTTATGACAATTAGGATTCTTAAAACATGATCACGTTACTGTGGCTTAATGAACTACTGTATGTCAGCTGAGCTGTGGGATGTGGCACATGTATGCCCTCAGCCCAAAGAGGAGGTAGTGAGTCAGTGTAAACCTCTTCCAGTGAGTTTTAAGCAAATACCACACAGAATTGGACAAATAATGTGTACAGTCAATTGCTGGTGCTCAGCTCCTGAGCAGAGTGCACCAATCAAAAATATCTGATTTCTCTGAGAAAAAAATGGGAGAAATGTACCTTTTGTTTCGGATCACCAAGCATGTTTCCCCAAGACGTGGTTCCCAAATTCCCTTCACAGTTGTACTTCCTCAAATTTGATGAAGGCATTATTTCCACAGCGGAGCTGTAAGAAAAACAATAAAACATGATTGTGACAGAGAGCAGCTGAAATGGATTCAAGATTAGCAAGGTGTGAACAACTGTTTTTACCATAAGCCTGATCCAAAGACAGTGGACTTACGAAGATGGTTTTCTGTTGACTTCAAGAAGTTTGATGTCAAACCCAGCTTCCACAGCTTAGTGAAGAAAAGCCAGGACAACATTATTTGTTCTGCTATAGGATACCATGACAGTATCTGCCTCATAAATGCCCACCATAATAATTGAGAATAGAAGCACAAAGGGGGTAATGGCTTTAACTGAAAGAGGGTAGTCTTAAATTAGATTTTAGGAAGAAATCCTTCTCTGTGAGGGTGGTGAGGGCCTGGCACAGGTTGCCCAGAGAAGCTGTGGATGTTCCATCCTGGAAGTGTTCAAGGACAGGTTGGACAGGACTTTGTGCAACCTGGTCTAGAGGAAGGTGTAAGTCTAGGAGAAGGTGTACCTGCCCACAGCAGGGGGACTGGAATTAGATTAATTTAAAAGTCCCTTCCAACCTAAATTATTCTATGAAATTAATTTTTTTTTGACCTTCGTGCTTTTCCTGCGTAAAGCTCTACCTTGCTCAATACTGAAGTTTTACTGCTGATTAGGTATCACTTTATTCATTCACTGAAAGCTAATAAAAATTGGCTGATTAGAAAACCCCAGGCTGCACATCTTAAATAGTCATTAAACAATCATTACAGATAGAAACAGCTACAACTGGCTTGTGTTAAAATGCTGCTGATTATTATATAATCCTTTTTCAAGTCAAAATGAATGCATAATCAAAGCACAAAGCAAACAGTTTGAAAGTTCTGAGCTGGCTGTGCAAAGCTATAATGTATCAACAAACCTCTAAATTAATGCCCAATTCAGCAGATGAGTGTTGATGTACAGCAGAAGAAATAATTGAGGGAAAAGTGTGGAACCATGAGCATTGGTGAAGCAACCTTCTTCTGACATAACTTCACCTAGAGTCCTGCAGGAAACCCTTCCAGCTCTCACCCAAAGATACATGTCTGGTGTCAAGGAGTGAAGGTAAGTACACAGCTCTGGTGTTTCTTTTTGTTATTACTGATACTGTTATTTACAAAGAGTCACATTAAACTGTGCAGCTGAAGACACACAAACATAGAGATAAATCCAGCACAGGACCAAAACACTGTGAATTGACCCTTACCCAGTAACATTTCTGCTTTTAACAGACTCCTTAATAAAATTTAATAAGGAAACCCTCAGATAAATAGGGATACCTTATTATACTGGTGTAAATTTGGAGCAACTTCAATGAAAACTAGTGGAGTGGTTCAGCATTTACTAACAGTGCAAATGAACACAGAATGAAAACCAGAGACTTTGGGAAGCCTTAAACCAGTAACTCAGCTTTCTCAATTGAGAAGATCGCTTCTTAAGGTTAGAGTAAAAAACTCCTGTCTTCCTCCTTCTCTGTAATAACATTTTTCTTAATAGTTCTTGCTTAATCTTTGCATATTCTGCATGAAATAAATGGTCAGGATGTTTAAATTTCCACCCTGTAGCACCTGCAAGTTACAGGCCAGACCCATTTTCTTGATTGAGGCAAGCAAGAATCATTACCACATAGGGCAGCTGATCTTCCCCCGCTTAAACACCTGCAAATGCAGGTCATCTGGGAGTTTGAACCTATTAAGGTTCTTATAATTGAGACAAGGGCAAAATAGTTTGTAAAATGGTACATGAACAGAAAGATGAGAGAGAGGGAGAGAGAAGGAGAAAGACACTCTGGTTGGATGACAGGAAATCACATAACAATATTTGCAAGTGAGCTTTGGGAGCATGGTCTTTGTAATGGGGTTAGCTAATCCAGATAGTAATAAGGATAGGAAAGTCAGCAATCATAATCATATTTAATGGATTCCAGATGGAGAAATATAATTGTTCTCATTATCATTGTGAAAACTCCAAGGAAATACAATCCCAAGATAGTTTACCTTGACAGGCAACCAGGAACAATATCCACATCAAGTCATGGGTTTTGTAGGTAGAGTTGTCAGTTATTTCCTTTTTGTAGCATTCCCTTCTAAAGTAATGGTTTGATTAACCTAAGACATTCTGATGTGAGTATAAAAGCAATGTTAATGAAATGCCTGCTTAATTGACTGTGCATCTCTATACCATATGATGTGGTGGCTTACTAAATACGTTGTGGAATTAAAAAGAAAACCCGAAAGCCTTGTATATCATGAGACTTTTCCTTTGTAATGTGGTTAAAATGAAATATGGCTGTAAGCACAGGCCTTTTTGGGTGCAGCTGTTCCTTTTGTTTGGGTTGATAATTGGAACCAGTCCCATGGGCCTATTTGATGTTATCTCTTGTTTAAAACTAAACTGTCAAAGCTTATCCCCCCTGTGTACTCAACAGGGAGTAGTTCTGGGGAAACTTTCTTCTTAAGTATTTTTAACCCCTCCTCCCTGCACGCATTCTCTAAACTGAACCAGGGCAGTCATGAAATGATGTCTTCACAGGAACACTTGTACAGCAAAATATTTCTTTGTGGAAAATTGAGCCTTTTCATGTTATATGTCTTTGTAACAGAGGCCTAAAAGAAAAGATCCCACAGCAGAAGTCAGATGATCAGGATGTGATCTCTCAGCTTTAAAACAACTCGTCTCTGTACAAAGGGAGTCCTGCACAGCATCCCCATGGCATGAGAGGAGCTCAGGGTGTGGGGCACAGAGGCAGATGTCTCCCACAATATGAGCCAATATTTGCTCCAGGAGCACCACAGCTGGGTCTCACAAAGTCTCCTGTGTGACTTTGACGTGCCTGATCCCAAGCTAATGCATTCAGACAGCAGTTCCTGTTGGGCTGGTTGTACCTCAGGATTTTCTGTAAGGGTATGGCAATCTTTAGATGTAACCTCAGAATTATTAGATTTTCCCAAGTCCAGGAGATGCTGGACCTGGGTTTGGTTGGTTTCTTGAATGGTGGTAGGCAGCAGGGAGCATGCCTACTGCAGTCCAGTGAGGAGGCATTTTGAGTTTGCTTCACACCTTTCCTTTTCCTTTGAAGGTATTGGAAGTTTTCGGAGTTATAGTATTAAGACAAGTCAATGGTGCTATCTCAACAGCGCTAAAAAGGAGAATATTATTTTGGCCATCAGACCATTTGGGTAATTTTCTTAGTTGGCTCAATTTCAGATATAATTTTGTCAAAATCATCAGGCCTTCTGCTAGTTATTTCTGTTTGTACAGACAATTTTGTCAGGCCATTACTCACATGATGTTATGGCACTTATAGAGTCAACTTTAATGGAGTAGAAGGAAGGAGAGATAAGAATCACTGATAGATGTCATTGTCATCTCCACTATCTTGGGCAAATGAAAAAGGTTTTCCCTTTTTCATGTTACAGTTTGCAAAGCTTGCTTGTTGCATTATTCTGGCATGTCCTGTGTCATGCACTGCTCCTCTTGAATGAGCCATTTGCAGGATAAGAGAACCTTTCACAAACCCCACGGATCACTTATGCATGCTATTCACAGTCACACTACATTTAAAAAACTATACCCAAACAATACACTGGTTTCTCTTCCTGCAGGCACGTGCACACCTTGGAGGGGTTGCAGTGGCCTCCAGGGGTTGGAACCTGTGTGCTGGTGGTGTGTTCAGCTTCTATTATACAGCATTTCTGATAAGGGACAAATATCCTGTGAAGGCTGGGACCTCTCTTGGCCTCTGTTGCACTGATCTTGCCTTTGTCTTAGCACTCATTTCACTGTTTTCTTCTAGTCTTTAAGACCAAATGCAGCAGTATATCCTTCCCAGAACCCATTTGTCTCTCCCCTATAAACTCAAGGCAGGACACCTGGAAGAGCCCTTCTGAGTAAAATCAGAAGTAAAAGCTGCTGATAGCTGTAAAAACAGCAAATGAGCTTCCTATCTTGTGCAGCACTCAATGTGTCTGAGACACTTTTGACAAGCAACCACTTTGCAGTCCCCTTTAGAGAGCAACTGCTGGAAGGCCTAAGCACAGGCTGTAGGTTGCAGGTTGGTTTTGTGCCCTAAGAGGCCAAAGATGCTTGTGAGGCCCATTTGTAGAAGAGCAGTGCTCAAGCTGTACGTCCCTCTCACCATCACAAACCAGTTTCTGTAGACCTGTCATGTATGTGAGATGGGGAGTGATTCTTAGGTCCCTTGGGGGATGCCAGGACTTAGTACATTGTAGATAAATATAAGTTTCTATTTAAAACCAGTACTACTGGGACTAGATGTAAGAGGGGCTGGAAAAAGCCATTTCTAAAAATACAGGAAATAGCTATATGGTTACAGAAGTGAATTACCAGCTGTGGGTAATCATATAACTCACATATTAACAATGAGAATCCACTGTGTAAAGGGGGAAAACAACAATTCACATAAGCTTGAAAGACAATAGGCCAGTTCCTGATCAGGCTGCAGAAAAAGAAGGAGCAGAGAGAATATATGGAGAGCAGAAAAAGTGGGAGTTGGTGCTTTCTTACAGGAGAGCCCATGGAGAAGGCAATTCCAGAAATGTCAGTAAGGGCAATGGAAAGCATTCATTTACTTTTAGGAGGTGCTGCTTGCAAAAGTGAGGTTAAGAGTATGAAACTGAAACAATGTCAGGAGGTCACTTTGCTGGACTGCCCCATCTGTTCACAGATTCATCTCTGGAAGCAGCAGCCCCAGAAATAAGTCCAGTACAATCCATACAACACTTGGCATACAAGACTCTCACAGCAATTTTGAACTGTATCTAACACTGGGCTGCCTCACTGCTGACACAGGACTGATTAGGCCTCGTGTGTTACAGGTGGGAAAATGGAGACATTCACCTTGTCAGTTATTGAAAGAGTAGAAACAGAACCCATCTATTTTAGCTTAGTTTTCATTAATTTCAATTAGTCATCCAAACTTCCATTTCCTGTCAGGCCTTTTAGCTGCAAAGACCCTATCTTACAGGGTTTTCCTGGCGTGTTCTGGAGAAGTTCATCTTGTCTTTTTAATTTTTTTTTGTCCTGGCTGTTGAGAATCTGGCTGTTGAGAATCTGAGTCTTTTCTTCCTGTGGGCCTCTCCAGCGCCTATTCCTTTAAAATCCCTTCCCAGTAATTTTGACTGTTATTCTAAGCAATAGTAGATTGTTTTGATCTGTGGAGCTATGTAAAAACTGTGTTCTCAACCTGTCTCTCTATCTGTTTTTCTTCTTCAGTGTTAGAGCTTCATTCTCATGGGTTTGACCAGAACAGTTGCTTTTGTGTAGTGGGACTAATTCTAACCTATCACCCAATTGTCAAGGGATGTCTCCACTCATTTCAAGGCAGCTTCTTTATAGTATTCTCTTTGGTTCTCCTCTGCTTTACAGCAGAGGTTTTGCAAGAATACTGAAGAATAGCTCTTGCTTGAAGGCTTTTTCAGATCTAGCATGGTTTCCTTCCCAGTGGAAGGGGACATATTTGTCTTAACAGAATCATTGTGGCTCACTTTGGTGGTGCAGGCTGCTCCTAGGTCCTGCTGCTACTGAGGGTTTGCTTATGGCTGATGCTTCTCTACACTGCCATGGCAAGCAGAATCCCTCACTTTACTAACCTGCAAGCTTGAATAAATCAGGAAAGTTTTAGCCACTGGCAAAGGATCTGGTCCAAACTCACAGGAAGTCAATGGAAATACCTGAGCAGTTTATGTGAGCAATAGTCCCCTCAAAGAACAGGACTGACAGAATTGGACAATAAGTGGTTCCTCCACTTCACTTTCCATGTCTCTGTTATTACAGTGCATAGCAAAATTGTTCATGTCTCCTCTCCCCTCTCCTCCCTTCCCCTCCCATAAGAATCTAAGAGTGATATTCCTGCTCAGACAGGATAAAATCCTTTATGCTTTAAAGCATCTCCAGAGATGCCCATCTGATTGCATCTTCTGTCCTGCTAGGGCTTCCTGCATAGAAGAGTCATCATACCTACAGAATTACTTGATTCTCAGCAGAGTTAAAATACTGATATTGTGCAAAGTTAAAACAAAACAAAAATATTGAAAAAATTATGTATTTATTTTACCTATAGGCAGTAATACTATTCCAGCCTATTACTCTTAAGCGCTACAGCAAGACCCTGAAATGCAATTGCAGTTTTTAGGTAAAACAAAATTCAGTATGTTTCACAATTAAAGAAAGAAAAATAACTTTCATGACGAAATGACAAGCTAATTTTTCCTTCCATTGTTTCTGTAATATCTGTGTCTCCTTGATGGCATGCATGTTTTTCTCCTCATGAAGCAACATCTGCTGTTGTTTATGTTTATCCTTAGCTTTTGGAGCTGCAGGTCTGGATCAACCCTTATTTTCAGGGTTTTCAGTGCCATCCCAGAAGCTGAAGGCAAAGTCAGACCAAAAGATGAGCTCAGGGGGTTGCAGGCTTTCAGGGACAAAAGGAGCACACCCAGGACTGCAAAACCCAGTAGAAAACCGGAGAGCTGGCAGCACTGGCCAGCAGTGGGAATGTGTTCATGTCTTCAAAGCCAGCAAACTGCGACACCTTGATGTGGAATTTAGCTTGAAAAACATAGTATCAGCATTCATTTCATAATAAAATTGTTTATTTGTTTTAGAGGAGTAACAGTTAAAGACTTGGTCAGAGATGGTAGACAACACACACTCCAAAAGAACAGAATTGAGAAACAGGCTGTGTCAGTACGAAAAACACCAAACTGAGCAGCACATTTGCCAGGTTTCTTTGGCTTTGCCAGCTCATTTTCCAGTTTTTACAAGTATGTCTTTCTCCTGGGTCTCTGTATGAAAGAGCTGCTCAGAGCAGAGGGGAGCTGCCTGGAGGAGCACACAGCCAGCAGCCTGTGGAAGGGCCAGGTCCCCCCCTTTGGTCCCCAAACCTGGGTGCTACTTGCAGGAAGAAGGGGCTAAAGAAACAAAGACACACTGAGGTGGAAGTGGTGATGTTTAACTCAGCCCTGTGCTCTGGTAGCAGAGCTGGGGCTCTGTCTGGGCTTGGTTTCATCCAGAGCCCAGGGAATGTGGAGCTGGCTGTGGTGCAAACACCCTTTGTTTCCACAGTCAGCAGCAGGGCTTGGGGCAGTGTGGAGCCCAGCTACTGCACTCAGCCTCATGTGCACCTTCCTTACAATGTTGGTCAGGGATGTTTTAATGTGTTTAATGTATTTTAGTGTATTTATCCAGTGCATTAGAGGCATGTCTGTTGGTGCTGTTGAGGCATACTGATAAAATCAGTGCTTAGGGACTTTTAAAAAATGTGTCTTGACCCAACAGACCATAATTGGACTCATGGATGTGTTTAGAGAGGTAAATGAGTATTCAGGGACTCCCAAATGTGCTTATTACGTAGGTACCACAAATGCATGTGAGGGCTCTGGTCACACCTTGGAATTCCAACGTGGGGTGCACCAAGTGCCACCTCTGGGTGTATTTGTCACTGCTGGGAGGTGTTACAGCCTTGCTCAGTGTACCAGACATGTGCTGGCCCAGCACCCTTCCCTGTGGCCATGTACTGGCCCCAGAGCACACCCTGGGATGCCGCCCTAAATCCATGGTGCACCTCTGACTCTGTTGATGGCACAGGGGGAGGTGGAGGTTGAGTTTTCTAAGGGAATATGTTCCTTGCCATGAGAGGGTCCACATGTGGATGGCATTGTCTCCATGCCTTCCAGGCCTGGCTTTGAACAAACTGAAGGCTGGGAGGGATATTAATCTGAAGGGTTTTTATTTTGTTTCTGTTTGTTTTTAATTTAGGTTCAATTATTATCTGTAGCAAGCACTCAGAAGCCAGTTCAAGAGCCATACTTGAGCTGCAGCTTGGCCTTTCTTTACTTTATACTCTGGTTCATCTCTACAGAGCAAGCTGGAGGTTAAAGCTGATTAAATACAGCATTTGCCTGCACTGTTGTTTTTCTTTTTTTTTTTTTTAATATTTATTTCTTTATTGTTTTTGCACTACTGTTTGCTGGAACTGACCAAGCACAGGGAATAACTGTAAAGTAAAAATGAAACAGAAATTATCCAGGAAGCAAAAATGCTTGCAAAATCCACTAAAACCAAATGAATACCTCTCAAAGGAGTCAAAAGCATGCAAGATAATTCAGGAAACATTAACATAATATTATCTTAACCTTGTAGATAAGATTATCTGATGCGTGAAAATGGTCATCTTTTGTATTGATTCCACCATGCCATGCAGCAGTTCTTAGGAAAATGAATAGGTCATTAAATGTTCATTACTTGATAGGCTCTAAAGCAGAAAAGATGTATTAGCAAATGAATTAAGTGCTTTGTTACAGTTTGAATATATCATTAATGTGTATGTTTTTCTCATGCAAGAAGTGAATTGTATGCATCTATAGGGCAGCAGTGTCTGTAGGCTACTGGGAAGCAATATTTGCTTAATACTTGAGGAACATTTGTGCTTTTAGAAAATTCAGGTAAGCCCTCACCACTTTTCCAGTAACAGGGAGCAGAGAATTTGGTTATTTATCCATTTATGAAAGCTGTCATAGGGGACTTGTGCCTTAGTGAGGTGCCCTATTTGAGAGCAGGAGTGATGCCCCGGCCCTGCCTGACCCTGTGGGCAACAGCACTGCTCCTCAGGGACACCCAGTGGGAACTGGGGGAGTTCTGGGGGAGATGCCCATGCAAACAGCAGACAAAAGTGCAGATTTGCACTGCCTAGGCTGCTGGACGGCTTAGCATCTCAGCAGTGGCCATCTCACTGCTCCCCGGGGGCTGCTGCCCTCAGACACTGCCCAACTTTTCACAGCCCACAGCTGACCCTCACGGGAGCCACAGGGAAAAAGGTGCTTCCAGCAGCAGCAGAGTGTGTGGGAAGCCTGGCATCACATCCCCTACCCTTGCTGAGGGCTGCCCAGAGGAGAAAATGCTCCTTACACACTGCTTGAAACAATGACCTGGTGCCGCGGTAAAAATGCCAAAGGCCTTTCTTGCCCTATCTACAGGATCAGTCCCACCTGTGCCACACACAGAAGAGGGTCTTTTTTTTTCTCTTTCTTTTCAAAGCTAATAAGGCTTATAATTGCATTTGAAGCTGTTTTTCAAAGCCATTTGTGTCCACACCCGCTATGACTTTAAACTATATTACAAGCGTATTAACCAATTAAGTGACATATTGCCCAGAGGGACAGTCAAGAGCATGATTTTGGCTCACACAATTGTTAGAGAAATCCCAGGCTGCAAAGCTGGATAGCAAAACCATACCAGGAAAGATGTGCCGACAGTTCTGAAGGCAGCACAGCTGCGAGAGAGCGCGGCTCAAGCTGTGGCTCAGACGGGGCCTGGGAGACTGATAGCAGTGTTTGGAGCCAGGCATTGTGCAGTCAAGAGCTGAGCAAAACTCTGCTCTGGAGCTCACTCCTAACCTGCAACACCACCTGCTGTTACAATGCACCGTGTCTGCTCAGATTGCTGGGGATGTGCTGAGAGCAGCAGCGCTGCTGGGCTGTCTCACCCCTGACATACAGCAGTAAGCCTTCCCTGGGAAATGTGAGTAAGGGTGTTAATTGAAAAGTCATCAGGGCTGAAAAACAAACATGGAAAAGTACGTATAAAATCCTTTCCCCATTCCCTCCTTTCTTCCTCCCCCGGTTCAGATTTGCTAAGTGCTGAACCAAAACCTAAGGGCTCCTGCTGGGTACCTAGTGGGAGGCTATAACCATATAATACTTCATCTCTGGGGTAAGGTGAGGTGGCAGCTGCCCTTTCAAGCCCTTTCTTGTGGAAGATCTTGTACCCTCCTAAATCACCCAGCTCCTGACTTTTCTCTCCCTCAGTTCCCACAGCTCCTTCAGCAGATGCCATGCTGCTGCAAGCCCTCAATTTGTCTGGAGCAGGTAGATACTGCCCTGAGGGAGCTTTGGCTCTGCCCCTTTGCTTTTCATCCCACAGTTAGACAGACAAGAGTGGGGCAGACTGAGGAGGCATTTTCATCTTCCCCTGCTCCAGCAGTGAGGGACTGTCCCTTTGTGGGCCATCAGAAAGCCAGCAGGGACCTTTGTCTCAGATGAGCATCCCCATGACTCAATGCCTTCACCGTTTCTCTCCTGGGGTGATACCATTTATGGACTTTTCTCAGGACAGGGTCTAATATCTCAGCCAAGTGCTAAATCAGTAACAGAAAGATGATTTCATTCTTCTGTTTAATTCAAGTTTCACAATCTGCAAGAATATCACCCTGAGCCTTCTCCCCTTAGTTCCTAAACGGATTTTTATTGCTCTCCCATCACAAGCTGTGCTATGATCCTTCAGGAATAAAAGAGCTCTGCACCCACGGAAAGCCCATTTTCTTGGCACAATCAGGAACTAAGCTGTTTGTCCACATTCAGCATCAGATTTACATGGGACAAGAGAGCTGTGTTCTACAAAACAATGTTTTCACCAGAAGTCTGAGGAGTTTCCAACTTTGGGCTTTATTTGTATTTTAAATTTAGCATTTGCAGATGTTTTATAGGCATCCAACTATTTCAACAAAATGATCACTTGACAATATTACATTGCTGAGCCTTGAACTGTGGCCAGATTGCTTTGTTTACATAAGACCACCTGCAGCCATGGTATATTTTGTGACCTTCTATGGAGAAACAAAACTGTGAGTAGGGGAGCATTACTCAGGTCCTTTTTGGTTCATGAATGAAGTCCACTACAACATGTACAGTGGGGGTATGAGAGGGAGATGAATTAATCATGACACACTACAGAAAACGAAGTGCTTGCCATTCATTTAGCAGTCAATCAAGTATCTGAGAAACTGTAGGCCCCTTTGTGGTACAGGAGCTCAGGGCTCCATCCCAGTTCTACCAGCGGTGACTCACTGGTGGGAGGCATAATGTCATGGGTTATTCCTGTTCATTTGGCTGGTTGCAAATTTCCATGAAACAGCAAAGGGAGAGGAAAAAAAAAAAAAGAAAAAAGAAAAAGAGGGCCACTCCTGGGATGAGCAGTGTGTCTTGCCAAATGCTACGTGCAACGTCAATGCGCAAGTACATCTGCCCACCTCATGTTCCTTTACCTTCATGCACAAACAGGCAAGGCAGGAAGGTTTATCAGAGATTTGGAGAAAACATCCTCTCCTTCTGCAGAGGGACCAATCAAATTATGTGAATGTAAGAACAAGGTGAAATTTCAAATGCTGGTTCTTCTCAGTCAACAATGTCTGATCTTGTTTCTGAGCAGCTGAGCTATGGGTAGAGTCCAAATGTCTCTCTGCAAGAGGTGATTGCACTCAGGACCAGCCAAAAATGTTAAAACACATCAAACTCGGTATTGCAAAACTTATTGCCATCTGGCCAGTGTAATCAGTTGACTTCTGTTAAAGCTCATGAGTAGCAAAGGAAGAAGCTCTTTTTTTGGGTTGGTTTGCACTAAGAATTTATTCAACAACTCCAGTATTGTATTTTTATGATTCCGATAAAGTAGATTATTCCAATCCATATTATTTTCAAATTTTGCTTTGCCTAACCAGCTCATAATCACTAAAAATAAATGAAAGCCCATCCTGGTTAGCACATTTTTGTGTGAGGCAATGCTGAAACTGTTTATCAGAATTTTCGCTCATGTTTAGGGGGATGCTTGATAGGTCTGTAAACTCAAACCACAGTGGTTTGTTTATTTTTTTGTTAAAAAACTATACATCATCCTTACTGCATGTCTGATCCACACTGCTTCAGCACAGAACTGGCCCTGATCCTGAAACCCTTATGTGTATGCCAAAGGCATCCAAATCTGTGGGACGCAGAGGACCATTCCCCAAGACCTGTTTGCTGTGAAAAGTGGCGATAACAGCTCTTGCTCTTGCTTTTGTCTCTGCAGAGGAGCTGCTGCTAACCACAAGGTTTAAGTCAAGTTGGGAGGACATTTCCCCTGGTCCTTCCTTCCAGCCATCCACAGTCCCACAGCAGTGTGAAACCTGAGTACTCCATGCTCTTTCCAACCATTTTTTGTGCCAGGGAGTTTAGAAGAAGATTTAGAAAGCATGTTGGGAGATGAAATGTATCTCCAGGCCTTGAGGGTGTTTAATTTTGAGCCTTGTCTGCAGGAATGCCTTGGGTACCACACAGCAAATCCAGACTTGAGTTAATTGGGTGAACACATTTGGGCTGCTGGACATCACTCAGCAGACATGGCATGGGCCAGTGCCACCCTGCCTTTCTCAGAAAAATAATTTCTTCCCTGCCCACTGGCCTCTCTCCTTTGAAATTATTGTTTCTTTGATTCATGATTTCAGTTTACTGAAACCCTGCTCCTTTTACTAATATCTTTCTTACGCCCCCCTCATTTCCTTTGCCATCCTAGCCTGGAAACGGGCCTTGATTGTTTCAGCTCACATACTCTGTGCAGAGATGAGCTGCAGCCAAATCTCCTGTCTTGGGCTAATTAATGACACAGTAGCACAGTTCCCCTGAACAAAAGTCTGTCACATTCCACAAGTTCACATATTAGCCTTTGTACGATCCCAGACGTGACAAAGCACTGCCCCAAACCTGTCTCTCCATTGCTTGTATTTCCCATTTAATCTGTTTCTCCTTCCTCTCTAAACTCTTTTCTCAGTCTTTCAGCAAGTGTGAAACAATTTCCTCTTTTCACAGGGGCCTAGTGGCAAGCAGATTAATGAACCCTTAACACAACACGGAATGCTGCTGCCAAAAAATGTATGAAATGCATTCAGCAGTCCCCACAGTGCACTGTGTGGGGGACAATTACAGAAAACAAAAGCTGCGGAGCAGTTCACTTAGGTTTCCAGAAGTCTGAAGAGTTTGGATCAGACACAGGGAACTGCAGAAATGCCCCTGAATTTTTTTCTTTTTAAAAATTTTTTATTGGTCAGCACCAGCTATCTTTTATGAGTTTAAATGTAGCAAAAAGCAGGTCAAGTGATAGGAACCTGCAGCCTCCTTCATTCCTGGCATAACTGCTCTACAGTTGATTAGACATCAGGGATAAATTTGACTTGCACTATCCCCTGACATTAATGTGCTTCTGCTTGAGGTCTCTGTATTGTTCTGAACTGGAACTTAACGTTTTATATTTCAGAGGGGTTTTAGAGGAGAGATCCTTTGATTTTTCACTGGCCTTGCCAGCTCTATGCTAACCGTGCCCAGTGGCTCTGTATAAAATATTTGGAAAATAGCTCGCTTTCTATCTTTCCTTCCTTTTTCCTCTTTCCCTCCCCCTCCCCTCCAGTCCCCCTTCTTTAATGAGCCTTTGTTGGTCCAGCTTGCTCTCTCAGTCTCTTAACACACTTGTGTGTGGAACACTAACTCCTTGAAATGCGAAACAGATGGATGAAGTGTGGGACTCGCAGATATTTGTTTTGGAACAGCGCTGCACATCAGTGTCTGTGGAAGAATTTCCAGCAGCTGGGTAAGCCCGCTGAGACTTCCCTAGTTTCAGTACAAAAGAGAGTCCCCCAAAGAACTTTTGGCGGTCCCCAGATCTCCCCCAGGGAGTTTTTGCAGCTCATGAAAAGCAGACTTTGCACTCCCAGGATGACATATGGCACTTCCAAGTTCAAGCACTAAAGGTGAAGTTATTTTATTTTTGGGAGCTTCAGGCACTTTGTTTGCTTGTTTGCAAAACGCTCAAAAAGCGACGTGATTTAAAGAGCTGGATTAACAATGTTTTAGATTTCAACAGCAGCTTCCACCCCAAGAAATAAAATCATTCTTTGTAGCCACTAATGACTGCAGCCTCCCAACACTATGGTGAAGAAAGCAGCCTGGTTAATCACATTTTGTAGGTGGGAACACAGGAGGTGAAACCCAGGTCCCAGCTAAGTCAAAGGGAAATTTCCCTTGATTTCATTAGAGCTAGGATTCCACTGACTGTGATTAGGAGCCTGAGCCTGCAAATCCTTACTCAGAGTCTGGCCATTGCACAGACAAGCAGTCCATTGTAGCTGTGCACTCACATAAACAAGACTTAGTGGGAATGGGTTCCCAGACCTACATTTTTATTTTCAAAAGTGGTCACTGATTTGGGATGCCTGGCTTGAGACACCTGAAAAGGCTTTTTCACTGTCAGGGAATGTTTGTGCCCGAAATCTGTCAGAGCTGGGCTTAAGACAACACCTCCAGTCACTTTTGGTTTAGCAATCACGCTCATTAAAATTTGGCTTTCCTTTAGGTCACTGTGAAAGGCCAAGAACAGCAGACTTGGGATTTGGGGTTCAATGTCCTTTGGACTGTATCTAAACTCTTTACATTTATCATTTAACTTGGGGATATTGAGAACATGTCTCAGCAGGGGTATCCTTATCTGCTATGTATTGGAATGTTCCTCTACCTAGGTTGGCAGCTGAATGATAAACTGGAATATGCCCATATAAACAAATGGGAAATCCAAGAGGGATTCTCAGCTCTGCAATCCAAATTGTCCCATACAGCTGCAATTCTGTCACTGATGTCCCCACATGGCTCCCAGAGGGATGATGGTGGGTTGTGACAGGAACCTGGGGAGGCAAAGTTGGGTGGAGATGAGTACACAAGCAAGGAAAAGGACTTTAAAGGTTTATAATACTGCATAGTGAGCTGGATAGTGGTTTTGGGGAGCAAGTTTGCTTTTCTTTCACATCAGCTCCCTCCTGCCCCACACCACAGCATATCTGAGCTCAGCCTGACCTATCGGTTTCATTCCAAAATGTGCTCTACCTTCTGATGGGCTTTGTTTTGCATGGAAACCTGAGCCCAGAGCTGGTCTTGCTGCCTTTATCCCCTTCATGCCCAGCAGCTGTCTACTGCTACAGCAAGTTGTGAAATATGGTGCAAACCTACAGCACATCAGCTGGTCTGTGGTGGTTTGCACTTGCACGAGGCCCCTGAGGTGCCTGTGGTAAGTTAAATATGAAGTAGCTTAACTGGCAAAGAGCAGGGGCTGGGCTGCCTTGCATCCATCATGGCTCACAAGCTCACACAGTTACTGTGGAGCAGCTGATGGGTTGCAAATTTACACCTCAGCATTTCTGCAGAGAGCAGTTCATGTGACTCAGAAAGCAAGTGAGATAAAGCTGGGCTCTTGAAATTCAGTAGGGCAGCAGCTCACTCACACTCACTCACGCATACACACACATATATATATATATATACACACACAGTTCTGAATGTGCTGACCTCCCTTTGCCATCTGTGTGGGGATCCAGAGCTCTAAAGGAAACTGTGATGGATCAGCCCTCTTAATGCCTCCTTTTCTTCCCTCATCTTTATATCTAAGACACCTTCCTAAAGGAGACGTGCCCAGTCTTATGCAGCCCTCTAGCAGCAGTGCCCTGAAAGGCAAAGCCTGGTGCCCAGCCCTCTGTCTTTCATGGCTGTCTCATGGAAGCAGGTCAGTTGTATTTTCACAGCCTACTTTGGACTCATGGAGGTGAGCCACATTTCACAGATGTGGTTCGTCCTTTTGCCTGCTTCAAATAGGGCTGTTATTTATGATGATAGTCTGCTAATATAAACTTATAAATAAGGCCAAAAAATGTGAATATTTTATGGGAGATGGAAAAGGTCCTTGGAATAGAATCAGTTTGGGTTTGCTGCATCTTTCTTTCTCTGTGTCTTTTAATAAGAAAAGAAAAGAAAATTATCTAGTTATGACTTGCACGCTGAGGCAAGACTGTGATGCTGGAGAGCTCAAAGAATGACACTGAGTGCTTTTGTGAAGCCCTCTGAGGATAATGAACCCAAAGCACTTCTCTGAGCCCAGCACTAACACTTTGGCTTTTTAAAATTGTTATTGGTTTCCATAGATTTGTGGAAATAGTGAACTTGGTGTTTTCACAGTACATCTTCATTATCTCTGAAATGTCAGGCCCAGTCTAGTAGCACATGTATGTGCCCATGGCAGAGGGGTGGGAACTAAGTGGTTTTTAAGGTCTCTTCCAACCCAAACCGTTCTATGATTCCATGAAATGCAAGTCCTCTCGTAATTTCATTATGCAGGGTTCTAGCATAATGAAATTAGACCAAAGCTAAACTATGAGCAGAGCTTTTCTGAAAGATATCTTCCTATCCAACAAGCAAGGCTTCATACTATGAATTATTTTGCAGAAATGTGTCAACTCTTATGATGTTTTCAAAGATAAGAAGCTGAAACAAATAACTGTGACACTATCATTTTATTTTAGTAATCCTGAAACATTTTGTTACAGTAAAACAGAATCTTTCCTTCCTTCAAAGATAAAAAGGTCTGCTATGTCACTGGCATTTCAATTAATTTTATTTAGATTCTTAGGTCATATTGACAACTGTTAATACTCGGCTGGTGTTTTTACATGCAGTACTTAACAGACCTATGTTTGATATAATTCAGATTAAATAACTTGATAGGGCTCATTATTTAAAAAAAAAAAATCCTTTCTGTTGGTGAAATATGTGCTTTTGGTTCCAGAAGAGAAAATAATCCCAACATCAGGATTTCCCACAAGATGGCAGTTCTACCATCACTATCACCAATATTATCACATGAGGGACCCTCACTCATGACTAGAACTTATGGGCTGGTTCCAAGTGCAATACAGGCCCCAAAAGTCCCTAATTGCTAGAAGGCCCAAATCCTCAAGAGCTTGCAACAAACGTAGAAGGCAAGGGTCACCAGGTGGACAGAGACAGATGGAGAACTGCAAAGAAACCAGGAGACACAACAGGTCAGCTTGATGGCAGTAGTCTCAGTGGTTTCCTCCTCAGCCCAAACTCAGAACTTGCAGACCTGTCTTTGTTATGTTGTCCTTAACACTTTCATGTCTGACCACAGCCAAAAAAGCTCTTATTTGACCCTTCTGAAAGGACTCATCCAGCTCTTCCAGTAGTTCTGGACAGGGTTTTACCATCACCTTTGAGAAGGTCAGAAATGGTTGGTAAGAGATACAAAGCCCCTTGTGCAATTTCCTCCCTCTCAAGTGGCTTTTCTATGAGAGGTGAGAGGTTATGTCAGAAAACATATTACATACACACAGTAATTAGTAGTACTTATTTGAAAAAAGCCAGGACAATGAACATTTTTTAAAGGGGAACATTTAAACTAAAGATCTCTGTTTTATATAGATGTAGCATACCTGGCTGGCTAATATCTAACCCGTGACTGAAAGTTTTGGGCTCTCAGAGATGATTGAGCATGTGGCATTGGTCAATACCATTAAACACTTTCATTTTCCTATGACAAATGACCACAGGGAGCCAGAGATTGTGTTGCCTTACAAGACACAAAGGTAATTTTTATGCTTGTAAACTTCTTTCCCTTGAAGGGATTATTATCAACATTATTTGGCCAATGGTGAACAAAAAACTTAGGGTGGAAGAAAAAAATGTGCTTTATAGTTGTGAAAGGCTCTGTGGAGACCAAGAGAGTAAATGCTGGCAGCATTGCTGGCAGCATTGGACACTTAAACAGCAGCAAAATGTGAACTTTCTTACTGTGTGCAGGAGACGTGTCAGAAACCAACAGAGACTGAGAAGCAGAGAATATTCACTCGTGGTGTGTGTGTGTCTGGTTGGAGAGTATTTCTGTAGCTAACAATAGATTTCTTTCCTGAAACACTGTGCTGCAGGAGCAGATCCATGCATCTAGTGCTCATTCCCAGGAGTGACCTTCTGACGCGTGTCCTGTGGAAATGAGAGACGAAAACTGAACTTCATTAGGTTTGGCCTTGCTTCTTTGAGCAGCTCTCCCCTACAAACTGATTTAAGGCTGATGAAGTGGCAACACCAACCTGTATGAATTTGGTGTATCTACAGCCTTAACCTAACATGAATTCAGTGAGCCTGTGCATGAGAGGGCCCAAGTATCATAATCCAAACCATGGTAAAATCAGTTCAGGGGTGAACCATGTTACTGGGTTAACCATGGGTATTGTCTATTGTGTAAAGAGACAAAGAGAAATGAATCCATCCACAAACTGCTGCTTTCCAAATGCCAGCAGAAGCTGCTGTTTGAGTGTTTTATTGAGATTAAATGTTAGGAATAAATTAAAGATTGTTTCACTTCAAATCTACAACAGGAACTTGGCAGGTTGAAAAAAATCAATTTGTCACTGGAGATTTTCGTTAAGTCAGTTATGATGAGAAGAAGAGGACTTTTGCATCTTTAGATCAGCAAAAGGAATAAATTATTGCACTAGCAGGAGTTTGGAGTGCTTAGCCCTTGTGATGCTTTTTAATGGGACAATAATATGTAGCCATCAGCTGACATGAAAGTACCTTTTCACAAAGAAACCCCAAAAGCAGTTGAAGCTAATCTTGGCAATAAGGATTTAGTCTGTTTTATTGTACACTGGTGCTTGGCTTGCATGCCATATCGCTCGATCAGGAAAAGCTGGATGAGTTACGTAATTACATGCAAATGTTCCTCAGTATTGATGTTTCAGTCTGTCAGGCTTGAAAAAAAAAGTCTTGCTCTTCAGATACTTTCACCGGAGAAATAGCGACTTCTTATTTTTTTTAGGATTAGTTTTTGGGGACACCATTCTCTGAAAACCAAAATCAGCACTGGAGATTTGCACATTTTCCTTGAAGGAGTGCCTCCTCCAAAGAGCGCCTACATGCCAGCATTTGAAAGCAATTAGCAGAGACATTTTAAGAGGAAATCAGGGACACGTTGTGGAAATGGAGGGAGATATTTCTCATTCCTCTTTACATCTTTGCATGGACAGATCTCACACAGAATAAAATTCACCCTTGTGCAGAAAGTCAGCACAAGGCAAATAGGTTTCACTTGAGCCTGAGGGCTTAGTTGAGAATTAAGTGGTGAGCAGGTCCAATGTCATACTCAGGACCAGTGTGAATTATATTAATCAAAGAGATTTCATTGTTCTGAACTAGCACTATCCCACTAACACACCCAACACAACACCCAGACCTGTTGATTTGGTACAAGCTCTGAAAGCCAGGAGGCTTAGATGGGGACATCATAGCTCTCGTTGTATGGTTTGGTTTTGGAGAAGATTCAGGTTTGGGATTTCCTTAAGTTGAGGTTAGGCAAGCTGAAGTTCTGATCTGAGCTTATGGTTGCATTAAAAGCTACTTCAGTTCCTACTTCTTACAGGAGGTGTTCCTGCTCTTGGCCACGTTTTTTGTTGTTTTTCATTCAAAACAGACTCTTCTCAGTCAAGACATATTCTCAAGAGATATAAGAGGAAGAAAATGAAGTTTTGCTCTTTTTATTAAAGAATTATTTATAGACGTCCATGTCCTTTTCACTGCCTTAAAAGGAAAAATATGGGGTTTCATTTTTCTTTATTTCTTTATCTTATTTATTTTTTCTTTTATTTCTTTTTTTATTTTTGCTTGGTTTTTGTTACAGACACAAAATCACAGAGATATAGGTACCAGAACACAGTTGTTATTATTATTGTTGTTGTTGTTGTTGTTATAATAAAATTAATAATAATTGCATTTGTGACTAATACCTGTTGCCTTGAAGGTTGTTAGATGAAACTAACTGATAAGACTTCTTCAAGTTTGTTTTTTTTATGAGCAATATTAGACTGTGGTAGGCTTTGCTGCAAAGACTTTATTGGTCTTTAGATTTACCAAGAAACTCTGTAAGGCAGAAGGATGAGCATCAGCTCTTCTCTGGGAGAAGATAAAGGGAATTAGGGCAGCTACAGAAGATGCAGCTCCAAGCCCTTTTAACACATCAGGATTCAGCCTTTGAGCTTGCAGCTGTCTTGGTCAGATGCTTTCCACCAGCCACACTGGAGACTGCTGATGCTGCAGCCCTTGTGATTAAAGTGCTCCCAGCCAGCCCCTCTGGGATCTAGATGTGGCAGGGGAGAAAGTCACAGCAGCATTCAAACCTCCCACGCGGGACAGAAACCTCCCAGACCTGAAGGCAGCCCTGTCCTTGCTGGCTCTGCAATCCCAGGATGCAGAAGCCCCAGCCCAGCAGGTGAAAACCTTGGCTTGCACAGGGAACCTGAGCTGGCTCCTGTCATGTCACCGTGTCCCTGCCAGGATGACCTGGTCACCAGTGCCACCAGCATCCCAGAGCAGAGGCAGCCCTGGCAGCCAGAGACAGGGCTGGGAGGAGACAGCCAGGACAGGTGACCCAAAGGGGTGTTCCAGACCAAATAACATCATGCTCAGGGCACAAAGTGGGAGGAAGAAGGACAAAGGGGGGATATTTGGAGTGATGGCATTTATCTTCCCAAGTCCCTGTAACATGAGATGGGGCCCTGCTCTCCTGGGGATGGATGAACATCTGCCTGCTCATGGGGAGCAGTGAATTCATTCCTTGTTTTGCTTTGCTTGCGTGCAACTGCTTTTGCTTTCCCTATTAAACTGTCTTTATCTCAACCCACAAGTTTTCCAGGTTTTACTTTTCCAGTTCTCTCCCTGATCCTGCTGATGGGAGGCTGAGCAAATGGCTGCTGACGGGGGTTAAAACCTGACACCGTGGGGGAGCAAAGACTTTTTCTGGGAAGTCAGGGTGAGGGAGAAATAATCTCAATGAGCATAAGATAACAGGCATTTCAGTCTAGAACACTTCCACTTGCTTTGTTAATTTGTCTTCATATCCAATAAAGAAATGGATGATCCAATAATGAATCATTATTAGGCATAACAAAGCCAAAATGTACTCACAGGCAATATTTAGGCAGTTAACAGTCATTTGGAATACAGTTCTCCCAACAGATATTCTATTTGTGTAATTTGTGGAAATCCCAGTAGAAAAAGAAATTGAAAAAACAGAAGTATTTGTGGGGCAAAATCCTCTGCAGGAAGACTGGACATCTTCATTGTGTTAGCATTGTTACTTTTTTCTATTGGCTTGTCCAGGTTTATGTGCTGCTTTTAAGGCTGAACTTGCTAAAAGGCTGAACTGTGTACCTTTAAGATAAACCACAGGGAATTAGTATCTAATCAAGCAATTGATTGTCCGAGCACTGTTTGTCCATGCATTACACAGACAACACGTAACCTCTCAAGACATTTGGGTTTTTTTTTTTACCCTTTAAAAGATTGTAATTTCTTTCAGTAGTCGAGCCCAAACATTTCATGTGATCAAATTAGGAAAATGTGAGATTTTGTGCAACGGGGAGGAATAAAGAAGAATTGCTACACAGACAAATTGTTTTAAAGCATTCTAGGGACGACACAATAGCTCTGGGATCCCTTGGGTAAAAATGAAATAGCTACACCTTAGGAATATAATGGAAAGATATTATCAACCGTGGTTTACAGGGGATAGAAAGAGGATCCAGCCTGACTTCCCACAGAATATGTGAATAATCTATGAGAAAGACTGAGCCCATTAAGGGTAACTACACAGTGTATGCTAAACCTTGATAGATGTTATACCCTATTGGAAGTCATGTACTTTTCTTTTTGGATAGCCTTTTAATTTATGCTTTAATATAATCTTTTAAAAATAATTCTGACTGTACTGGCACTTCTGACACACAGACCATCATTTCAAATCCTTTTATCAGCACATGTATCATTTTGTCTCATAGTAGTAATAGGATGGGAGTCAAGGAATATCTATAGTTTCACCTCATGCCTCTTAGCAATAATGGAGTTATGGGCTGCAATGAAATACTGTATAACTCGCTATTCATCAAATGAGGCTGGGGTACTGAAGAAATTTGCTCAGTGACTGTTTCATGCAAAGAACATCAACGGATTTGGGGTCAAGCCAAGGGCTCCCATGGCTCTCTCAAATCCCAAATCAGTTGGTTGCAGTTCTGTCCCCTCTGGTGTTTTCCACCAGCCCCCATGCACAGAGATTCTGCTCTGTGGCTGGAGCTGAGCAGTGTCCCTGTGGGAATCGTGTATTCCCTGTGCTGCAGAGGGCAGAGGAAGCCCAGCTGGGCTGTGCCAGCTCTTGTCCTGGCTCTTCCACTGCCGACTGCGGCTGCAGATTCTGTGGGAGGTGGCACTGCAGCTATCACTGCTGCCATGAGCTGTGCTCAGTCCTCTGAGTGCCTCCAGGGAAGGAGTCTGCAGTGGTGGGTGCTGCGCATGCGGGGTGGGAATGTCACACTTTCCCTGTTCCCCTTGCTTTCCCCATTAAATCACACTGGGGATACCTTAGGCACTTCTTGGCCCAATGTGCTGGCAGTGCTGCCCCAGGTTCCACGGTCCCAGGTCTCTTCAGGCCCAGTTTGAAGTGCACAAGAGAGGGTTTGACTCAAGAATCTCTCCTGGATTTAGCATTAATTTAACCATGCTGTTTTGTCTGTGTGTTTTCATTGCTACTCTCTGGCAGACTACAGGAGCTAAGGACTCCTATTGCCTACCACGTCCTCCCAAACACCCAGCCATCCACCTTCCCTCATTTTTAAGCACTCCTTTGAATTTGTACCTGCTTTTCTAAACCTGACCTTCTCCATCCAGCCTTCCTCTACCAGCATTTCTACTTCTTCAGCCTAACAGCACAAGTCCCCTCCTGCTCTCTGATTTTCCAGTACTTCACGTTAATTCCAATGCTAAACACTTCCTTTAGGGCAGGGGAAAGGGGGCCACAGAGTCCAGATGGAAAAACACTTCATTATTCTTCAGCATCTGTATAACCTGGTCAGAATGAGGTGAGGAGGAAACCAAGTGGTGCAGTGGAATTATTGAGAATCAAACTCCAGCATCTAATGAGTCTCCATGCAAAATTCTGGAGGTTGTAGCATTTCAAAGACCCTCAACACAGTCACATTTGGGTGTGTTTCCATCTGCAATGAAAAAAAGTAATCTTACCCAGTTTTACCACTAAGAAAAGGAAGAGGGCTATGAGTTTATAACCCCACCTGGGTGCATTTATTCCCAGGGAGTATCCTGGCACTCAGCAGAGCATACTGGAGGATAAGTATCCAGAAAGACTCTTACTACAATAGAAAAAGAAATGCAGACTCCTTATCCTAAACCCATTCAGGTAATTGGTTAGGTCATTTTGATAGAACTTTTGCACAAGAAAAATCAGCATGAGATGGACATTTAGTAAACATAACCTATCCCAAACAGTTAAACTTAGGGGAATCTAAACCCTAGAAAAACCAAGGATTTACAGTGAGAAGCTCAGCAAAGTTCATTCATTTTACCCAGCAGCACTGTATCTCAGTTTTCACAGATTTTATTAAAAGTATTTGCTCTAGAAAGTCTTAAATTTGGATTATCAATCTTACTAAAGCCCTCCAAAACCCTCACATCTGTGCAAGTGTATTCTCAGTAGGAAACAAAAGCCAAGGGTTTGTGTCCTGCTCCAGGATTTGGTCTCTTTTAATAGTCAGAATTTGATCAAAGCTGATTTTCTAATCTAGTGCTTGAGCCTTTTCCCCACAGTGATGCTGAGGTACCTGCAAGGAAACATTGGTCATGTAATCTTAGCTTGTCCTCATTTCCAACTGAAAAAATTTATTGAAAGTCACTAAAAATATGTGACACAGTTTCTTAAGGCCTTGTTTCTTGGAGCTGATTGCTGCGGTTCCTACAGGCCTCTTGTATGGCTGTGAATGAAACCTGAGGGTTTCTTATTTAATGAAATGTGGGCCAAGGGATGGTTTGCAGAAATTGGCTAAAGGTGGTTAGGTGGGGTACACAATGATTTATTCTTTCAAAACGGATGCACTAAACCCTCCAGATGTGAACATTGGGGCAGAAGCTTGCACCAGGGGATGCAGCAGCGCTGCAAACAGGAGTCTCTAATGCAGTCAGTTGATGGACAGTGTTTTCTGGAGCTATGTGTGACCTTTAAAGCAGGTGCCAGCAAAAAGAAAGGAAAAGACAGAATCCAGCTGACAAAGGCAATAGCACTGGGCAAAGAGACTACTGATAACCTGCAGGAAGAAAGGCAAAGGACAGTAGGAAAATATTGATTTATTAGTGTGAAATGAAAAGAACACTGGACAGGTCAGAACCACTTGCTTTCCTGAGGAAGTTTTAATTTGATTAGTCCATTATTTGCAGAGGAAATAAGTGCTTCAATACAGTGAACGAAAATACACAGTCACAGGTTCCAATTTTTAACAGTGCTTGCAAAGCATCCATTTTTTTGCTTTCATTCATGTCACTTGGATAAGAGAGTGTAGTGGCCTTTCAGATTTGAAGGAAAACAAATTAATTGTGCTTCTACCTGTAACAACAAAATTTGTTGAAGCCATGTGTAATGCACACCCCTTTGGAGAAGGGATGTGCTTGGCAGAAGGAAGGCAGCACCAAGGAATAGTTTCCTAGAGACAGAAACTGGTATCTCCCAGTCAGGTAAGGACTAAACCAATCAAAAAAGTATGAACCACAGATACCAGTGTATAATTCCAATCTTTGTACAGTAATAAGATTTCATGATTACTGCTTTGAAGGCTGCACTCTGGTCAAGCAAGATAAGTACTGGCAATTTCCCTGAGCCTGAATTCAGTAAGATATCACATGTCACTTTCAACGATGTTCTCTGTGTGCTATGTTGAGATCAAAACCTGGACTAGAGTGTATCACACAGATCACATCTCTTCTTAGGTGATAGTGCAGTTAGGATGGCACAGCCTATTTGAATATCAGGAATATTCAGGATTTGGACTTTTGTGAGTCTGTAGCTATAATTGAAGTGAGGTTTTGAAGAAGTTGCAAAGCCCAGATTTTTGCTTGGTGTAGATTTTTACAGAGTGGTGAGGATTCCTTTTGCTCATATAAGGCAGAAAGGTTTAAGGTGAAGCAGGAAACTGCCTTTGCTATATCAGTAAATAAAAAGGTCAAACCTATGTGGGTGCTGCCCTCTGCTCCTCTTCCTGAATGGTGCTTGAGTACCAGAGAGGTTGAGGACTGTCTTCTTGTCATATTTTCCATGGGAATGTGATGCATTGCTGGATTTGGGATCAGACATGTCTGAATGCTCAAAGTTGTGTTTGAACAGCAACATGGGAGTAGGCATTTCAAAAATAATCTGCTTACTCAACTCTGTGTTAAATCTCTGGACCACGGCAGAAATCGGCCAGCACTGCATCCTTGTGATCCAAGCCTATTATCAGCAAGAACTTTAAAAGCATCCCACTGTTAAAGGGGAGTCTCCTACAGCTAAAACCCTGTAAAAGTATGCTTGTTCCAGGTTTTGCCACAACCTTCCAAGTAAAATGGGAAAAGTTGCTTCAGCTCTTTGTGTTGTTCAGGTAAAATTGGGGTCTCACATCTTCCACTGTTTCTTGCTTTGGAGAATAGTAGAAGCAGCTTGTCTTATAACTCTGAGAAAAAGGGAATGATCTGGATTGAGACTGCTACTTGGCACCACGATACAAATAATAAGTACTTAAGCCTTATGAAAATGCTACTGAGTTCAGTTGCAATAAATTAGCACTAGTTATTGAAATATTAGGAAGGCTTTTCTTTGCACTACAGTGATTAAAGCAGATAAATAAGGATCTGGACAATTTTGTGTGTGCGGTTACTGTGTCTTAGGGCTGCCTCTAATAGCCCCAGTGATCTTTCCATCGTTGTTAATGGGTATTTAATTGGGATTTATTTCCATGGAATTTTTGTACCTTCAGATCATTACAGCACTGAGGGAATTTTATAGCCATGGGGATCAACATGGTCTCTCTAGAGGTTCTGTTTGATGAATGAAGTTGGAAAGAGTTGACATATAGTTAGAGACCATTACCATTTAGAAACACAGGACTGAGAGGAATCCCTTTCAAAAGGATCCTCTTTGTCCTATGCTGTCTGCCAGTCATCTCTTAAAAAACAGTATGATTAATGCATCCAATCTTTTCTTCTGTTTTTTAATTGATCTTTCCTCAAAATTCTGTATGCCTTTTATTTTTTTTATTTTTTTTTCATTTCAGAGCAGTGAAACAAAATAGAATAACCATCTATGGAGGAGATAACTATTGCATTTTGTCCCTATCTTTCCACAGCTTATAAGAGAAAACACTGATCACAGATAGAGAGAAAGAATAGCTGGGAAATGGCAGCACTGGCTAGTGACTCAGGAGAGGTGAAAGCAATTCCTCTCCCTGCCACATGCTTCTTGTGTGACCCTAGAAAGTTACCTGGTTTTCAGTGGAGAAGAGGAAAACTGGTATTTTTCCACTTTGCTAGGCAGAGGAACAAGTCAATGCTTAAGACTTTGAATGAGAGATGTGTGCCATAAAATGACTAAGGTACAATAAATAGTTTATCTTCTGTGGCTTCTGCAACAGGATTACCCCAAATAATCAGTGTATTTCACTCAAAATCATATGTGTGAATGGAGTATTGCCACATACCTGCATATGTGTCTTAAATGTTTAAAAAATGAAATTAATAATTCAGCCTTTATGATAAATCTATATATTGATAATCTCCTGCTTTCCCCCTTGTTTAGCCTTTAGCTATCCCTTGTTAATAGGGCTGAGCTCAGCTGGGTCAATTTCTTTTCTCTTGAATCCTTTCCATGTTCAGAGGGCTTTCTGTCTGTCTGTCTCCTCTGGTGGCTCCTGTCTTGTTCATGTCTGCCTGCTTGGGCACGTGCAAAGCCTACAGGCAGGACCTTGTCGCGAGCAGCCACCTCAGAGCACCCCCTGCTCCCCAGCACAACTCTGCTTGACATGTGCTTAAACACTAGCTTGCACTTGGCCACAGTTCTCTTTTCCTTTTTGTTGGCCCTGGGAACGAGCACTCCAAGTAGATTTCCTTTCTCTTAATTGCTTCCAACTTCCACCATTCCCTGCATTTGGGCCTGAGGAAAGGTATTCAATGTGGCAATCTTCAGGCCTTTAAAATTACCAATTCTTAAAGTTGTTTTTATATTATTATTTATATTATTATTTTGTTGTATCATTGGGTTCTCTGCATGGGGACTGTTGCCTAGCCCCTCTTTTCTCTTGTTCCCTCAGATTAGGGCTTTTGGGAGACGTCGCTGAGCACCTTTTCAACAGTGTGGTCCTGCTCAGCCTGAGATCCAGCTGTGCAGAAGATGTTCTTTCTCAGATGCTCCAGTCTCTGATCTGGAGAGGATTCTGGTGCTGGTCAGAAAGGGTGCAGAAAACCCTGTAGTCAGGTGAATAAAAAACATAAGCTATACAGGCAGGGAAGAAGTAGGAAAGGTTTAAGTGGTTCTTTCCTAAAAGTTATGTTCTTGTGGGTGGGATAAAATTGATTTTTGAAGTATCTGTTTACAACTGGATGAATTACATAAGCATCCATTATGTAATTGAATAATAGCATAATCTTCCATAATGACAGGCAGAAGCCTTCTAATGTTTGGGACAGGACTTATTTCCTTCTTACTTGGATATCTTTCAGATCCATTGTTATGCAGTTCTTTACATGATGTTTTCTTTCTTCCCTCTTTGAAATTCATCCATGTTAACTGGCTGTATTTACTCTATTATTATGCTTCCTTGAACATGTCTTTTCTTTATTACTTATGTCTTGATAGCATTCCAAGCACACTGAGCTGTGATGCTCTTTTATCTCGCTGTTACTGCAAGTTTGAGCCTCTGCATCCAGATCTTGAAACTCTCCACCTGTTAGAGCTCCCTCCAAATGCAGGATGAAACCATCTCCATGCAAGGTGAAACAAAGGTCTCTGAAGGACAGAAGAGCTTTAGCGAGGCTGGCTACAGGCTGACCAGGGATTCTTCCCATCACTGAAAAGGATGGGAAAGGCAACTTGCATGAGTAAGCACTTGTGAGTTCAATTCCTGAGTCAAGTATCCATTGGCTGCTGAGTACACTTTGTTGTACAGCTGATTATATTTCTCTTTTAAACATGCTGTCGAAGGAATTTTTTTCTGAGATGGTATTTTTTTTCTTTTCTATTTTTCCCCCTTGGCATGGTAGCATAATGTCCAGATTACAAATAATAATTTCAGAAAAACCCCAACAAACTACTGTTCACTGAACTAGTAATACGTTAACACTGCTGGCTTTTTTCATCTTCCTTTCAAACCCTGGCACACAGAGCTCATCTGTAGAAGGGCACTCTTGAGGGTGGATTTATAGGGGCATGCATCTCTTTTCAAAATTATGAAAAACATATCATTTTATGAAAAACCCACAAATCCCTCAGGATCCACAGATGCTTTCATTTCAAAACTGAACTGCTTCTGTCCACTTTCCTTGGAAAATCTTCAAGGAGCCTCCAGATTTTTAGTGCTGATATTTGCAATCTCCAGTAAAAGAAAATGCCCCTCCCTTTAGTTGTCTTTAACACTGAATTATATACATATTTGAATATTCACATTTTGGTGAATTGCTGACCACAATGACTTTTCTGTGCCCTGGAAGAAATGATGAGCCTTTTTTTTCCCCCAGCTTCTGGTTCACAGAGTCGAGTAAAACATTTTCTCACAGCATTTGTTAATAACATAAGCAGGTTTATTCCACGTTTGGGGATTTGTTTAGCCATGGGCTAAATTAGATTGGCCACATGTGGTGTTCAGAGTGCCACAGTGGGGTCCCTGTAACACCCTCCACGAGTAGCAGTGTTGCACTGCTGAAAAATGGGGGAGAGGGATGAGGGATGGTTTAGAAGAGCCAATAATTTCCCAGTTTATCTGGGTTTCTGGTGGCTGTGGTGGTTGTTGTTGTTGTTGTTGTTGTTTTGAGTTGCATGTACTACGTTTGAAGAGAAAGCCAGGACTGGTTGGAGCCTTAATAAGAAATAAAAAAATTGGAGGTGAAAGGGCTCACTGATAAAAGAGCTGCTTTCATTTACTGCTCCAGGCATCTGCTGTAAAGGAGCCAAAGCGAATGTGCAAGCATCAGAGACAGTCGCAGGAGGGAGGAGGCAACAGTCAGAGCTGTGAGTAACTGTACATAAACATAATTTAAATCAAAACAGCTGAATAACAATTTAGGACATAAAAGGAAAGAGAAAAGGTGGAATGAAGTAAAGAAAAACAAACCCCACAAATCGACCACAGTCAAACGAGAGAGGAACACAGAGGAGCAGCAAATGGAAGACGAAAAATCAAGCAAAGCCATCGGGGTCCAGTGGTTCATTCCTGTGGTACCCTGCCGTTCCCAGCTCAATTACTCAATAAGGTCTTGTGCTTTCCAAGCCAAGAGGAGCCCTGAAGTACCAAATCTCTCCTTCAGGCTTCTTCTCTTCAAACACAAGGCTCTTCTCAGCTCAGCCTCCCTGTACTCGCCTCTTTGTGCTGCTTTCTGTGCCAGCTCCCAGGCCCTCTGCTCTGCCAGTGATGGGCTGTGCTCACTCCTGCTGCTGCCACCATTCCCTCTTGCCTGGAGCCACTTACACCCTCTCCACACAAGTTCTCCTTTCCCCCAACACGGGTCCCTTAAATATTGCTTGCTGCTGCTCAGCTCCTGCTGGTGTCACTCAGTCTCAGTGCTTCATCCCTTGTCATCTCACCATCTCAGGTCACTCCTGCTGCTCTTTCCATGCTCAGACAGCTCCTTTTATAAATGGGTTTGCATCCACAATTAGAGTTCCTAAGTCCTAACACAACAGCTGTTGCTGCTTTACACCCTCCAAGGCCTTTGTGCCTTCTGTCTTTTCTCAGTCCCATCCAGTGTCACTGCCTGGTGCTCAAACAAATAAATAGAAATTTAGATTTTTTAATCCTATTAAATAATTTGCCTTGATGGTACCATGTGGCAATGAGTGTCACTGATGACTCAGTTCGAAATGTGTTTTCCTGACATTCTTATTAAGTGGGGAGAGCAAGCAGGACATTGCCAGGTTGATGTGGTTGATGAAGAATGCTGTTGATGGGTTCACAAAGACTAATTGCCCATTCCTTCAAATCCAAGAGACATAGTTGTGATGGGACAAAGACCCATCTTTGTTCGGTGGCTGGAGAAGAATGGCAAGAGCAGAAGGAAACAGCAGGATAAGAGTGTCTCAAGCAGAGGCTGTTACCCCATACTCCTGAGGGTGTTATTCAAGGCTCTGCAGCAGACCTTTCACGAAATATCTCCCTGACCCCAGTGCAGAAGCCTCCTTTGTGCCTGGAAGAATGAGGGCTTAAACCCTTTCCAAAATATTTGGGGTTTTGCTTTCTCATTAGTGCAAGCTTAGCTTTGCTTGTGTCTTGGGAATATTTCATTTCTCAGGTTTATGATATCAGGAAAAGCAAAGAAACAAAAAATCTTCTCTCCTTTATGAGAGGCACAGTACTAGATCCCTCCCTGATCTATATGTCCAATTAGTCCATAAAAGTTACTCTCTGCTAATTTGATATCCCATTTTCCAGCTTTACCAACATCTGAGCCATCTGATGTGTTTGTGAATGTATAGTGGGATGAGGATGTGTGACAATATTTTTTCCACAGCAGAAATGTGTATATTTTTTCATGCATACATAATTAAAAATGGTTGAAAGCGACTTTGATTAAGCTTTGTCAAAAATTCAAACTAATGTTAATCATATTTCAGGAGACATCATGCAATAATATTTTCATCCACAAAAAGAAGACTGCCTAGGGAAAGCCACCACATTAGGAAAAAGTAAATCCCAAAAAAAAAATACCAGCTTGTGACCGGAAATATTTTGCTTTCTTTTCTTTAGGCTATACTAACAAGTGACCACTGTCAAACAGTTACTAGGATAAAAAATGCATATATAATACTAGCAAGGCTAGGGAGAAATGAGGAATCATAGAAAAGGGAGATGAATATTGTTTCATCTCAGAATTGAAATGAGTAGAGGCCAAAACCAGCAGGGTGGGGAGTCTGTTCCAGATGGCAGGAGCTGCAGAAGCCATTCCACCAACAGTAGCCAGCTTGTAGGGAGAGGCAGAGAGAAATTACTGGGTTGCCAACAAAGCACCAGGTAATGCAAGAGTGGCACTAACCGGTGCCAAAGCTCTGATGGATGCTTCCTTAAAGGGGTGCTCCCGCAGAAATTGGGAGGGTCACTGTGACTCAGAACCATGCAAGGTGGGGGAGGCAAGGGGATTTTTTCCTTAGAGGCAGCACTGAGTCATAAAGCCTTTGCTTTTTCCTCTTTTTCCTTTTTTTTTTTTTTTCATTTCTGTTAAGTGAAAATGCTCTCTTTCCAGAAGATTTTGAAGAGGACATTCTGGAGATACATTTCACAGAGTCAGCAGAAGGCAGTCCCAGGCCAGCTGGGATCCTCAGGAAGATCCCCCTGGATGAGCTCCCAGCAGCCTCTCAGTCCTGCTGGCAGCTGTAGGACACCATGGTCCTGCCTGCAGACCAACAGGACTGAAGGAAAACCATCTACCCCAACAATCCACTGAGCAGGAGTCACTGACAGTACCTACAAGTAACTGGATAAAAACTGTAAATGAAATTGGAAGTAATTTTCGCAAACTATGAAGAAATTGCTTTGGGTGAGTATATGCCCTCTTGTACCCTCGGTTGTTTTATAGAAGATACCAAATATAATAAGGAAACTCCCACACACCACACTAGCTTCAACCACATGGAGAGCAACTCCTCATGGCCCCCAATGCAGGGGTTAAGAAATTTACCAAAAATAAGGTTATGCAATGGGAAAAGTGGGTGCATACTCCCAGACAAACCCTGCAAGCACTCTTGGCTGCTCAGACTAAACCCAGCCTGGTTTTTATTGAGATGGTCATCAACCACAGCGTGAGGATAAGGCTGATGCAGGGAGACCTTTCTCAAAATTTGCCTCATGTTGAGGACCCAGTTGGTCTTAATATTCTTTTCTAAGATTGAATTGGGATAAGATTTGTGCTCAGAGTTGGTAATCCAAGTCACAGCTTGGGGATTTCAAGTGCAAGATGTCAAAATCTCTTGTGTTCAGAAAGTCCCTTGCCAGTGCTTTGCCATGTTTCTGTCTCAGAAACCAGTTTGAATTTTGGAACCATCCAGTTAAGTCATTTGGGATCTGGTGATTTGACTTTGACTGTAAACACTAATTTTTAAAGATGCCAGACCTAACAGTTGGTTTAAAAACTGAACAATAAACATGCTTATTAACTTGCCACACAAGATACACACATCGAATCTGCATTGCTTATTTGGCAGCATCATGAACACTCCCCTCAAACTGATTTGATGACTGTTTAGAATAGGAACTGATCCTGCTGAGAAAAATCTAACTGTTAGGGCTAAAAGTTTCTTACTGTTCACATTCCTTCTTGAAATTCTATTCAGCTTTTGGTCTAAATTTTTCATGGAAAAACCCACTAAATTAAAAATGCATTTTGGAGTGATGCCAACATCTTACAAAGTTATGCTTGGAGTTTTTTTCCCTGTTAATTTTTTTATTTTTAATCTAAAAATTGTTCTTGTTTTTAATTACAATCTCAAACCACCTGATCAAAAATGTAAGTTTTCTCCAACTCACACAGCAATAAACCATTCAAGATTAATATATTCAACTAATTGGTCAACTGAAAGCATAAATTGACTTGATGGTCAACAGGAAGAACTAGAACAAAGGTTCAAAATGTTCAATGAGCTGAAAAATCTGTTTTGTACCAGTTCTGTTGATCAACCTTTAAAACCAGTCTCACCCCATTGAATTGAATAATACAGTGTCTCCTTTAAAGGCCAGCAGTTTTCCAAGCAGATTTTTTGCATGTCACCCCCAATTTAGAAAGCAAGCTGACATGGAGCTGACACCAATTTTTGACCAAGGCATTTACAGGGAAGGAGCAGAAACCTTGCTCCTCTAGATCACGCACATTTTGAAGGCCATAATGTGTTTTTCAATAGCACTGTTGAGTTTAGTGCTGCCATCTCGGGGAAATCGGAGATGAACGATGTTATTTAAAAAAATATTAGAAACAGCAAACACAAATTTTTTGGCAAAATGTGACAATAAACATAAAAAGTCAAAAGATAAATCAGAGCTGATGAAGGGACCTCCAAGACTTTACAAGCTTTTCTATTTGCCATTAACCTCCTCAGCTCTGACTTCTTTTGCCAAAAATTATTCTTTGCTGATTTATTTTTTTACTGTTGTGGGCAGGAGGTCTATAAAGTGATGCCTACAAGTCCTGGTAGAAAATCTTACATTCTGTAGGTATTTCTAGGTTTGTGTATAAAATCTGTGGTGTCCACCCTGGCAAACACACACCCCTGAAACCCACAGGTGATGCCACTGGACTTCTAATCACTGAATGAGGGACAAATCTTTGAAGAGAAATAGAACTGGTGACACATTGAAAAGGGCTTCTAAGCAGAGTCCTGCACACAGGTTCTGGGTGCATTTGCTCCTCTTTCTTTAGTCATTGACTGTACGGCAGTGTTTCAAAGTAACTGAAAGAAATATTTATCCTTCCTGTAGCCCCAAAATGAACCAAAAAAAAAAAAAAAAAATTAAATCTCATGAGGAAGCAATTTCAGGCTGGGGAAAAAGAATTAATTCCTTTTTGGTTGTTATTGTTGCTTTTCATTCTCTCATAAAGGAAATTTAATTTCAATTTCCAAATTGCATTTTCTTTCAAAATGAAATATCCAAGCATTTATTTCTGAAATGTCAGAGGGAAATGCATTAAAACTTCATTTATAAGGTGGATTAGGATGGTGTGTTGAACTTAAACTTGGTCCACAAGTACCTTTGGTTGACTTGGAGAGGGGTTATTTTCATCCTGTTACACAGAGAGCTCCTCCTGGGGCTGCTCCAGGGTGGGGATGCTGAAATGTCAGGGTGTCTCAGCTGACACCCGGTGCCATCTCCCACACTTGTGACTGATGGCGCTTGCCAGCTGTCAGGGGCAAACCCATCCAGTGGCAAGCAGTGGGCAGGCAGTTCTGGGGCTGTGGCAGCCCCAGAGTGTTCCCTTGAGTCACCAACTGCAGCACCTGCTGTGACGTTCCCCTCCTGGCCCCTGATGTCCTTCCTAGCCCACAGTGTCCCCCCTCGGTTCTCCTTCACCCCTGATGCTGCTGACAACATCCTGCTGGGCGCCACGAGCTCCAGTTTTACAGGTCAGGGATGATGCCAGGGCAGAACAAGATCCCTCCATCTGCTGAATTGTCCCCTCCTCTTCCTCCTGCACCACAGCTCTCCTCACCTGCTCATGGGTGACTTTTGTGAGTGGGCTTCTGACATTTGTCCCGTGCAAAACATGAGCAGGACTGGCCAAGAAGGACAGATTTTGCCCTGGCCAACCCTTCCAGGATGAAGCTTGAGGCAAAGAGGTGCCTCTCTCTACCTGTCAGCCTACACCCCTGCCACACACTTTTTACTGTTGACTCTTCTATTTTTTGTCATGCTCTCTGCTTGTTGTCTGAGATGAGATGAAAGATTTTTAATAGTGATGGCATACAGCTCTAGAGACAAAAGGGTCTATTTCTTTCTTATCTTGGATGTGTTAAAAACACTCTACCTTCATCCCGCTACGTTCAAAAGGAGACAAAAGTGAAACGAAGCGAACAATTTTTCAGCACCATTAATAAAACAACCCCAAATGATATAAAATAGCCTTGTTTCACATGACAAACACCGTACCCACGAGCTTTGGCTTCTCTCATGAAGAGAGAGAGAGAAAACCTTCAGAACTTTTTCTGGGCTCTCAAACTTCCAGCGCGGTTCGTAGGGGCTGTAATTTAGCCCCAGGCATTTGAGAATCTACTTTGTGTGTTTTGGCAATGACATGAAAATGCAGAGAGAACTGTACATCTTGCAGTTGTACGCTGAGCTGGGCGATCTGAGGGGCCTGTCTATAATAGAGGAATCATCTTTTCTTCAATGAAGTGCTACTATTGTTGTGATCTTCAATAAAGGATATAATGGATGCATTCATGTGGTGGCTGTTGTTTGTGTGTGATTCTTTCAGCGCACAGCTAAGCGCACAAGAGTCCTTTAAACTCTTCTCTACTCACATCCAGTAGGGCTAGCATTTTGTGCCAAACTAGGTTGGTTTTCCCCCTGCAAGCTTCTTTTCCTATTATTTTTGGATAAAGCCAATTGACCATGAAATGCCTCTTTATTGCAAAATGATATCCCCAAGCCCTCACTGTGGGATCATGGGTTAAAATGCCGCTGTAATGAGCATTTGCATGGAGGTGTTGTTGGTTTAAATATTTACCTTTAAAATTAGTCACTTTGGCCCATTGTAGGCATGTTAAGAAAGTGATATTCTTCAGGGGTCAGAAGTGATATGTGAGGCTGCATCTCCTTCTGGGTACTATAATGGCATCAATTGCTTGTTTTCATCTAAGTCCAAACTGAAGTTACATCTTTCATGTGGATAAACAGCATTCTCAGGCCTTCATAAGGTGACCTGAATAAAGTAATTTCCTTCTGTTTGATTACAGCATAGGACAGAGAAGAGATTTTCAAAGACAAAAGGAGAAGATTGTGCTTGGAAAGGCAGAAATTTGCATTAACCCACAAAGTAATGGCACGAGCAAAAAATATTTTAGCATGCAATGTGCATGTGTGTTTAACATATCACAGATGCAATAATTAACGTGTGGCCTCTGAAGGAGGGAAGGGTGCTGAGCAAGGCTGCGGCCAACAGCTGGAAGTGCACAGGATGGGCCATGAGAGGATGCTCATTTTTCAACTGTACAACAACAACAACAGCAACACTTTTAGAAAAAGGGTAGGGGAGGAAATGTTACCTTGAATCTGCTCTAAAGAACTTACTTCAATCAATAGTCCTACATTTAAATAAGTTTAGATGTAATTATCCGTTACAAATCTGGTTTTCTGCCTTGTTAGTCGGAGATCCTAGGCACTTTTATTTAAAATTTGTACTAATCTCAACCTCATTTAACTATACAATGTGAACAGTTTAGGGAAAGAGGGAGAAAAAAAAGAAAAACATAAAACCTTCTAACATATTTTCTTTTTAGGCAAGTTGAAAAGGATGAGCACCTAGCAAGGTTTTTTCTCAAGTCACTTTTTAAAGATTGTTATTATCTTTTCATATTAAAGTTAACATTACCATATGCTGTTGAGCTTTTGTTGATGGCAGTGCTTAAACTGGGATGTTGTTTCCTTTGGAGATTCTTACTGCCAGTCATTAATTTACATTTTTTTGAAATCGTACAGCGAGTGCTTTGTTGATGCCTGTTTTCATTTTGTTTCTCTCTCTTTTCAGGTCACACATGAGGAGTTTTTTCAAACAGTAAGTTAAGATGATGGAATGAAATCAGTGACATCTGCCACTCATGCTCTCTTCCTCCATCCTGTTTGCCCATAGCCCCCCTTTTCTCCTTTTCTTTTTGTAATGCTCATGGTTGTCATCCCATTCAAAGGCCACCCCCAATTCTGCCCCCCACCCTCCAGTTTCTCCCATAATTACTCTGGGGAATGCATTTGAAGCTGAATCTCTTTCTCTCCTTCATTCTTTGGCCTTTTGTAGCTGTTGGTTTGGGGATGTCTTAATGTTCCCACTTGAACTGAGATATCTCCCTTCATAAACTTCAGTCATGTCCATTTTTATTTCGTCTCTGAGGAAATCAAACAACATGTCATGGAAATGAAGTGCCCAGCACTTAACATGATCCCATGCTGATTGTTACAGGCTTCTAGGAATTGTCCTCCTCTCTGCTTTTGGTCCCCTATTGTGGTTGACCATCTCCATACCAATCTAAATAAATGAAATCTAATTAAAAAGAAAAAGGACACAACTGCCTCCCAACTCCCTCTTTAAAAGCTGAATGAATAACATCGAATCATCTCCAGTAGGAAATTTATGAGGCTGAGAGTTAGGGTCCTGATCCTGAACTCTTTACTCATACACTAATCCTCACACATTTGATTTATCCTTTCAGCTTTGGTTCACACAATGAGTCATAAAAATAAGTGATGTAGGATTGGGCCCTTCAGAATCTTGAAATGATGCAGTTTTCCAAAGCGTTTTCTTTCATTAATGTGATTTTAACTACTGGCTATTCAGGCAGAAAAAATATACTCAGAACAGAGATTTTTTTTAATCCTTACTGCATCACGTAAAGAAGGTAGTAACTTGTCAGAGAAGGATTTGATCCAAAGAGCATACAGGTATGCATGTTAGATTTCTTCAGTAATAGATGTGTCTCTCCTCTGTGTCAGATTAGGACCATTGCCAAATGGGATCATCCTATTGTGTTACAGCATGGGTGCTCTCTATTAGAGTGCTCTCAAGTATCTATTTAGGACAAGCTGCTTTAAAAAAAAGTAAAAGAGAAAAAAGAAAGCAGAAAAAAGCAAAGGGGAAAGAAGAAAAGGAAAGAGAGGAAAGAGAAGGAAAAGAGGAAAAAGAGGAAAGAAAAAGAAAGAAAAAGAGAAAGAAAAAGAGGAAAAAGAAAAATAGAAGAAAATGAAAAAGAAGAAAAAGGAAAAGGAAAAGGAGAAGGAAAAGCAAAAGGAAAAGAAAAAGGAAAAGGAAAAGGAAAAAAGGAAAAGAAAAAGGAAAAGAAAAAGGAAAAGAAAAAGGAAAAGGAAAAGAAAAAGGAAAAGAAAAAGGAAAAGGAAAAGAAAAAGAAAAAGAAAAAGAAAAAGAAAAAGAAAAAGAAAAAGAAAAAGAAAAAGAAAAAGAAAAAGAAAAAGAAAAAGAAAAAGAAAAAGAAAAAGAAAAAGAAAAAGAAAAAGAAGGAAACACAGATGCTTTTTTTGTGAGTATTTCAAACTGTAACACAGATCACCACCAAAAAGGAAACAAAGGAAATTCTAGACTACAGTAAAACCTGATCTGTTTAGTATATGCCCTTAAAACTTAATGTGCACAGTTAGGATCCAGTTAAGTGCTCTGTCGCTAAAACTTGGATTGAAGCAGCCCTGCTGTAAAGTTTCTTTCCTGATGTCATTTTAAAGTGAGAAGAGGCAAGAAGAGAAACAAATTGACACGTACTGTGATAAATTCCTGTAATGGATTAGAAACAGTGCACTGCTGTCACTGAAGGCAGAAGAACAGAACCGTTTGGGAAATGGTACAGAGATGCTGGCTCTGGTTATTTCTTCCAGTGGAGGAATAAGAATGCTGGAAGCTTGCCTTGTGTGTGTGTGATCTGGACTCAAATCCCTCTGGAAATGCATTAAAAAAAAAAGGGAGGTCTTGTTGCTAAAGGGTATTGTTTGGAAAAATATACAAAACAACAACCAGCAAAAGAAACTGCTTTTGTAGATGATGGGAAATATCAGGAAGGGATGAGTTTATTCACACTAGGCTGAATTCTCATGTCTGTCTTCCTATTTGAGAGTGAATAATAAGGAAAATTAGGATTTCTTCTGTTCCTGCCTCTTCAGGTACTCAGCTCAGGAGGTCCCATCAGGATTTTCAAAAGGCCAATTTTGCAGACCACTGGAGAGGCAGAAGATGGCTTGCTGACTGGTTGGAATCCCATTTATTTTGTTTTCTTCTTCTGTTTTGGGAGAGTACATTTTGGTATATTTAGGAGGTTACCCTCCAACATCTGGGAGTAATCTTCACACCAAATGATGGGAAGACAACCCTCGGTTCCACCATAGATTCCTGCCCCAGTGCTGAATAAAGCACATCTCCATGTGTGTGCCCCTCTTACTTCCCAACTGGGGACAGCCACCCCAGAGGGTCCCCTCCTCTGAGCCCCTTCTGCTGGGGGAGCTCTTCCTCAGGGCTGGAAGTCCACAGGAAGGAATCCAGCTTTCCCCATTCTCTGCCTCTGAGCAGCTCCTGTTCTACAGGAAAATGCATTTTTCTGACTCCTCCCTGTTCACCCTGACTTGAGAGGAGATTCTGGGTTCCACCACTGCTGATGTCCCATTGCTCCCTTATCACCCCCCCAGTGCATCCCAACCCCTCTGTGAAGGGGGTTAGAAAGACCTGATGCTTTTTTTGGACATTAAAATACATTTTGCCCCAAACTAACAATATATTTCAGAATGTCAGGAAGAAACAGGAAGGAGGCAGAGAGGCCTTTCAGAGCAAAGACTATCTGGATGGTTTTAATGGAGGTATAGAACTATACAGATGTGAAATATTATTATTATTATTAGTAGTAGTAGTAGTAGTAATGAACTAATTTGCATTCTCACTTCCTGAGATATCATTTTACTGGCACATGCAAAGTGATGCAATTATTTGCCTTTTTTTCCCTGCCCTAAGTGTACCCACAGCCTGAAAGGGACATTTGGGGACCCTTTTCCAGTATGTGGATCTCAGACCAAATTGCACAATGCCAGATCAGAGGTCTGCTTTGAACAGGAGCAGCATGCAAAACAGTCTTCCTGGTGAGGGATTTTTAGGGTGATTTATAATCAGGGAGAGTTGTAGAGAACATATGTGATGATGATGGGGCAAGATGGAGCACTAAGGTACCATCAGTGGAAAAAGCAACATGTATTTTCATACATGTAAAATGTCCAATAACAAAAACTGTCCTTTAAAATTATCCTCTGAGCTATTTGTACCTCTGCAAACATGCACCACCAAATTTGAGGCAGAGAGAAGGGAAAAATCCTAAGGCCAGCAGCCAGCACAAAATGAAATGCTGAGACCCAGAACACCACAGTATCAGAGCAAAAGCAGGACCAAGGGGCTGGGGAAAATGGGGAATAGCAGGGTAAAGCCACTCTGGGCTAACCTGGCTGCTGCATCCCCTGAGGGCAAGTCCTGCCCACAGTGCTGCTGAGCCATGGAAAGCTGGAGCACTCAGACAAGCCTTGTGCTGCCCATGGGGGTTTCCAGCTGGCAGCAGACATTCCAGCTGTAGAAGGGGGCATGGCAAAGCTTGTGGCACCAGATCTCAGGCACAGCCAGCCATGGGGCTGAGCAGCAGTCCATTTCCATCTATGACCACACGTCCTGGCTTCTGTAAGTTAGAAGGGGCCATCTGCTCCCTGTAGACCTGGGAATGGATTGTCTTAGATTTGTTGTCTCCAGCAGCAGTGACTTAAGTGCTTTTAGTGGAGGAACTGCTCTGGTGATCCCTACTTTCCCATTTTGGCAGCGTAGAGGAGCTGTCATCGGGATTCGTCTGACCTACTATTGTTCATCCCCTCTTCCTTCTAACTAGTAAAATTTCCTGCTGCTTTCCTGTGAGTTAAATACCAGGGATTTAGGATGAGCAGAGCAGCAAATCATCTGTTGGCTCTTGCTTCCCCTCTCTCCCTCTCCATCTCTCTCTGCAAGCAGCACTTCCTCCAGCAGTGATTTATGTTTGGTTCCACAGGAAGAGAAGCCACTGGGGAGGTTTCAGCCTTTGACACCACAGTCACCAGAGACCTGAAGCTGAGCTCATGGCTTGCAAGAGCAGCTGTGTGGATGCCAGAGAAACCCAGCCTACCTCCTGTCCTCACTCCCACCCTGGTTGTTGAAGGTTTTGGTGTTTTGGATGGTCGTAAAGCCATGATTGTCACCAGGAGGCTCCCCATGCCTGTTATGAGCAGAACCCATGGTGTGGGTGAGTGCCCGAGGCTCTGCTAAAATGTAATGGTGCCTACAGTGGTGTAAAGCTCTGAAAAAGCTCCCTTTACCTCTGGCTACAGTGGCTGAATGCAGAGCTTGGGAGCTCTGAGTTTCCTCCAGACTTTACTTTCAACACAGATCATGCCAAGGTATCTCTTATGCTGAGCTTCCTAACTGACCTGTGCTGTGTGAAAAACCCTTTCACATCTCCAAAGAGAAAGTGCTTAACAACATCAGATTTAATATCTTAATTGAATGTGGCCTCCTGATTAGAAAAGAGGGATCTCAGACTGCACCCCCTGTTCTAAATAGAAGCCCAGGGCATCTGGAAGGAGGTCGCTGCTTTTATCATCAATGCTGAACAATGATCTTGCCACCAAAGGGGCAGTTTTGATTTGTCTATCCAGGCAGATAACCACAGAGCTACACGTGTTGATCTCACCCTTTTATTTTCATGAGGAGGTGCCGATGGCAGCTGGCACCCAGCTGACCCTGCTGCCCGAGGTCTGGTGGGGCAGGTTCACAACCTCAGGGATGGCCGGGCTGCAGGGCTCCATCTCCATGCAGGTGTGCCTGGCTCCCACCCCGAGGCTGTCACGGGTGACCTGCAAGGGGCTCTGCTGCCCAGGGCGTGAGCAGCTTTCACAAGTGAAGCAGCTGCTGCCAGCCCTGCCCTCTGGGAGCCCTGCACTGCCACCTCTGGGGCCACCTTCCACCCTGGAGCGTCATCCGCCCTGGCATGTACAGCACGGCATTGCTGGGTAAACAGCTCAAACTGCCTTTTGTTCATCTTTTAGTGGCTCTCCCCTGCACATCACACTGCTCAGGAACAGAATCCATCAATTAGCTGAGCCATGAAGTTGAAAACCTTCAAGCATCTGACTTGCAAGTTCCCAGCCAAGTATTTCAGCCATCAGAGCTCTGTGCAGGGTACATGGATAATTCTGCATGTCTGCTCTGACAGGTGGTCTTGAAAACACAGGTTTCCTAGCTTTTATTCTGACTTAAAAAAAAAAATAAATAAATAAAGTGAGTCAACTTGACTCTCCTAGGGTCTGTTTTATTTCAATAGGGAAACAACTTACTAATTAGGGTAAGACTCTTAAAGAAAATATGTTTTCTATTCCACTGATAGTCAGTTACAAGCGATAACACTGTTAAATGTAGTGCCTAATAAATCCAGAAAAACTACCCAATAAATGTAAGTAATAACAATGATTAACAATAAATTAAATGCAGAGAACTAGGAATGTACCACATTATTTTTAACTAGTCTGGTCCATCGGGTTCTTATTATTCAGTTTGTCCTCCACACCTGGAGTTTATTAGAGTGTAATACAAACTAAACAGTCCCTCAGAGAGGCCATTGGAAGGGCTTAGTATAAAACAATATACAAGTTTAATAGTTGTAACTGACCTTTATTCTTTTGCAAAAACCTATCTTGGTAACTTGATGCTTACGGAGATGTAATGCTTTTTTACATAATCCTAATGGGTAATTTTCTTTTTGGTTTAATGTAGATTATTTTTATTCACAAGACAGCAAGACCTATGACCAAGTCCATGATCTCCTATTCTTCCAGACATAGAATAGTTACTCGAGAGTATTTTTCTTTCTTCACCCATTTAAAGATCAAGCAAGCAAAAGGGTTAATGCTGTAGGCTCCACAGATGATGAAAGTGTATGGTTAGAAATGACTAAACTTCACCAGAGTCATGCCTGGCTAAAGGTTTTAAGCAGCTTAAAGTTCAAGATTGCTCAGACTCAGGTGGCTTTTTTTTGGCACAGTGCAGAGATAAGGTTCATTTGCTGCAATATGAATCCAGACCTGACCTTTAAACACTTCTAAATTGGACTAGGGGCGTTGGCTGAAATCAGTGCATTTTATTAATACATATCCATGAGTAACAACCAAATGTTCATAATGACAAATGTTGTTTGTAGCTGGAATTTTGAGTCAGTTTTCCTTGGATTTTCATTTTAAAATGTGGAAAATTATAATTGCCTTTTTTTTTTCTCTCTCTCTTCCTCTTTCTCCCTCCCCCTTCACTTTTGAAACCACAAGTGATGGGCAATAGTAAATCCACAAGACAAAAGATTCTTTTCTAATTTATTTCCCTGAATTTCCATTGTTACACTTATGCCATCTATTGGACTACAGTGTTTTTCTGTCCTATCCCCTCTTTTTCAAATAAAACATACTTTATTGTCTCTGAGATTTTAAATGCTTTTAAAACTTAAAAATAGTGGTCAAAAGAGGCATTTTCCTCACACAATGACCTGTAATATTTTGTGCTCTGTGTTTCCAGTGTTGCACTACTTCTCCACACATACCAAACCCATACGTTGTTTCAGCCTGAAAATCCCTTTGTTTAGATGCCTTTACATGCTCCAAACCAGAACTGCTGATATTGACACTGCAAATTAGCCCATAAACCCACAAAAAACCAGCTCAGAAACAATTAAGAGAGAATGTTAATTCAGAGCTGTTCAGAGGTGCAAATAAGTCAACTAACATGTGGAATTTGAAACAGAGAACAGAAATATTTCTTTATAGTCTACATTATCTTCAGACCTACTCATCTTGCAGGATTGGCTCCAATTCTTACTCACTCAAATAGTGTTGCCAAAAACCACATACAGCTTGCTCACCCTAAGCCTTCATTTTATAATCAAAACCATTTTTATTTTGATTCATTCCCCCTTCATTTTAAGGGATGAGAAACTACTCCTTGTTCCTGCAAATATCATCTTTGCTTCAAACGCATACTTCACTTGCTTGATAAAATAACCAGGCAAACACTACAAAATTAACTTATTTTGAAACAAATAAAGGATAAGTACAATTGCCAAAGATTTTTCAGGTGTGTTGGCTTGGCTTACTTTTTATTTTCTAAGTATATCTGGCAGGGGAAAAAACTCAGAAGGAGCAATATATCTGGATAATTTTGTAAAAGCAGCCAGGAAAAATGGAATTTGCTGTTGCACCAAGAGGATTTATCTTAATGGCTTATAAAGCCATTGGCCAATGAAGTTGGAAGTGTGGCTCCACTTCTTTAAATATGATATGGTCCATATTCCTAAAAAGTTAGAGCTTGAAAATTACAAAGCAGCACAGATCCTGTGGTGGAAAGACAAATGTAAGGTGCTGTCTTATGGGTGATAAACACTCAGGCTGTGTTGGGGAAGCAAGTTGTAAGACAGGACTGTGCCTGGCCTCCCAAAAGTTGCTGATTGCCAGAACCTGGCTCAGCTTGGAAGGGACAACAGGGGTCATCTGTTACAATGTCCTGCTCAAGCAGGGTCACCCTGGAGCACAGGGCCCAGGATTGTGTCCAGATGGTTCTTGAGTATCTCCAGTGAGGGAGAGACTCCCCAGCTCCTCCAGGCAATCTGTTCCAGTGCTCAGTCACGCACACAGCAAAGAAAAGGGGATGTGCTGCTCTGTTCCTGCCTTTCCAGCACACCAGTGCTGGATTCACAGGGAGTTTGAACAGGGCCTCCCTGCAAGGCTTCTGGTGCTCATTGCATTTGTGGGCTACAGGAAACGAGTGGCTGCAGCTGCCTCTTGCCAAAATGATGACACCCACCAGTGTCCTTGGGAGCGCAGCTCCAGCCACTGTGGGCCCCGCTGGCATTAATGAAAAATTCACCAAAACCAGGGGAAACTTGAAGGGTCCTCGCTGCTTTTGCTGTCACTTCCCTTACCAATGGGGAAAACACGCTGGGTTTGTAGTACTTGGATCTGCTCTCATTTACACTGATGTACCTTTATTCAAAGAGGAAATCCTGGGTTACTCTGACTCAAGGCCTGCCCCTGGGAGCCGTCCCGAGTTGTTTTAACAAAGCTGTGCTCTCCACGCTATCATTTACATAACTGGATGTCTGTCCTGCTTGATCCATGCCCTCATCAATATGCTTAGTGAGAGTGTTATTTGGTTTGATTTATTCTGCTTTCTTCCAAATCATAGATTGATTCCACATAAAAATTCCTGGGGAAATCAGCAAGTTTCTGTGTAGCACTTGATTTTCTCTACTGCAGCCCCCCTGAAAACTATAGTCTGAGAAAGAAAGGTACAGAGGCTGAGAATCAAAGCAGAAGGCTTCTGGAGAAAGCTGAGACTCAAATAAAAATGCACAGACATAGGTAATGATGGCTTGGAGAGGAACAGTTCTTTTGCAATTGAATGTATCGAGCATCCAAACAAACAGTAGATTGTTTCTTGGGTTTCTTTTTTCTTTTTGTTTTTTTTACATAACATATCTTTTGGGAGTCAAAGCCCTATGTATAATTAAGGAAGTTTCTTTTTTAACCAGATGCATTGGGATGTATGCTCTCTAAACAAAATAAATAACTATTACAATATGAGAACCGTGGGGTCATTTTATCCCTGCCCCCCCCTTCCCTCTGCTTTTGAATTTTCTCTGTGGAAAATCAGACACCATCCCTGCTGCCTCCTAGGAGCAGCACTGTGATCTTGCAGGCTCCTGCATCATGGGACCCCCTGTGCTGGCAATCAGACAGCAGTGCAGACCATCTCTGGGAGGAACAAAGCCTGCACAGAGGTGGGAGGGTGGGCTGGGAACGAGCAAGCCAGAGCATCCCTGGGTGCCCTCCTTCCCAGGCATTGTATTGGCATGGAAATGATCTCTCCTTATTGATTCCTTCCCTTCTTCATGTGCATGTCCCAGGAGGGTGTTTTCACTCCGCTTGTGCTTATGTTTTCATCTGTACAGGGCTTAGGTGTCTATTGGAGAAAAGTGATAGCCAGGATGTCATTGTGGTGTGACTGGATTGGCATCTAAAAGGCACATGCATGATAGGATCTGTCTTGGAGGCAAAATCCTGCCCAGATCAAGGACTGCTGGTGCCAGAGTGCTCTTAGAAACCACTGGCCCTTAGAAAGTATTTTAGTGGTGCAAGCAACAGGCTCTAATACAGATAAAGGGTAGCAGGACACTTGGCAATAAGGAGGAAAACACTTGCTGTGGACTGAGTGAGCCCAGGAGTGAGTCTTGGCATGCCTGTGAGAACACTGGTTACCTGTGAGAACACTGGTTACCTGGGAATTTCTCTAGCACAATCAGTAGGTTTGAGAAATTAATAAGATATTTCCAAGAAAGATGAGAAAACTGGACACAAATTATTGCTGATGCAAATGAATGAAAAACCTAAATGGGCTGCATGGGGAGGCAGAGTACTTCTGCAAATCAAGCTTGTTGCTCAGGTGTTTTGGTAAATCCTGCTGTCCTTCACATCTTGCAGGCTGGAATTCTTTTCTCTGTGCAGGCAATGTTGACATGCATGTTTTTGGTTGGTTTTTAGGTTGGGTTTGTTTTGTTTGTTTGTTTGTTTGTTTTGTTGTTGTTGTTGCTTTGTTTTGCTTGTTTTTTTTTTTTCTTTTTCCTGAGATATTTACATGGAGAGCCCTTACCCCATGTTTAGAGGAGAAAAATCCACAAAAGTTAAAATTCACCTGGGGGCAAAGACTCTGCTCTTGGACTTGACAAATGTCTGGCTGTAATCCAAACAGTCTGACTTCCATTTGGGTTTTTGGGAAAGAAAGCAGCCCTTGGGACAAAGCAGATAGAAGGGTTCCCTGCAGTGTCTCCCATAGGGTAAGGGGTGAGGGGGTTGGACAGGTGATTTCAGGGTTGGGTTCAGGCTGACTGACCCTGACAGCTGGATTGGGTTGTTCCAGGGAGGAAATTCTGGAGGGACTCAGCATGGCCAGAACCCTGCAGAGCATGTGGATGTCTTGTCTTACCAGCTGGGGTGGCTATGGACACAAGGGAGAGAGGATGGTCTGTTCTTCCTCCATGGCCTTGGTTTTCTGAGATAGAATTTTCATGTCAGGAGTGTTCCTCACTCACCAGGATGGATGCCTGTGTCCCACCATGCTGGTCCCACATTTTCATCCTTACCTGGGCTGCAAAAGCAGGACAGTCAGCAGCAATTAGACAACTCATGGAGAAGTCCCCAGTGTTCCCCAGATGCAGAACCAGGGGAGACTGGTGGCATTAGGGCTGCAGCATTTCCCAGCCCTGACATGGGCCCTTGGTAGCCACAGGCTGGTAGCCTCAGGTGCCCCAGTGAGATCCAGAGCCCATGGAATTATAACAGATTAATGATGATGTTCTTTTTTTCTGAAACATATTATTTCAGGGCTTGGGCCACTGGCTCTCTCTGGAAGCTGTGTCCCAGGCCAGTGCCATGGGACTGGCATGATCTGCCAATGAACTCTTGGAATCTTTTCAATGTTGGGGCAATGGTGGGAGTGAAGGCCCATCCTTTCCAAGCCTTTTCCCATATTTTTTCATCAATATGTCAGGGTGACCTCAGGGCTAGCCTAAGCCAGCCTGCTCATTCCCACCAAGCCAGAAGATACTCAGATTTAATTTACCAACTTGGAGGCTTTCTGAGGCAGTGAGATATCCTCAGATGAAACACTATATTTCAAGATGATTATTGTTATAGTTAATGGAAAAGTAGTTTATATGAAACACTCTGTTCTCTCTGTGTCCCACACTTCTACAGGACATTCTGGATAACTGGTACCATAAAAGTGTGCTTTTGGCAGGATTCAGATAGCAGTAAAGTTAAGCACTTTAGACTACAACTAGGAGAGAGAAGGGGGAGAAAGGAAATTCCTTTGAAAATTATAATTTCAACATGATAAAGTTGGCTGAAGAAGTGCAGCAACAGATAAAAATCAGCCTTGGTTAAAGGCTGTGACCATTCAATAAAACAGTGAAACACTGAAATGTGCAGAATGTGTTTTACCATGAATTAAAAGTGCAGAGAGTTCATCAGTGAGCAGCAGTTAGCTAATGAGAAAAGCAGATCCATGCATTTAGGAAATGTAAAGAAAACTTAAACCTTGTAAATTTTTATGCATTACCCCCTGCAGCAAAATATGAAAACCAGGTTAAAAGAAAACACAAAAAAACCTCAAACTCCTTCCTCCCCCCAAAAAAACCCCAACAGGAACCAAGCTCACTGAATATGTCCATAAAAAGAATTAGATGACCTAGTCAAAAGAGGAAAAACCCAAGAATTTAGGAAAAAAACACTATTGACATATTGAGAACAGAAATACTGAGACATAGAAAAATACTAATTTTTAATTCTCCTGAACATAGTTTTTATTTCTCAATTACAAAACAGATATTTTTTCTCCAGCTCCTTTTTGCAAGCCCAATCTGCTGGAAATATTGAGTAATGGATATGTTCTCTAGGTACATCCTCAGAAGGACACCTAGACATGACAAGGACAGTTTTATCAACTGTCTGTTGAAGTCTACAGGCAAATGATTGCCCAAGAGTCAACCAGAAATCCAGAGCAGTCTCTGGAAGAGAAAAACATCAGGATGCTAGATTTTCATAGCTTGTTCGTGATTTTAAGAAAATTCCCCTGAAAGGTACCATACTGGAAAATCCAATCTACAAATTTGCCTCAGGATAGACAAGAGATTATTTTTAAAACTAAGGCAACAGTTGGATAAACTGATTTAAAAGTACATGTGTTGTATAGAGGCAATGCTAATACATTCCAACTTATGAATCCATTAGTCTGAGAGGTAATTTTGCATGACATGAAGCTCTTTCAAAATCTATCAAATACTTTATTATTTAAAAATAATTTAAATTGCTTTTCTCCTAATCATTACCACCATTGGCACCCTTTTTATATACAGGAGCAGTCTTTGCTTGGTGAGCTTTTAGAGGACCATAGCTGGCCTCAAGTACATCCCTCCTTTCTGCAGGCTCCATCCTCCCTGAGGCTGCCTGTGCTTGGTAGAGCCTGAAGCACCATCCCAGCTTTGGCTTGAGCCCTGCTGCCTGCAGTGTCCTTAAACCTTTGGCTGGTTGAAATGATCTGAAACATGCAAGGATAAATGAAGTGTTGGCACCTTGCCACCAAGATCTCCCAGATACTACAGCACATTCATCTCTGAGGAGTAGTTGTCTTGGATCAGGTGGAGATTGGCATAAGGGAATGCAGGCTGGCTGCCTGACTCCCTGTTTTCCTGTCCATGCAGAGTGCCCTCAAACAGTCCCTGCTCTGTAAAGCCACCATGCAGGATACCTCAGGCTGGAAACAGCATCAGCATCTCTCTAGTGCAAACTTCTGCTCAAAGAATGTTCAGCAATGAGGATGGAGAAGGTTGATCATGGCTTTATCCAATTGTGCTCCCAAAACTTCCAAGGATGGAGACAGCTCCATCCCACAGCTTGATTGTCTTCATGGTAAAAAATTTCTTCTTTCAAATAATGTCTCCTGTCATCCTGCAGTGGCTCTTGCTGCCATGAGGCCTCTGGATCTCTGATCATGTCTTATCAATATCAGCCTCTCAGCTGCTGGAGGAGGTTAAACAACTCTGGAGGATGTAGATTGATTTCACACACGTGTACATGATTGGGATAACTGAAAAAGTAATCAAAGTCTACTGAGAACCTCTGCAAATGAATTAAAGCAAACCTCCCCAAAAACTGCAGCAAGTTTTTCTTTCTGCTTCCCGCACAGACCCTTTTGTGGTCAGGCTGGAGTGTGCACTGCCATGCAGCAGCCGGGAGCCCACTGATCTACCACAGCTAAAAAGGACATTGCAGGCTCTGCAGAGACCCTGCAGGGCAGCCTGGCTGTGGGTGCCTGTCTGAGGTAACCACGGCTGCCAGCCCTTCCTGACTGACCTGGGGGTGCTGGGGAAGGCTCTCTGGTCAGCTCACTGGGGAAGGGTTTGCTTTCCTGGTCATCTTTCAGGGACCCAGGATTGCAGAGATCACAACATAAAAAACAGGGACCTATAATGACCAAAATCTCCTTAAATTTGAAGCAGGCATCTGCAGTAATCCCGTAGATGTCAAATCTGACCTAGAGGACATACACCCACCTCCCTTCCTACATAATATACAGTAGCAGTTAACTGTAATGAGTGGTAATATAACTCAAGTGCCAAAGGGATTAGACATAGTGGGTCCAGCATAAAACACAATACTCAGGGTTTATTCTATTTATTTTTTTTTCTCCTTTAATTTTAATGTGGTAGGCTGGGGCATTAGTATTTAATCCCGTTGTTGCATATACATTGCGTTATTTTCAGTCTATAAAATTTATATTCCTCTTCAATTAGATTACAGCTCAACCAAAAAAGAGGGGATTCTGCTCTGTGAATGCCATTCCAGTTCCTGCAGAGCACAGGCAATTGTCACCTCTTTCCTCCCCTCTCCCCTGGTCCCCCCCGTCCTGCTCCTTTCCTTAACTCAGCTGTGCTGCAGCACTTGATCAATTGCAACAGCACTAGAAAAAAAAAGTTAGTCATACATGATCAGCAAAATGGCCCAAATGATGTCATCCATCAAGATGGACATCGCAATTTGCCAACTATTTTCTCATAAATCAAATCACAGTCCCACAAGGAAGAAGAGCAGCTCATGAAGAGCCAACATGGCAGCAGTTATCGGCAGACTGAGAGAAATGCTCCCTCAAGTATACAGTAATTATTTTTACTCGATGGGAAATAAAGAGGGGAGAGATGGTAGTGTAGAACTGGAGAGTGTCTGCCTCACTTCATTACTATTCCCCAGGCAAGGGGCGCAACATATGCTTTTCATTGTGGAGCCAATAATTTTGAATCTTGGGACAGGTGAAAACTTAAATGACATTTGCAAACCTTGATTTATTTCCCTGCTTAACTCTGGAACATGCCTTAGATTTAGCTCTATAAGTTTCAATAGATTAGTGGCCAGTGTCACTGAATTTGCTGTGACCTTTAGCAAGTCTTTCCCTTTTTGGATCAGTTAATTAAATATTTTGGATACTAATAATGCCTTACTTAAACCACCCCAGTTTTCTTTTTGTGTACACATACGAAACAACAGGGGGATAGCATGAACACTTGAATTTTTTATTGAGATTGTCTCTTGCATTTTTTCCTCTCTCTTTCCCTCGCTTTCTCTGTTTTTCCCCTCCCATGTGCAATTTTACTTGCTGGAAATCTCATTAAAAGTTATTTATGAGCTGCTAGTGATCCCGTAAGAATTACACCTAATTCAGTCTGTAAAGCTTTTGAGTTACATTGCTTCCCAGGAATAGTCCCTACAGCAAGGAGGACCACCTTTTCCATTGTTTGACTTTCTTATCATTAGTATAAATACTTCATGAGAGGTTCCTTACAAATGCAGAGCAGCTCATTGACAGGATTTAGGCACCAAGTGCCATTTGGTATGTTAAGATTTTGCTTCCTGATTCTTTGATTCATGCCATTTTACATGTGGGGAAACAAATGATTCATAAAGGTGACATCATTTGTGCAAGACTCGCAGAACATGTCAAGAAAAGTCTGTTTCCTTGAAAACAGCCAAAGGTTAATAATATTATGGTCTAGAGTTGTATTTGCTAATCAAATTAAACCTGCTAGGGAAACTTCAGAGGGGTTAGGGATTCAAGGCAAACATTCTTCACCTCTCTAGAAGTGAAGAATTTGCTTCTTTCTTAGCCCCTAATTTTATTGTCGGGCTGCATTTTTAGAAGTTTTTCAGAGTGACAGTGAAAATGTACCTAATGTGTTCAGACTACTACATAAAGTATTAGATATCCTGATTTTTCTGTAAGACTTGGGACTCTGTGCTCTTCTATCTTAGTTCAGTTTATCATTTGTGGCAGTTGTCATAATAATAATAAGGCAATGAATATAGGTTTCTTATTTTCCTGCAGTAGCCAGATAAGCTTAGGAAAATAGAGCAGTTAAATCATCTGTCAAGGGCTGTAGTTACGAAATATGGATAGGGAAAATTAGTGAGAATTGGTATCACCTTTTTGCTAGGCCAGGCAGCCACCTCATTGTTCTGTGATATTGGAAAGGCAACAGGTAACAATCAGTGCAGAAGACCTTCCCCAGGCACCAGTGTCTGACCAGACACATCAGAGTGTTTGGGCATCTGATTCACTTAATTGTGAATAAACATCTGCTAAATTTTAGCATTTACAGCTCTCAAGCCTAAACGGGCCAGTTTATAGTGCTGGAGAAGGTGAGCACAGCAAGAGGTGATCTCTGCTCCAACAGAGAAAGGAAGCAGGACTAAAAGGGGAGTGTGACCCCCTTCCTTCACTGGTGTGAGGTGCAGAGGCTCTAAAAATGCTCACCAAGGTGAGGGAGGCCTGCCAGAGGGCTGAGAACCGAACCTCAGTCTCAAATCCCTGCCTTGACCTGCAGCCACATAAAGCCTGTCCTTCCTCCTGGCCCTGCTAATTGGTTTACCCAGCCCACCCAGTGAACATCAAAAACCCTTCCAGGTCAGCTCTCAACGCAGGGAGAAATTTCAAGGGGGGAAAAATAGCTCACTTGGGATGAAGTAGGCCTTGTTTCATCAGCTGTCAGGAAGAACTCCTGCTTTTGTTTGAAGGAGGAGTGAAGACAGGAAGAAAGTGAGATGAAATCCATGTTATTTTCTAACCAGTCAGGGAGAAGCAGGAGGTGGACAGAGACTGAGATGACCTGGTTCATCTGCCTTGCTTTTGAGGCTGGTCCTTCACTGATCTCAGCTGTGCAGTGCTGGAGCTCCTCTCTAGCTCACCCTGACCCAGGCTGATGTCCAGGAAGTCACTGTGGAGTGCCGAGAACAGTATGTAACATCTTACCAAAAAATAAAACACAGAAATCTCTTGCTTTCCTAAAAGCAGTAAAGGACACGAGGAGGGGTGAAAACAGAAAGTATAACCTACTTGGGGATTTGCAGCCCAGACTAGAGAAAAAAATGAAATTATGTTATACCAAGATACTCTAGAGAATCACTGATAAAAGAATAAATTATAAATGTCTTGTCCTTAATTAATTGTATAGCTCAAAAACAAAGACTACATTTCCTCAGAGTTCTCAGTTTTCCCTCTCATGTAGTACAAAATCAGCATCAGGATTCGCAGTTTACTCATACTGGAATTCCACTTGGTGCCATTCCACTTGCAGTTGGATTCCCAACTTTTCAAAATAACTCCTCTTAAAAAATTAATGGTTATTTTCCTCCAGGCTAACAGGAGCTAACACAAACTGAGTATTTCCCTTGTTCGCTACAAATTGCATAAAAATCACATGCATTTGATTAAGCAAACAAGAAAAAACTGACTCCATCTTCTCAAAACCACTCAGCATTACCCACAACAAATTTTCTGGTCTAGGTTTAAGGGCAGAAAAACTTTGTTCCTATCAAGAGAGAGGCTGCTGATGAGTGAGGCAGGACTCTGGGAACCCACCCTCCCATGGCTCTTGCCTTGTGATGGGAAGGCCATTTTGGCTCTGATTTTGCAAAACCTTAAGCAAGGCAGTGAGAAGAGACCCAGGTGGATTAGGCATGGGTAATGCAAGGCTGAGGTGTCTGGGGCAGCCCCTGTGTCTCACAATCAGGATTTTTACAAGGGGACTCACTCTATTGAAGCTGGCACCCATGGTGGTCTACACTTTCCTTATTGCTCAGGCTTTATATTCAATTTTTTTGTTAAAGGGAATTACTGTGTTAGTAGTTGTAGTGAGAACTCATAATTGAACCTAGGGAGAGAGAGAGAAGTAAAGAGAGAGAGAGAGCTCCTGCTGCAAAATGCCAGTTTAGAGGATCCCACCTACCTCAGAAGCCACTGCTCCAGCTGAGTCTGATGTCTCCCAGAAGTCAGGCAGAAGCCCAAAATGCTCAAATTACGGCCAGATACAATTACCAGCTGGAAAAAGAGAACATGCTAAGAATATATAGGTGTGTGGAAGCTACTAAAACAGGGGGGAAAGAATCAAAAAAGGAAAAAGTTCTCTTTCTGAAAAGAAAAACCCCAACAGAACAGGTAAAAGGTTTTCTTTTGAAAAGCTCCAAATTGTTCTCTGTGACACAAACATCTCCCCCAGCTTCCTGAGAGCACTGCATGTAGCCTGGAGCAGACTTGCTGGTTCTGGTCCAGTCAAGCTCCTAATAAGTCAGGCTGAAATCTGCTTAAAATTTTCCTTTTCTCATTTCCTATGGCCCCACAAGAGTCTGCTCTCCACAAGATAGCACCTCAATCCCAGTGACTCCTGTATACCCCCAGCATACTCTGCTCAAATTGATGTGAACATTGGGGCAGGCAGAGAGAGAAGGGAATTTCCTTCAGTACCTGTAACCCTTCTCCTTTTAGCCAAGAGAAATAAAAATGGTAATCCCTTACACTTCATTTAGAAAATGGGTTTCCACAGCTATGGAAAGCTGAAGTTGCCATTGTCACTGCTTTTCATCTGATTTCCACTAGGTCTGCAGGCCCTCCCTGCCAACATGACGCCCTAAAATGAATGTGTAATGTGGTTGTGATCACACTAGTCATGGATTAGAACTTCTTCACAGTGAAATTATTTCTTTGCATTTATCTTTCCAATGTCTATTTGCCAATTTTTTATTCAGTGCCATGTTCTGTGGCAACAATTCTTAGTTTTCTGCCTATTATCACTCCTAGACTTCTTTTATCTCTCTTGGCTTCATCTTTCCATTAAACATTACTAGCACTGGAATATTTTTTCTCTCAGATCTTGCATTTCTTCTACTTGAATCTAATTTTGTTGTGGTTTTAATATTTGGCTTGACAGAGAGACAATTTCCTCTGTTCACAGGCTGAAATTGGTTTTGTTTTATTGATAACTCTGTTCATTTCTGCTATCAAATAACCATTACACATTTTCATTTGGTACAACTGCTCAGCCACTTTGCATTGCCAGTAACTAACAGTGAAAATGTACTGGTAAAAAAGTGGGAAAGTACTGCTGAAAAAAAGACTTTTTTCGGGCAATTAAAAAATTATAAGCTTCACATTAATTAAAATGAGATAAAGTAGAAGCTCAAATAGGTAATGTTTGAATGTTAGTTTAGCATTTAAAAAACTGAGATTTTAATATAAGTGGTTCCAGCTTTAAACCATAATTTTGGTAAAAAAATTTACGTTTTCACAGGGCAAAAGAAAGAACTTGGGGTTATAAACAGTTTTCTGTGCACAAGTGTGCACCTATACATACACACATTTATTTATTCAGTGAATAGATTTTGGAGCATCTGTTCTAGTGTGGCAGAGCCAATTGCATTTCATTTCTGCCTGGGAGGAGACAATCTGTATGTTTTTCCAGTGGCTGTGCCAGTTAACGTGCAGGATTACTCTGCCTTTCTCCTACCTCTGTTTGGTTTTTATCAACAAAACAATTGTGTTCAGCTGCTCTTTTGCATGTAAAATAATCTTTGCACGGATGGCTGCAGGTCAGGCTTTTCCTTTCGCTGTGGTTTTGGTGTGACATGGTAAGTGAGCATCTCATCACCCCTGAGTGTTCTGCTCTCTGGAGCACTTCCCATTCACCCAGGGCAGAGGAGAGGAGCCTTGCTGCCAGTTCAGGATGTCACTGATGTCTTCCCTTGTGACCAGTCTCTGGTTTTGGAAGCTGAGCTGGGATAAATCCTGCTGGACCTGCTGCAGCCTTTCTCTGATGAAGATGGGTGCTCCTGTTTGGGCAGTAGAAGTTCAGATGTTGGGATGCAGCAGCTGTAAGCATCACCCCAGCCTGGAGTTTAGTCTACATCTGTGACTTCTTGCTTGTGACACTGTCAAGGAAGTCATAGATGTAGACATCTCAGGACAGGTGTTGAGAACACAGCGATTTGCACTTTTTGGAGAATTTGGGGTATGTCACCCAGCAGTAAGAATGCAGCATGCTCACAGAGATATGCTTGAAATGGCAACCTAGTTATGTAGCAATGACCTGGGAACTGGAAATTTATGAATATCCTGGACATCTGCCATGTGTGTACCTGGGAAAACACAGGCTGGAAGGTTTCCTTCACTGCCATGTGCACCCAGAGGACAGCACAAGGGACTGCTCATGTTCCCTCTGGGCATTGTGGGGCTTGCCAGGGGGAAGTGGCTCCTGAGCACGAGCACAGCTGGATCACACCAGCTGCAGAGCAGGGCAGATGAGTTTCACTGTCTGTTTGTCTTCCCTTCTTTCACATTCTTGCTCTGCTCCTCCTCCTTCTGCCATGGGGAAAGCTTTGTCCCCTGGGGCAGCAGCAAGCTGCTCTCTCACATGGCTCACACTCCGGGTCCTCAGGGCACCTGGGGCTCTCTAGGCACTGCTATAAAATCAGTGAAAAAGCAGATGCTTCTGGTTAGTCCAAAATTTATTCCAAAGAGACAAACAAAACCCTGTGCAACGTAGCAAAGAAAAATGGGCATTTTCAGGTGGGAAACCATTTGTTAATTGCTTCTGTGCCCACAGCATCTCTGGTGATGACTGAGGGAAACTTGGATTTTGCCATTGCCACCTCTGCTTATTTTGGAGGATCACTGGAGCTGGAATCCAGGCCCAAGGTTGGAGCACATCCTGGCACATGGAACACATGTGCCAGGGCTCTGCCTTCTCCACAGCAGGGGAGTAGCCAACAGTGAAGCAGGAGAGCTCAAGTATGGGAAGAAAAGCAAAGTTCTGTGGAAAATGTGTAGGGCAGTGGAAACCTCTCAATTCCTTTATTTGCATGACTAATCAGCTGGGCTTTCTGCTGGCTCCCCACACAGCTAAGTTTATACTATTTATTTTTCACATCGCTGCATTTAAATTCAAGTGTGGGAGAGGGGAGTATGGGCACTTTCATTTGTTCAGCATGTTTATAAAAGGCCCAGAAATGAACATGTGGCATCAGATGAACACCTGGCAATCAAAGCAGGGAGAGCCAGCTGTTGCCTTTGTAATTGGAATTACAAATTCACACCATCCGCGCTCTCCCTACTGCACCCACACCAGCCATGAAAGCAGAGGAGTTAGCTCTGGGTGCATATGCTCGAGAAGCAGCAGCCAAAGACAACGTTTGGGCTATCTGCTAAAAAAAGAAACTCTCCTTGCCTTTTCCCTGTAAGAAGCAATAGTTTTTAAGCCAGCTGTGCCTACAACTCCCATTTGCTACAGAATTCTGTCTGTGTCTTTACTGCAAGGCATGCAACTTTCAACAACTTTGCAGTTTGGAAGTTGAACCCACTTCATTCCTGACTTCCCTCCAGCTGATCCACACAGAATCCTTCGTGCTGGAGTTCATAGGTCTCTCCTCTCCTCTGGCTGGTTTAGCTGCTGAGTTATTGAAGACCATGGGTAATGAAAGACGCCTGTGTTACCCTCCCTTGCAACAGTCTCTACTTCAAGGCTTCGGTCAGGAATCCTATATGTTAAAAAAATAGGGCAGCAAAGAACCAAAGGCATCTTGAATGTACACACTGTAACTAAAGGAAAAGAAAGAGTCAGAGCCACCACTTGAGAACATGTGAGTCAATAAAGTTTTATAAAAGAAGCCCATAAAGCTGCCATGGAAACTTAACCATTGCATGCATCTAGGGTGAGAGCAGTTCATTGGTGCTGGAGTAGGACCCTGAGCAGCGTTCCTCTTATCTCCCATGCTGGGATCCTCTATTAAAAACACATGGAGGAGGCTAAAGTTCGTTACGAGTGACTGCAGTGAAAATAAAAATTAAAAAAAAAAAGCTCACGTGCTCACACACATACACATCCAAAGAGATTGGGAAGAAATTAAGATGGATTTGCAGAGGAGGTTGTGCTCACAGTAAAACACACCTCCAGTGGTGCAGGGCAGAGGGGACAGGCTTCTCTGGTGGCAGCTGATAGACACGAGCACTCGAGCAGCTCGCAGCCCCTCTGCTGTCCCCCCGTCGGAAGATTTGTAGGTGGCTCTCCGCCAGCCACCAGGCTGATGGGTCAGGGGTCGTGACCTGTTGATTTACCAAAGTATGATCAACTCACACAAATTATCGGCGTCAGAGAGCCCTGACAGCCTCAATATGATGAGCGATGAGAGCGATTGTTGGTGACATGCGGGAGCAGCGGGGGAGAGCCGCCCTGCGCTCGGCGGCGCCGCGGGGCAGGGGCTGCCCTGTCCCCCAGCCCACCCAGGGCATGGCCACCCCAGCTGGGGCCACACCAAACCCACGGCCCCCACGGGGGAAAAGCATCCTCCCAGACAGAGGCAGAGAGAAACAAGAGGGATTAGAAGCTGTTTCAAGGGATGGCTTGGTTATTTCTTTTTTTCACTGCAGCGCGAAGAGATGTTGAGGGATGGGGGCTTTAAATCCGATGGGAAGTGCTGGGGGATTCAGATCTAGGAAAACCCTGGAGCTGGTGCTGTCTGTGAGGTTTAATCAAATGGATGTACCAGCTTCTTCGAGTTATCTTTGGGGGCCGTTGTCAAAATCCTTTTTTTTTTCTTCTTCCCTCCTTTTTTTCCCAGCTTCATTCACGTAGGAAAAATTTTGCCTGGGGTAGGATGGGAAAATTATAGCTGCTGGGCATTTTGCCTTGATCCTTCAAGTCCTCTTAATCGACTGTGCTATTCAGATGGGGGCAGAGGATAGCAGAGGTAGTTGAAAGGAGGCAGGGAGTGCCGAGGGGTTAGGGCAGGGTGGCGAGTGTCTGCATATGTGTGTGCGTGTGTTTGTGTGTGTGTATGTGTGTGTATGTGTGTGTGCATGCATGTGCAAGGAGGAGAAAGAAAGCCCACAGCCCAGGACAAGGATTGGGCTCCAATTTTTTTTTTTTTTTTTTTTTTAAGAAAAATCTATGTTATTCTTGCAGAAAATGCTCTTCCAGTGACCATGGCATGGATGTGCAGGTACCAGAGAGCCTCTGCCAGGCACCTGGGTGGCCCAAGGCTGGCTCCCATCCCAGCACTTCCTCCTGCTCTGCCTGCTCCTGTGCAGGTGGCTTCACCTCACATTTAACAGAAACAGCAAGCTAGAGCTATTACAGCTTTCCCCTCTGTTTTATTCACAATGGGAATGTTGCACTCAGCCCGCTTTTGTGTTTGTTTAAATCCATTTGTTTACTTTGTGAGAGGACATGCATAAAGTAAGTATAATGATCTATTAAGCTATCAATTTTTAATTTTCTATGAAAAATCTGTAGCACAAAATAGATTTTTGGAGCCACCAGAATACTCAGAGCATATGAGCTGGCAGAGATGAAAAGTCAAGATTTTTTTCATTCATCTTTACCATAATGACCTTTTAAATATTTATTGTATATATATAAAAAGGCAGAGGAAGACAATACTTGCAAATATATATGCTTAACTTTGGGTTTAAACCAAACAAAATAGTATTTAAAGAAATACTGAATAAATTATTTATTTCCCAGGTCAATGGTTGCAGAAACACAGTTTATATAAAAACATTACAATTCTGGCCATTCTAAGTACTGGCTTTAGAAAAAAAACCAAACCTCTCAATGCAATTTTAATAAACCTAAAAAAATTCATGCTCTTGTTTCAGGCTGAATAGTTTGCTGTTTCTGAATAATAATCATTCAAGATCTAAATCTAACCACAAGAGTTTAGTGCACAGATGCAATATACTTGCTGGAAAACCCTTAAGAAATAGCTGTTTGATTCAGGATCTGAGTCAGTAAAACAAGATGTGATGGTTTAGTGGGATGGATGTCAAATAACAGAAAATGAGGACAACTAATAGAGAAAGAAGACTTTTGAGGAGGATTAATTAATAAATTAATAGCTGTGTGCATGGATGGAGTACAAACAAGTCAACAACAGTTCATTATTCCCTTAAACAAATACGATGCACAGATCCTTCCAAAAGGAAGCTGAACTATTTGTGCTTGAGTAAAGATCATGTGTGAGTGGATGAATGGATGAATGAATGGATGGACGGATGGGTCAAGAGATAATTTATATATGAGGTGCACACAGACAAACACACGTGCCCACACTCATGCACATGCATTTAAATAAAGCGTATTTTTCAAGTGTATATTTTATTGCACTCTAAGGGTCAGACAGGAATACTCTAGCATTTAATCATATTTTTGCCTTGCATTAAGTTTTGGTGTGTTTTAGTGGGTGACAGATTAGGTTATGCTACATCAGGAATAGATAAAGATCACCCCTTTTCTACATCACATTTTTATTTCTAGAGATAGTCATGACTTTTTCTAAAAAAAAAAAAAAACCACAAAACAAGCCTTTTGTCAGAAAATGCTGATTTCTTGGCATCAAGGCTTTCTATGGAAAATGTTTATGTTTTTGCATTTTTAATTAAATAGGTTTTTTTAATTGTTGGAACATAAGTTTCAAAACAAAAAAATTCCAGATTTTCAGTTCAAAACAAGATTGTTTGAAATGTACGTTAATTAGCATACAAAAATAACAATCCCAGTACTAAAATGAAATGTCTCAGAATGATCAAAACACAAACAGGTTTCTACAGCCCTGAAGTGATATAATTTTTTTGCTTTACAGAAGTTTTCAGGCTTTTCATTGTTTGTCAAAATGAGAAAAAAAAATTTTTTAAATACACAAGAGATTAGGAGAACATTATTTTGCCCAATTTGAGAGTACTGCTCAGGCTAAGCAGGAATATCAGAGGCTGGACAGAATAAATGAATAAATACATTAAAAATAATAGATCAAAGCAATCTGGTTTTGAGCAAGAAAGCACTTCCAATTTAAGGGTCAGCATTTTTGACAGAGATATACAAATATTCACGTGTGTATTAAAATAAAACCAGTGGGATATATAGATCTATACACACATGCACATCCACCCTCTCTAATCACCTTATTTGATTTTTGCAGTTGGCTTTTTCTTTTCCACGGTGATGTGCTGCACAAATTTCATGTAGAAACTTCATAGTTAAAACAATCACCACAAAAACCTGGGTTAATGATTAACTCTGAATGAAGAGTTATAAGCACTCATCAAGGTAATACATGATACAACTTAGCCATTTCCTTTCTCTTTTCAGCTTTTCAAAAGGGGCAAGGGAGCATGAAGAATAAAGCCAGGCATCCTTATTTGGTTGAAATAATAGCCAGTATACCAGAACTTCAGACAAATCCTTCTTGCTTTCTTTCAGCGGCCTCAACCATTTTGATCTCATTTCATCATTGAATGGACCCCTTAACAGAGAGTGACCCCATATTTTAGGACTGAAAACATACACCTTGTTAGTGTGAGTTTATTTTTTTGTTGTTTGAAAAGTGGGCAAATGTAGTCAAAGCTCTCACAAAACATCACAAGAGGCTCTTTCTTCTTTCATGGCACACTGAACATGTAAAGTAATCATTGTTTACAATACAGAGGCAGATAGCAAAGACGTGTTTGTTGTCTCACGCTGTATCTTATTATGCATTAGATTCTGATTTCAGTTGCTTTGCCTTTCCGTGTTATTTTAATTTTGAATGATGATGACTGAAGGGGGGGAAGAAAAAAAAAATAAAAAAGGAAGAGAAAAGGCAGGATGTGCCATCAAGACCCGTGGTCCCTTCGTTGGGAGCACGCGTAGGCGGGACTGGAGCGCGGCGCTCGGCACTGGGCACCTCATTACCACAGGCAAATTGGAGGAGCCAGGCATGGCTGAGGGCACCACGAGGAGGAAGATTAAAAGACTGAAATATGTATAGACAGGGCAAGTGACGGGGCAGCCCCGCTCCCCATGCACTGCAGGGAGGGGAATCCTGTCCAGGAGGGCTGAGGGAGAAATGGGGGGATACGGAGCACAAGGGAGACACAAGTGAAACCTCAGGAGCTTCTGGGTTTGGCTGTGAAAGAACTGTGAGTCTCCCCAAAGAAGCTGCAGAAAGTCCTTCCTTGGGGATGTTTCAGTGGAGCTGAGCTGAGCGTGACAAAATTCCCATAGGGAGAAATCCTGGCGATGCCCCGGGTGCATCAGCGAGGCATGCACACTCCTTCCTTTTGTTTCCCTCTCCCCCTTAGCTGGCTTTTTGCTTGTTTACTGAGAGTGTTCACATAATTTGAAGCTTCTTCATACTAAAATTCAAACGCCTTTTATGTGCTCTGAAGGACATTTACACCCAGCCAGGGAACTCTCATTCCACAAAAGCCTCATCAATTCTTCTCTCAAATGTGGAGAAGTTCAGCGTGGGCTGATGAGAGCAGCAGTAACTCTCTTTCTGCCTTTTTATCTTCCCCAGAGCATCTAGTTCAAGCAGGGATGGAGTTTCTAAGAGGGTTCCCATGCTTGACTCCAAGACTGACTTCTGTTTGACCTGTAGACAAGATTTCCATGAGTTTTCCTGGAACTGCATCCCTCAAAGTGGTGCCAAGGATGCTGCCAGGCACAGGCAGCACTGACCAGAATGGGTTTAAATACTGCAGTCATGTAGGCAAATTAAGGATATTTCAGTCTCAAGTACTGAGACCGAAACTTATGCAAGGCAGAAGAAATATAACAATGGAAGCTTTGGAGTAAAAAATTGCCTGAAAGGACTTTGAATGTTACTGATAATTTTTTTTTTTTTTTTAAATTCAATTTTTTTCTACCATCTCCAGTGAGCATATTAGATGAAGAGGATTAGCATAAGAAATACGACTCAATGCAAAACTTGTAAATATTGAACAAAACCTGACAATTAACCAGGAATGAAAAGGTAAAATACAGTTACAAAGGAGAAAGCAGTTAAAAATTAATTGAAATTACCCCCAAATCAAGGACATTCACTGATGCAAAACCAAAATATTTGGAGATAGGGGGAAGGAGAGATCAGACATCTGCATACAGATGTTGATAAACAGATAGAAAAATAAATGACAGTTTTGTGTGAGTGATCCAGGGGCCATGCTTCCAAAAACGACAAAGGAAAGACTCATACAGATGTCAGCAGACTGTATCAGGCCCCAAGCCTTAAGTGGACAATCCAGGATATTACAAATCACTCTTGGGATCGAGCTGCATCGATGTCATCTAATTACACATAAAACTACAGAGTATTTAACATCTCGTTAATTTAAATACCTGGGGCCATATCATGGCATCAATTTTTAAGTAGATGTCCCCATTGATATCAAAGAGGAGTTCACACAATGCAGCCCACGCAGCTGAACCTTGAGGGACAAAGCAGACAAAGGGAGGCGGAGAAGGAGAGGCAACAAAATATTCCCCTTTCTTCCATTCTCTTTCCCAATCTCTTTCCTTTCTCCATCATTGGCTCAGCTGACTGTACATTTTGTTAGCTGGTCCTGAGTGTGACTTCCATAGGCATCATTCCGTAGGGATGGTGCTGAGCCATGTTCAAGAGATGAGGATCCTCAAGTTCAGTTTTATGCTCCCTTACCAAAATGACATATTTAATAGTGGGAGGGTTATCACATTTCTCTTTCAAGCTGTCAGAGGTTGTCAGAAAGATTACAGATTTTAACATTTGTTCTGTTTTGTTTGGTTTTGTTTCTGATCCTGACTAGAAAAATGAGAGAAAACACAGATACTGACATTAGATATGTCAGACAATACTTCAGAATTTTCCTGACAAAAAATGGGTTCTTTAAAAAAACATTTTTTTAAATTAGGTTTTTAATATTTCTAATCTCTTATTTGAAAATTTTCCCCAAAAAATCTCTCTCAAGTTAAATGAAACAGAAATAATGCCACTTTTATTTCTTGAGAATCAGAAGATTTCAAACACTTGGGATTTTTATTTTTGCCACTTTTCTTCTGTTTTCTTTTGTCTTTACTATCAGCTAGAACAGATTTATATACTATCTTTGCTATTGTAATGGTTATAGTCTCCCCATCATGTCCCATCTTCCTCTGAATATTTTTCTGGTTTCTTTTTTTTTATTTTTAGTTAAAAAACTGTTAAGAGTGATAAAACAGAATGACCAAATGGTTGAGGCTGGAAGGGACCTCTGCAGGTTATCTGTCCAACTCTGAAACAAAAGATGACACAACACGGCTTTGGACAGCATTTTTCTTCCAAATCAAGCTTTAAGGAATAAGAACAGTGCCAAGACACTTTGGAGGATGAAATTAATTTTTTTTTTTTTTTGTCCCGCTACTGCTGGTAACTTTGATAACAACAGGACAGGTGTGCAAGTCTCATAAACCTGTTGTACTTGGTTTCAGTGAACCTGTTCACTCCTGCACCAGGGGAAGGCCTGTTCTTATTCAGTGTAACAGCAATACTCCCTACTGTGCCTGAGCCTATGTCTCAAAACAGGTTGAGGTGTTTGCCCTTTAGTTTGCACTTAAAAAATGCATATGAACACACATCAGATTGTGGCCATGAGTTTTCCTGCTGAGTCCAGTCACTGCTCACAGACAAAATTAAACCCAGGTTGAAGTACCTTGCTAATCAAACCTTAAAATCAATATAACCACATGGACTTGATACAGCTTCCACTTTAGCAGGAACCAGAAACTAAAATGTGCTCAGATTGTTATAAAAGAAGGAATTTGGTCTTTATCAAGAAATAGAAACCCCTTTTTTGTTATTTAGTTCTACACTTTAGAAGAACAAAATACAGAAAGCTCTGTGAGGTGTACCACATCCTAATCTTGAAGAATCTTTGCCTAAGACCTTGAGGAGGTTAAGATACCTTATGCTGAAACACCCTTTCTCTCCAAATGGGAATTTATTCCAGGGCCTTCATTAAAGCTGAAGGATTCAGCTCTTATCAGGTAATAATACAGGTGTCACTAACAAAGTAGTTAGCGGAATGGATGGTGGCAGAAAGGCCACGCTGCAAGAATACGACATTTCCTTTGACTCTCTAGACTCCTGCTTTGCAAGTAAAATTTCCACAGTAACTCAGATGCCACATTCTTTTTCTTTTTTGATATTAAGAATATTTCACTATTACTATGATAAAACTCACTGCCTCTATTGGGCAGTTACCAGGAATAAGTTTTTTCTGGCTATCTTAGGAGAGTTTCATGTTCCCTAACTTCTGTGTTTCATCAATTTTGGACTTCTGCTTTCTGCAAAGACCAAAATGCTGAATCTGAATCAAAGCCTTTCCAAAGGGTAACCAGAACTTGTGGGCTGCAAGGAGGTGTCAAGTGACTTTGTCACCCCAGACTGAAATTTTTTTGATTTTCTCAAATATTTCTGAAGCTGTTTTGAAAACTTTAATCATTAGAATATTTTTCACTTTCTTTACATCTTCATTAATTTTGAACTAAAGAACACAATGCATTGGTGTAAAGATTCAAAACCATTTAGTGATTTGGGTCCTTTTAGTTTAGGGCATGAAGATATTCATTCAGCATATGTTGAAAGTGCTAAGGCTTTGCAGAAATCTTACACCTTTCAGAAGTCACTAGGGATGCTTCCAAATATGTTAGGAATGCAAAAAATAAATGCATTATGCCATTAAATGTGGAGGAGAAAATACCCAATGGCAGAAACCCAAACCTAGTCTGTTTTCCAGGACAAAAATACTGGCATCTGAGGTTAAATTCTTGGCTAACAATCCCATTCTATTTTTAGATCCAATTTTAGTTTTGATCCTAAAAGATTCCCCTCTCTTTTTTTTTTCCTTCTCATAATTCTCCAAGCCTGTAAGAACAGAGTCACAAATATTTTGCAATCTGAAATCCATGGTTTAAAAATAGCAACAGGGCCCGTGTGCACCAGAGAGAATCAGAAAGTTGCACAAATCAGACCCTGTCTTTGGAAGCTGACAGAGCCTTTCCATTGACTTCAACACGTTTGGAGCAGGACCTAACGTAGGAGGTTTTTACTTTTATTGGACATTTAGGGCTTATTTTGGAACATGTCAGTAAGTGGTAGGATGGAATTAATTTGAACAGAAAGAAAACTCAAGACGGCCCCATAGAGAAGCTGAAGCATTTAAAGAAATGGGCAGTAGGGTGAGGCCAAGATTACAGCAAGGACAGAGACCACAAGAAGAGGCTGCTGAGGTAAATACTTGAACAATAGAGGGAAAAAACTCTTAAGTGATGACACAGGTAGAGCAAGATCCACAGAAAAGAAAAAAAGTGCAGAGAGAACATTAAGTGAAAAACTCAGGAAATGGAACAAAGGAAGAAAGGCAGAGATTCAAAGGTCACCTAGGAAAGTTTCTGAGTTGTCTGTATACAAATGCAACAAGCGTAACAAAGGAACCAGGGAAACAGAGACCAAGAGACAACTCAGATGGGATTTGATTGATCACTCCTTCCATGAGCCCTTCTAGGTATTTATTGGATGACATTTAGGTGCACAAGCAGCTGCAGACACGTAAAATAGTACCAAGTGTTCCAAAATTGCATTCAGGTTTGCATCATCTGCTGGGTGTCCCTCTGCCACTGCCTGTGGTGACAAAGGAGTGGAAAAGGATGGTTGAGTTCCTGAAACTGGGAAAACCCACAGGGCACAGGGCTATGTGCTGAGGAGCATCCCCTGCTCCAGTGACCTCCCTGTGGGACCTCCAGCACCCCAGGCAGCCCAGCACTGTCAGTGGAAACACTCTTCTTCCTACCCACTTCCCCCTAAAATAACTATTTTTGTAGTAGACACACTTTAAGGCTCCCTGCTCTGTTCTGAGTGGAGAAATCAAAGTCCAGCCATCAGGAACTCTCCTTCAAAGTCTTCACTACTCCTTCCTCCCTAGATGTATTAACTATGAAAATGAGGTAATTAGTCACAGCTTGGCTGGACACAGCCATGGGGGATTGCAGGGGGCCCTGTGGCTCCTGTATATGAAGAAAGGTAGTTACTCCTTGGGACTGTGGTACCAGGAAGTTTGCAGCCCTTTGAGGAGGGTTATCTCTCAAATCTGCTTAATTAAGACACTGGCAAATGAAAAGCCTGGAAAGATGGGCAATGGTGCACCACAGAATGTGCCCTCTGCAAGCAGCAAAAATAGGGTTGCAATCAAAGGGAAAGTTTGTGGCTTAATCTTCTTGCAGTGTAACCATGAGCACCTGTGCAGTAATTTCTACTCCTCAGTATGTGTTGACAACTGTATTTGAATTTGAATGTCCTCTGACTTCCCTCTTCCAAAGGGAAATCATTATTTTAGGGGTACTTCTGAAAAGGGTATTTGGTATATGTGTCAGCTCTCTGCATTTCAAGAAAAGCTGTATTTTAAGCTCATGGTGCCACATTAGTTAAGCATGGCATTCCCAAAAAATAACAGTAATTTCTTAGTTGTGCTGTTTTTACAAACAGTGGAGATGCGAGGCTTGCATGGCTCAGTTTTCTGCTGTTACTCCCTGCTTTACCAGCATGAGAGGGGCAGCAATGGGAGCTGCTGCTGTTGGAGCACCACCCCAGCCTTGCTTCCAGGCACGGCACTGCCAGATTCCAGGGCTCTATGGAAAGGACACTTTCCCATGTGGCTCTTCAGTCCATGCTGTGATGAGCTCACCCAGCTACCCGAGATCCCAGGGCTGGGTGCCATATCTGATGGAGAACTACCCAAAGTGCTCAGCTTTCCACAATGCATTGATATCAATCTCCCCAGTACACCCAGCTTTCCTGGAAACTCAGCCTACACTTTTGCATCTGCATTCAACACCTTTAACCTTTGTGTCTAATTCTCAGGATACCAAAACAAAATCCCTAGTTCCTGAAGGACTGGGAGCTCTTAGCACTGCTGATTTAAATTCCAGATGCCTTCACCCTGCCCCAAAAGCAACAAACTTTCTACTGAAGGAAATCTTTCAGCTTTTACCAAGCTTTCCTGGCTTTTTAAATCTAATAAACAGAAGCATGTTACTTAAAGGAATCAGTCTGCATCTAATAACTGCACCTCCCTCTCTTGAGGGGAGATAATATATTATATTACTGTTTTCCTCCTTTGTTTCCTAAAGATTTGGTTCACACATTTCCTAACTTAGTGATGGTCAATAATTTTTGAGTAAGTTTGTTGCTGACCTAGAGACTGCTTGTTCTAAGTATAACAGTCACCTCTAGTTTAAAAAAGACTCCTCCACATCTACTGCCTTTAATCCTGACTATCTGTGGTTCACAAAAAGTAATTGGGTCCAAGCAACTGTCTATTTTTGTTCTACCTTTTTGGAGCTTGAACATCGAAGAGATTTTTTTAAACACTGTATTTTTAAAATTTCCCAGAGCATCTGGAACTTGGGATAGATTTTTTAAGTGCATGTCTAATATACAACTATAGAATAGGATTCCTTATTCACTGTTAAATATTTTTTAGAACAGAGGAAGTGAGAGTCAGCAATGACACAGATATGCATATGTGACCTCTCTCCACCAACATAATTAAAACTTCTTAGTAAATGTGTTGCATACAGTAATTCAATTTTCAATAAACACGTTTAAAAGACACTGTACATTTCCTGTACAAAATCTTTTTAAGAAGAACAATGCATGTATTTTGAGATAGAATTTTGGCAGTAGTCCACTTTGATCTGTGGAATATCATCCCCTGATTTTTTTTTCCGACAGGTCCTGAAAGCAAGAAAGTAAATTTTCTTAAATGAGTCAAGTATGAGAGAAGACTCACTCAGCAACCCATCCCATGGAAAAAACCACATCAGAATAACTGTGGCGAGGTGATTCTGACCCCTTGATTTTGGGATATTAACTACAGACAGGCTCATCTAGCACATAAAGAATTTGAAACAAAACATGGAAGCTGTTCAAACTGATGGTGATTCAGACACATCACTGAACTCTGATCATATTCACCAAGTGCAGAAACCCCCCCAGCCACCAGCTGACCAGGACATTAACATGTTCTGTGCCTTGCCTGCAAGAAGCTGTATCATCAAGCAAGAGGGTTGCTCATATATTAATGAGTCTGGCTAAACACATTTTATGCTCAGGAGAAGACTATGAGTTAAAAGGATCCTGTTGACCCAGGTGATTTTCAAAAACACTTTTTGGCAAGGGAACCTTTCTAGAAGAGGAATGAGAAAGGCAAGTTGTTGTGTCTGCTCCCTTAAAAAGAGGTAGAGTGGTGAAGGGAGAGTGAAAGCAGAGTGAGAGAGGGGGTACGGACAGAGCCAGGAGAGGTTGGCTTTGGAGCAGAAACTATACACTGAAGAATCATGGTGTTATGTTTCCTTATGTGAAAAAGGGAGGAACCATCACCTTGGTGGCCTGGTAAGATATTTCATGCCTGCAAGTGTTGAGTTTCTCCTTGACAGCTGGTGAACAGTGACAGCTAGCAGGGCAGTGTACCCCAAAAGGGAAATGTCATGGCCTTCTCCATGCTCAGCACTGGGGACAGTGCTCCTCTGTGCATTTCCCACTAGGAAATCCCACCAATCTCTTGCTTCCTGTAGGATGATGTCCTGTACCTCAAACTAGTTGTGATCACTTCAATTCTCCTTCTTCTAAAGCTGTCATAGCTAAATTGCGAGGAATTTTTTTTCTGTACTTCTTGATGTGTGTCTTGCAGGTAGAGCTTGGGAAGCAGCCCAGGAAACATTGGGTTTAACTGGGTTGGAGTTAATTTCCTTCAGAGTAACTGGCATGGGACTGTCTTGGATTTCTCCTGGAAATTTACATTCACATTTACCAATCCAATAAGAGTTTCTTGGTGGCAGTGACACCACTTCCCAGAGACACAGCTTAGCCTGGGGGTGCTCCATTTCCTCCTGAACAAAACCACGATGGACTGGCATTGCTCCGCAACATCACATTGCAAGTTATATTTCTCAGCCTATCATTTTTCTTAGAAAAAATTATCTAACAATCCTGAAACTTGCTCTTTTTGTACACTTATAAGAGTTTGATGGGGTACTGGATTTCAGTGAAAGTTCATTTGCCTTTGTTATTTGCTATTGTATTTGTTTAAAAAATCCCTTTGTCATCATTTTCACATTCTGTTTCCATTCAAACAAAGACCAGCTTTACATGGGGAAAGAAAAGGTCAGAGGTTACTTAGAGCATGCCAAAGAAAATAAAAGAGTAGCACATCTACAAATGTTTTCATCATTCTGGCCTGATTTTGCAATCTGGGACTATGCTCAGCTTTCACTAACATCACAATTTAGGGCATGCATCCCACTTGCAATTGTTTTCAATAGGAGGCAAGGGCAGATAGTTCCTTGAGATACTCAATCCTTTACAGATGCTTTATAGGACCACAGTAACCACAGAAAGTCCACATGCAAACTCCATGCTATTTTCTCTCACAGTTCGGAGCAGATTTGTTCCTGATTTCAACAAGAACTGTGCAAACTGTCTGAGGGAGTATTCAATTCTACATAACATAATAACATAACACAACACAACATATAACATAACATAGCGTAACATAACGTAACATAACATAGCATAACATAACATAACATAACATAACATAACATAACATAACATAACGTATAACATAACAGCCTGTTGCCATGAAACTCCTCAGTGCGGCAGAACCCCACTCCCACATAGTGAACCAGAGATCTGCAGTTGCACACTTCCCCCCTGATTTACTGGTGGAGTTTCCCAGATGTTGAGCACCATGTACCAGTATAAATTGTGCCACTGCTGCTTGACTTAAGAACTCTGTTTTCAAGGACCAATGATTTTCACAAGCAATAAAGCTGAATGTAGTTAAACAACATCTAAATACAAGGTCAAATACATTCAATACCCCCTTTGGCAGTGACTGAGCAGCATTTGTCTGTGTTTAGGGACTGGAAAGGAGCTTTGGAAAGACTTGGAGAAGTTCCTGTATTTTAGGAAAAAGGCAAAACATTTTCTTCACGAAGCCGATATTTTCAGCCCTCTTATCTCTGCATGCTGAGGTTTTATTTTCTTTCATTTTTCAAAGTGCGCCTGCCTATAGAGGTGCAAGATCACGGCAGGATGCTGGGAAATGCTTGCTCTTTCTCTCAGACCCGGGGATATTCCCAGTTCACAAGTTGACCCAGCAAGATCCTGTTTAGGAAGTTGTCAAATTAGTGCACCTGAACCCCACGGCTCCATGTGCTCATTTAAAATGCTTTTTTACTAGATACTGCAGTATTAAATACAAGACCCAGAACAAAGAACTCTTACGTATGTCCTAAGAAATGACTTTCCTAAAAGCTGTGCATGGTCCTAGGTCTGTATTAAATTCTTCCTAAAGCTTACCATCCAGTCCTCATGAAATCCAATCTCAAAAAGTTCACGCATTCTGGAAGTGGGTCCTGAACATAATCACTCATGGTGAATTACTCACCGTGCAAATGTATGCAAATGCATTCCCACCACTTAATCCAGGACCACAGATAGAGCTGAAAGTGTGCCTTGCTGAACAAGGAATATAGAGGGGTGGTGGCTGTCCTGCTTAGATTAACTGTACATGCCAGCCACAGTCTGGTTATTGGATTAATATCATTCTGTGAGAAAAAAAATGAGTGGGTTGTGGAGCATCCATGATGCCTCCTTTATTTATTTATTTTCCAAGGTCCCATAGTTTCTCCCTCTTTCATTTGCTGGTATTTTTAGTGTGCTCAGGAATTATTTGGTAAGATATTCAAGATTTCTAGTGGGATTTCTTGATAATGGACAGATTCTTTCTCTTCATAGTGATAGCTGAGTTTCTTGAGAGCAAAGAGACACTTTGTTCTTTGTTCTCAAGGAGACAAACTGTTATTTCTTTCCCTGAAGAAGCTTCTAATATGATGGGTGAAATATCAGGAATAATTAGACCAAATGGTGATGTAAATCCCACTAGAAATAGTGCATCCGTTATTTCATTTTATGCCTATCGCTCCAGTTTCTGCCTGATTTAAGTCCATGTGAAGAAAGCTGTGGGTATTCCCTTTATAAGAACTACAATAAATTTCTTCATTGAATATTTACTAGTCCTGAGTTGCTCCTTTTTTTGTTGGACCATCATTACACAATTAAAAAATAAGAAGGTAATTTAGCTGTTTCAGGGGCTGGTATTGCTTAATTTCAAGGGGGGGGGGGGGGGCTGACAGTTGAAAGGTTAATGTATTTCACTGATTGGGCCCCTGGGGTTCATTTTCTGAAAAAAAAGCTCTTTCAGTTTTTATTAAGAAACCCGTGTAATGAAAAGGGGAAAAGCACCTCTCATTTGGCACATGCGAGGCAGCGGCTGCAGGAGCCCATGTTTCTCTTTCCTGGCTCAACATGCAGCCACTGCCTGGCTCTGGGGCAGCAAGGATGTAATCTGGGCTGGGCTTTGCTGTGTCCTGACCCATCAGCACAGTGTCCCCATGGAGGGACAAGTCCTGCTGGGGTGATATGGGGACAGTGTGTTGTCCTTGTGATGCCTCTGGGGGTGAGAAGAGCAGCAAAGGGTCCTGCACGCTGTGAAAGTCCCCTGAGAAAAGTTGGTTGTAGGGCTGTGTGCCATGGACACCCCACAGTGACCCAGCAGGGTCCATTAGCACAAAAATTCACCACCTTTGGCCCCAGCAGAGCAGCCTGGCCCCACAACCTGGCCAGGCTGTAATGTCATGTTGGTTGACCAGGAGGAGCTCCTCCTTCCCACCCATGGCTCAAGAGCTTGTTTGGCCTCCAGCCTGAGCTCAACATCTTAAAACAAGCAGAGCACTTTGGGGAATGAGAAATTAAACCACAAGAAAACACTCCCAGCATTTTTCTGGAGTTTTACAGTTGAACCTACCCCCAGACCCTTTCCCACAACACTCTTCTCTTGTGCTTCTGCTCCCTGTTTGTTCCAGTACAAACTGGAGTGACAATTGACAAGCAAAGCTGTTTCTTGAAGGTTTAAGCAAATGCTGGGAAATACCCTCTTCACACAATTAAATGCATTCATGCTAAGGCAGCCTCATGATTCACACACCCCCTGAAAAGCTGATAGCTCTGCGGTGTTTTACGAGATAACAATGCTTCGTGCCACCCTGGCATACATGTGGCTAGCTATCAGCAGAGAGAGGAGATATTGCTCATATAAATTCCTCAGTGTTGGTTATTTCTCACTGCAGTTAGCAAGAGAAGTTCTTGAGCCAAGATCTTTGCAGTGCGAGTGCACTGAGTATTTCCCATTAGGTAAGTTAGCATGCAAGTGACATTGCTTGACATAATTTGACTTGCTTGATTTTTAATGTCTGCATCAGAAGATTTTTAATCCTCCATTTGCAAAACTTCTACAGTGCTGATGTCTCTGGCTGATACTTTTACTATTATGAAATCCCCTGAAAGTCAACATTTACAGGCACAATGAGGCAGTAAAAAGATAAAATAGAAATAAAATCTTTTGCTAGGGCTGGAAAAATTCTGAACATTGGGGAAAAGCTTAACAAAATAAAACAAAAACGCCTCTGTCTTCAAGCATCCAGAGGAATTGTAAGAATGTCCCTTTTCATTGTCTTTTTTTGTACCCCTTATAAAAATTGCTTCCCTCTCAGCCCTTAATGAGACGTTTTTAGCAGTGTTTTTCTATCCCAAATTGCCATGTGAGACGGGCACTGGAGGAGATGTGGTTTCAGCTTGGGGAGCTGTGCTGGAGCCTGTGCGCACCGGGGAGCGCGGCAGGGTCGGAGCGCTGCCTGTGCTGCCGGGGACGGTCTCTGTGCTGGCTAATGCTCTGCTTAGTGACACACTTCGTGGGTGGAAACGGCACCAGGAACAGGGCAGGAAAAGTTCTGCCTCTCACCGCTGTGGAGGATTTGTGTTCTTTTATTTTAACTAAATTAATCAGCTCAGCAATCAATGAGAAAAATTATATTTTATTAAAGAGAGAGAGAGAGAAAAAAAAAACCCTGATGAGCTAAATAAACATAATACCTACCAAGAAAATAGAAGAATGGGCATTTCTACACATCCAGTTGAAAATAACTTTCAAAATTCATGCAGATATTTTGAAGTAAAATGCCTTTCTGATTCCTGGTTTGGCCATAGTAGATTTGTGGAATATAATGCCTTTGTTTTCTGTAGCGTGAGCTTCAGAAAAGAATTGCAGCTACAAGGAGAAATTCTATATCCCACTTTTCTCTCTCCAATAGATGTGATGGGCTTCTAAAAACAAATATGTAAAATTCTACATACCTATAATGCTGGAAAAATTAATTGTAACTAACAGATAATGATGACTTGGTTAATTATTGGAATAAACAGAGGACCAAGATAAAGCTGTGGTAAATTTTGGTAATGAGCCACTTTCAACGAAACCAGATGCCTATATGCATCTTGTAATTCAAATGAGTGGGTTTTTATCGTTGTTGGTGTTAATTTTAGAAACTGTTAAACACCCTGAATCGGATGACTGAAGAAATGTTAATTCCAAATGGTTACCAGTCATCCCCAGCTCCCATCTCCATATCCAGTGATCAGAACACAGGCACAAACTCAGTAATAAAATCCAATTGAAGATATTCCAGCTTCTCCTGCAGCTCTCCACTCCCCATCTCAGTGCAGCAGGATTCTTGAACAGCTGTAGAAAAGCTTTTTATTCAGGATATCACAAAAATTTTTCTCAAACAGAAATAATTTGGAGTTTTGTGAAAAAAAAATACAAAGAAAGAAAAAGGAAGGAAAGAAGCACTCCAGCTCCAAGGTGTTGAGATCAATGTACAGGAAAAATATAGCTTTCATTTGTATTTTTAAATACAGTCTAAATAATATCTGAAGAAATAGTTGCTACGGCTTTAAATATCGGTTGCCAAATGGTAATTACATTGTTTAATTTTAAATCATACGATAGCTATACCATCTGACTCTGCAAACATTACACACAAACACATTTTGTTATCATGAGGGAATGTTGTTTGAAAATGCAAAAATCATCTTTAAAAGCAAAGGAAAAAAAACCCTGTTTTTATTATGAATGTGAACTTCTCCTATCTCCTTTTCTGAAAGTTACGGAGCTCTGAATTGCTTTGCCAACTTGTTGGGGTGAATAACCCCTAAATTTATCCTTACATTATAAAAAACGTTTATATAAACATTTTCCTGTATTGATACAAAGCTAAAAAATTTCTTATGAGTATTAGAGTTAAATCATCTATTCCTTTTCAGGAACTTCTTGTCGGAGAGGAGCTTCACAAGTAATGATCTTCTGTAAACCTGCAAAAACAGCAATTAGGTAAGACAGAAAAATTGCTTAAGAATGGTAAACATTAGCTTAAAATAAAATTAACATCCCCAATAACCTAACATGCTGGCATGCTAATAGCTCTTGAAATAGTCTATGATTTGAAACGTAGCTATGCATTATTCTGCCCTTCCCTCCTGGTTGTGGAGCTGTTGTTTACAGAGTGCCAAGGGCATTTCTGTCTCATTATCAAATACATAAATAGAAGAATATGCATTTAGCGGGAGATCTATTTTATTGTCAGTCTTCCCTTCCCCCCCTCCACCGCACACACATTTCTTGATGTTTTCTCCTCCCTTCTGCAGCCTGTATATTTCCACAAAACTGTGTAAAAAAGCCTAAAACAAACAACATCCTCAGCCAAAAGGGTGCAATTTCTAAAGCAGAATCAACTTATTTTAAGCTTCGGAAAAAACTTAAGACCTTTTCTCTTTTTTTTTTTTTTTCTCCCCACTGTGTGAAGCATTTTTATGAAAGCTTATAATTTCCCACAAAAAGCTGTGTTTAATACATTCCCCTTTTATTTTTAAATGTTCTGGAGGGTATCTTTAATGCTAAGCTGTGCTGTGTGTTTTTTAGAAACTGGGATCCAGCTCCTGGGTGACTCAGTTTGGAGGCTCCTGGGGCGGGTCAGGAAAGCTGGGAATGCTCACTCCAGCACTGGTCCCAAGTCGGAATCTGTCCCCTTTTCCCAGGCCATGGATGCTGCAAAGGAAACGACAGCATCTCTGATGGAGCCTTGTGTGAGCAGGGAGGGCAGAAGCCACCTTGCAATGCTCAGCTGGAATCAGGGACCCCCAGCTCAGTGGGCTCAGTGCTCAGGGGGTGCTGGCTCTGACCCCAACCACCCTGTCCCTGAATTATCCACCTGGTAAATACCTCAGATACAGGAAAAAAAAATAATGTTGAAGAATAGTATTTCTCTGAGGAAAGACTAATGGGATCAGGCCCTAAATTATTATCCTCATGATATCTAATATATCAAACAATGGAAAATGTGGGAAGATAATTATAAAATAGATATATGTTTTTAAGTTTAGAAAGTTCATGTCCCTTGGATTTTTTTTCAAGCTGTTTTTATGAATATTGAATGCTGTAAACCCAATACAAAGCAAGAACTGGACTTCATTTGTTCTGGTTTTGGGAAGGGTAAGGATTTTTTTGAACACTGAAGGTATTTCAGTTGTAGGAAGTCGAAAACTAATGAAAAATCGTTCTTTTCTGATGGGTCGTGTATTCAATTGGCTCTCAGTGGGAAGTAAACGGAGTCAAGAGTGTTTTTCTTTATTACTCTGAATGTCTACTGTCCCTTATTTGTGAAAGAAAAGATAAAGATGCTGTAACAAAGTATTTGGGGGAAAATGTAGAATAAGGTTCGAAAATAAAGACAAATCTGAAAGGAATATATCAATATGAATGTAGCCTATGGGAAATATTTTTAAAACATTTTTTTCTGATCGTTGTTTAGAAAAAATACCAAATGCATAGAGATGTGTGAGTGACTGTGACAATACACTGTAACTCTTAGATTTTCTGCTCGCCTCGACGAAAGGTCTCATGTTTGTTTAGGTTTTGTGTGCGTGCATAAACCGGACTATATCTCTATTTGTATTTCTCGCTTTTGTTTTCTTAAATGATTCTCCTGCTTTCCCCTTAATTTTAGCTTGATCTGCGCATTAAAAAAAAAAAAAAAAAAAAACCACAAAAAACCATACAACCAAAAAAACGCAACAAAAAGATAAAGAAGGGAAAATAAAACAAAAAAAACCCACCAACAAATAACAGCCAAATCTAAAGAGGTGTTTTTTTTTTTTTTTTTTTTTTTAATGGTTAAACTTGTTAGCCCTGCATCTCGGGCATGATAAACAAACGATAAGCGCGGTGCCTTTGCAGGCGGACGCGCTCGGCTCTCGTTAGGCTGCACTGCCACCTTCCGTCCCCGGCCCCGCCGCTCCCGCCGGGTCGGCACCGAGGGATGCTCGGGTCTCCTTCACCAGCTTTCATTCCCATCATTCTGCTTCTGTACTGACAGCTTCTTTATTTATAATTCGTTAGCAGAATCTCTGCATTAGCCGTATGATGGTTTTGTTGTTGTTGCTTTTTAACAATATTATTGTTATTTTTATTACTATTGTGAAGTAATTCTTAATTTCAAGTTTTAAAAATGTTTGGCCCTGAAGCTATTTATTCCCCTTAGAAAGCGATACAGAAAGTTTGAAGGCTGCTTTTTGTATTCTGAAGAATTAATGTGTTTCAGGCAGCTCCCTCTCACTGCAGCCCAATCCCAAGCTGAAGGAGAAGCATCTGGCACAATGGAAATTGTCACAACACAGGGCTGCAACTTCGACTGGTGAGAGAAGGCTCCCCTTGGATGTGCAGATCACAGAGAGGAGACTCTTTAAAAGGACACTGTGGCTACAAGGCACAGACACAGCCATGCCCATCGGGCCATGAGGAGCCTCAATCTGCAGGAACCAAAGGCAAAGAGAAACACACTCCCCTGGTGCCAAACTCATTATGTGTGTGGCCAGAGCAGCCTTTGCTTATTATGTTTTGAGAGGAAATCCCTTAAATACGCTCCCCTTCTAGTCCAAGGCAGGTGATGCTTGTGGGGGCTCCCCAGGTGATGGCTTGTGATGGGGAGGTGCTCAGCAAGGAGGGGGTGCTGGGCCTGCAGGTGGCTCCTGGCTGACCCCTCCAGCATCCTCGCTCCTGGTGCTCAGCAAAAGCACAGTGCCCCTCTCTCCCCAGCCTTTGCTCTTTACTTATTGACTCCTCTTGCCAGTGGCTCTCTGATTTCAGGCGGCTGAGCAGAAGGAGAAGGAGAGGAAGGCTGGGGAGGAATGGGAGCTCTTCAGCACAGGAGGTGCACCGTGTTTCTTTTATCTTTACCAAAGGGGAAGGAAAAAGCCTCAGGAGGGTATTCCCAGGGAGGAAGTAATTCCCTTTTCTTCCACCCAGCAGGAGATTGCATCCTGCCTTCAGCTCTCTGCTCCCTGGCTTCCCAGGCCAGCGGGGCCACATGCTGCTGGTTCTGCCCACGCCACCACTGAGTGCCGCCACGCTGGGTGGGTTTAAAGGTCCTCACAGCCCCTCTGGGGGCTTTGAAAAGGCTCATCATCTGCTGTGGACTCTATGAGATGGGATGGGATGGGATATGGGGATGAGCGCATGCCTTCTTTGGGTGCTGGGACCCTGCTCAGTGTCATCATCCTCATTTTCTGGGCAATTAAAGAAAGCATCAGTGTCCCTGTGCCCAAAGGTGGCAAAGCCTGGCACAAAGCCCTTGTTCTCCATCCCAGGGTTTGGTTTTAGCAGGGCACACCTGGGGAGTGGAAGGGATAAACTGGGGGTGTTCTGACCCCTTCTCTTCTAGCACAGAGCCTCTGCCCACAGCAGTAACAGTGTCAGACAGCTGTGAGCTCACCTCCCACATGAAGGGATTGCTGCTGCTTACACAAACATTATTGCTATGAACTAATTTTACATGAAGAAATTCCTGTCTGCACAGGCTTTTCTACCAGCGCAGGAAGAACCTTTTAAAACAAAACAAAACAAAAAAATTAGAGATGGCTCCCTTACCTGTTAGATGTCTATAACCTTGCCTTGGCTACTACTGTTGGGAACCCAGGATTTTTTTAACACCCAATTAAATTAGCGTAATTGGGATAAAGTTACAATTTCTTTGCCTCCAGCTGTGAGTCATAATCTATTTAGCACCTGAGAGTTATTTCACTTTATTTTTAGTACTTAGCCCATAGTTTGGAAGGGGAGCAAGTAAACCTACATGTCAGTCAGGATTTTTTGAAGGTGTAGATTACTTGTCATTAATTTAAATGTGGCATTTAAATGACCATTCACAGGTGGTTTTAATGCTTTTATTAACTTCTTCTTTGGCCCTTGTAAGGGATACATTTGAAAAAAGAAATGTCAAAGACCTTGAACTACAGGCCATGCCAATAATACATTTCTGTTACTACACCATGGGAAAAACCATAAAACAAGAGAAGAGTTTCCAATGAGGGGGAAAACAGAACTTTATTATAATAAAGAATAATAACAAAAATGGCAGAAACATATTATCAATACCTAGTCTTGTTTGAGCTACCAGTTCAGCCTACAGTACATTTTGAAATGATGAATTGGCTGGAGAGAAAAACATATTCCAGATGTTTTCTGTGTTTGTCTCTGGTATTTACTTCATCATGCTTTATCCAGAGGGGTTATTCAACGGAAATAAATGATATACCAAGTATGATCAGCGAGGAAAATTATTGATTGTGCAAATATAAAAGACAAACTAGCACTGGGGAAATAGCTCAGGATAAAACACAAACCAGCCAGAAATTTTGTCTGCAGTTCAGATCTTGGGTTATGACTCAAATCAGCCTTAGAAAAACCCTTCGGAATCATGGTTGGTGAAAACTGTAGACAAAATTAATTGTGATGGATTGGGGAACCGGGACCACAACAGCAGGAATCCCCCCAGCCAGAGCAGGGTGATGAAACACCCACATGAACCTGCTGTGTCTTGTCACAGAATGACCAATGTGGGCCTCATCTTGCTGGGGTTAGCGGGCTTGGAGCCCAGTGCTGGAATCTGGGAAGGCCAGGAGGCAGCAATGCTGGGCTGGCTCCAAGGACGTGGAGAGGGACCTCTCCTGGCATGGCCAAACTGCTGTTGGGCAACACAGCCCAGTGCCAGGTCGTCTGATTCACCCCCAGCCTAAAGAGGATCCAGCTGAAATGGTGAAAGATTTAGAGGCATCAGAGATGGACTCAGTCACTAAGGTAACCAGAACATATTGACTAATAGTCCGGTAGTGTCCCCACAACTGAACTGGGAATGACGGCAGGTCCATGACCCTGTGCATCATCTGTCTTACAAAAAAAAAATATTCAAGGCTCCTCAGGTAACTTATCTAAAGGGGTATTTATTTTGTAAAGCGAGACTGAATGTCTTAAAAAAAGAACTCCACCTCATCCATCTATCTAGGCTCTCCAGGGTGAGGTTTTCTTTAGAAACAAAATAGCCGAAAGCTAATTGCATGTAAGTTTAGACATAAGATATTTTAGTGACACTTAGAAGGTGGGGAACAAAACCCCTGACACCAAGCTGATGTCTCTAAAATATCTGCCAAAGCAGCTCTTTAAAAAGGTATTTGCACCTTTATTTAGTTCCTTCTTGTGAGGAATGTTTACTGCAGTCCGTAGATGTGGTTATGTCATGTTTCCACTGTGTTTTCATTCAGTGTTGCTCTGTATTTGTGGTTTTCTCATTTGTGACAGTCTAGTAACTGGAGCCATTTGTACCTGAGCAAATAATATCAAATCTGAATACTTTATAAATATTTACAATATTTGGTGTGTCTCCCACTCACATCAAATGCAAAGTATAAAAAGCAAAAACAAGCAGAAACAAACAGAACCTGTGTTACGTTATAATAAATATTTACTGTATGTACTATTGACTAAAGAGTCCCATACAGCTATTTAGGAGGCATTGTTTCTGTCAGGCTGTTCTATATTAAAACACTCTAAATGAAGCTGTTTGAGAATAAAAATGTGCATGTTAGCGAGTGATTGGTGCCTACAACTTATTTAATTTTTTGGCAAGGGGAAGTAGTTCTTTTTTTCTCCCTGCACATGTGGATAGTGAATTAGGCAGGAGCCTGAGACTCTCTGGCACAGCTGCAGAATTCATTGGAGTGAGGTCCCAGTGCAAGACTTGAGGGGAACACGACCCTTCAGGCCCACTGGCCTCAAGCAGAGATCCCCACTGCAAACAATCGGCACTGAAGGCAGAGAGGGCAGTGGCAGAGCAACAGCCACGTTCCTTGTGTAGCAAAGGCAGCCTGGAAATAGGGAGGAAAGAAGTGCAAGGTTCACAGAATCACAGAATCATTTAGGCGGCAGAGGATCTTTGATACAATTGAGTCCAACCATTAACCCAGCATGACTAAAGCATGTCCCTAAGTGCCACATCCACATGCCTTTTGAACACCTGGGCACACCTGGCTCTTGTTCAACCACTGTTGGTCCAGGACCTTTTCTAGTGAGCCACTTTCCGACGCTGGCCCCAGTCTGTAGTGCTTTGTTGTGGTGTCCCAGCACTTGGCCGTGTTGAACCCCACACAAATGTCCTCATCCCACCGATCCAGCCTGTCCAGATCCCTCTGCAGAGCTTTCCAACAGATCAACACCACCTTGTTGTCTTCAAACCTGCAGAGGGGACACTCCATCCTCTCATCCAGGTCATCAATAACGATATTCACATGAACAGATAAATGCTGCGGAGCAGGGAGAAGGAAGCAGTTCAAGATATTTGTTATCTCTGTTTTTGAGGAATAGCATTATCAGGTCCTGGGCATCCTTAATGAACAAATAAAGACTTTCTAGAGTGTCATCAGGTCTTTCTCCAGGAGGAAAATTAGATTTGCATCTGCAGGCTTGGTGTCATGAGGGACCTCCAAAGTTTTATGAATCAGTTCATGGTTTGTGGAAGATCTCCCTCCCCCTTCCTCTTTACTCCTCCTATCTCTGTAGTAATTTTTTTTCCTTTTGCTCCTCTACTGTGCAGGAACTTTTATCTTTTCTTCTATGCTCATATTATTTTTCTAAGTCACCCATCCCCAAGCACCTCTATTTCTTTGACATATTTATTCTCACAAGACTGCTATATCCCTTTTTTACCCATCCTGAAGCATCACAGATCACTTTAAGTCTGAAATGGAGTTTAGGGGATCTGGGTTAAATTCTAGCTGCCAGCATGGTTTTCATTTTGCTATGTCCATTCCTTGTTTGTCTCAAACAAATTGGCTCATATTCTTAGCTACCCATCTGCCAAGGCTTACTGGCTTGCCTAATTTTAAATAAGTTTATTGAACTTATGTCCATAAGAAAAGCGGCCATGATTTTTAACACATATTTTGACTCAATTAATTTCCAAGGCCAGTGTTCTCTGATTCTGTAGAGAGGCTCTAAGAAGATGTGGTATTCTGCAGAGTTTGTGCCGCTCCTGAGGTGACAGGAATGGGCAATATTCAGAGTGGTTTTCCCTCTGCTCCATCCCAGCTGGTTCCCTGCATGCAGCCCTCAGGGTCCCTGGGATTTGGGATGGAATCCTTGGGTGGTGGGCCATGCTGTGGGGTACACAAGCATCCACTGCAGGGTGTGGCGAGGTGAGATGGGTTGGAAAAGGAGATGAGATAATGACATTTTAGGAGAAGGATCCCATGCATAGACCTGCCACAATCAGCCACTGCTGGAAAAGAGTACAGAGTAAGGACAGGAGAAATGATAGGAGAAATCCTGCCCTGTTACTTGCATCCTTTCCTAGGGCATGATTCCCTATTAGACACAGTGCTGAACCTTTAGTCTGGTCATTCTCATCTAAATGAAAGTAGAAGTTCTGCTCTTTGTGTAGGCTGTGTTGCACATAACTGCAGATGCATCTAAACAATTTCCTCTCAAAGTATTTTCCAGGATGATTCCTTTACCCACCTCCTCAATCTCTTCAAGTTGATTGAAATCCAAATTCCTGCAGCATAGGCTGTTACTGGGTACCCTCTGTGACTGTGCATTGAAATCCATGTTTGAGTAAAAGGGCAGTCCTTTAGAAAAACAGGTTTGGTCTGAGTAAAAAGGTGTAAAAACACCGAGATTTCGTTGGCCTATTTGTAAAACACACGGCAGATCCCCTGCCTGAGAAGAACTTAAATTGTCAATATAGAAGTTGAAAAAGCTCATTTCAATTGGAAATTCCAGCTAAATTGTTCCCAGTTAGCACCAGAAAGGAATGCTTCAGACTAAGACAAAACAGATGCAGTCTGTTAGGTCCCCATTGTATGAGCAGCCTTCCCTTTCAGGGAGGTAGGTAGCTGGGCACTGAGCACCCCCTGACGTGTAAACAGAGTCAGAGCCAGCTGCCTCCACACCAGCAATTCTGCTTCTTCCTGGGGCTCTCCCAAAGCACACAGGGAAGGGCAGGAATAAAACCAGTCACCCAAGCACCACTACTTGGGAGCAGAGGAGCTCAGCATGCTCCGGACCCTGGAAAAAACTCTCCCTTTAACAAATATCTTGCTCCAAGTCTGGTGACCATTTGAGGGGACATGTCTCCAAGCACCACCCTGCAGAGCCAGAGGCAGCCCTTGGTCCACTCCAGCACTGGAAAGTGGCCCCTGAGCCTCTTGCAAGGGCTGCCCTCCAACCTCCCCATTCACTTTCTCCTGCAAGACCCCCATGTTAGCCCTCCTCCTCCTCCTCGCCCCCAGACTGCCAGGCAATGAGGTTTGTCCCCTTTGCAGAGCTCATCAGGCACTGGAGGGAACATCTGTTGCTGAAACTCCCTTTCACTGCCATGAAGGATGGGATGGAGCTGCTGCAGGATACAGGGCATAGGAGAAAAAGGAATTAAAGACACTTCACAGTCTCTTCTCCCCCATATTTGTCACAGTCTTGGAAATGGGAGTTGTCCATGCATGACATCATTCCAGATTAACTACTGATGAATTAATTCCTTGTGTGTGTGTGCTCTTAGATCCCAAAATAGCAGTGTGTTGTTCCAAATCTCCTACCCCAGATAGTGCAGTTTTAAAATAAAGGCTTTTAGAGTCAGTGGTCAGAGGAATAGTGGCAATCCTTTATTGTAGGATTGGGCAATATGTGTTTAATCTGGTTTAAACTATTTGGCATGACACACTTTTTCTCTTGCTCACTCCTTGTATGGATGCTGTCATGCCCATACCCATGTGGGGTACAGCCAGCGGAATCCTTACATGGACACCAGGGGCCAAGGCAGATATTGCCTCAATCATTATAATATCAAATAATTCTTAAACCAAGAAGGTAATCTGCATGACATTACCAACCCAACCTAACCTAGTCTTTGGAAAGGAACTGAGCAGGGAAGAGCAGTGCCATGGCCTTGGGGGAATGGGGAATGGAGTCTGCACCTGATGCACTCACATTGTATCAATAGGCACCAGTGTAAATAACTTAAACAAGTAGAAAATAAAAATCCTAACTAGCTGCATGCAGTGCATTTTAATATATTTTGGGACACACAGTGTTGAAAGATTGGGGTTCTATAAACACCTATTAAAAGAAAAGGCCCATTGTTTGAAGAATGTCATAGGACTGCCCCCTCCTGCTCCTTCACCTTATTGTTTTTGCAACAGAAGTGTTTCCAGAAGCTATAAAAACGTGTTGCTTTTGTTAAATGGATTACTTCCCTTCTTGTGGCATGAAAACTGGCTGACCCCCCTGACAGGCAAAACACATTTGCCTTGGTAGTGAGCGACTGAGCCCAACAGGTAGCCAGCAAAGGCTGGGCCAGGTCACAGCTGGTGTTGGGACAGGAGTGAGGTCTGATCCACGGCACCTTGGGCAGGGGGTAGTCTTGTTTGCAAAAGCATTTAGGCACATTTGTGCTTTATGAAGGTGTCTTTAAAGAACAGCACAGTAGGTCACATTTACAGGGTGTTCCACAAGGCCTGAGGGTGAGCCACACACCCTGCAGAGGAAGCAGGCTGCAGGGGCAGAGAGAGAGAAACCTCCCACCCAGTGCAGGCTCCAATCCTGCCCCATGGCCTGGATGGCCATGGAAAGGGCTGGAAGGAGATTGGGATGCCCCAGCCCGTGTGTGCACAGCAGCCCCCCTGCAAATCTCAACTGCTGATTCCAAATGCTTCTGTAATTCTCTAACAGACAGTGGTCACTGTGCCCTTCTGTTGTGCTTCCTTAAAACACCCTGGGTAGAAAAAGTCAGATTTAATGAGCATTGTGGAGTAATTTGACCTAGAGAAAGGACAAGTAATAAAGCATTCATTTGCTTTACAAGCAGAAAATTAACTGTGCATGTGTGTGTGTAAATTCTTCTGGTACTTTCTTTGTCTAGTGCTTCTGCAGAGCTTGTCTTTAGAGCATATGTGAGTTGTATATTATTGTTGAAGCAGAGAAATGTGAGAAGAATCCCATATCTGGAGCCACTTGCATAGTGGATCCTAAATGCCATATATAAACCTGTATTCTTCTAAGGGCATATATTTTTAAAGATATGCTTACAGAGGTAATTAAATATCTAAAAATCTTTTCATATATTCTAATTGATACAGAGTTTTAAAAGACTGAGGGTTCCTAAAACCCGAAGTGCTTCTGAAATAGAAAGTGTTGTTTAAAAAAGTATCCTAGGATGGATGTCTCTGTTTTTAACCTATTCTTCAACCCCATTGATTTTTGCAAAGGGAATGATTCCAGAAGACATCAGAGGATGCTCAACAGAACATAACTGGGAGTGGGCAAGGCAGGAGCAGGATGAAAATCCCCTGTTGCCATTGCTACCAGGAGAACAGAGAATTTCCTTTTACCCAGGGTGCAGTTTCAGGGGGTACACAGCCTTCAGAGCCTTCAGAGTTTCTGCAAGTGTTTTCTCTTCTTTGCAGATATGTCTGTTTGCTTAGAACATGTCTGTATGCCTGTTAATCAATTAGAACATTAATCCTATCTCTAAGTAAACAATCTTTAACTGTCCAAATTTACATAATTTGTATTACGGAGTACTGCACTGAAGGGCCTCTCATCAGATGGTGCCTGGAAGTGGGACCATTTTGCGTCCTAGTGATGAACTGATTTCACAAGTGGCTTGTTTTAGAGTTCCTCCTAAGGCACTGTGCTCTGGATTTTGCCTCTCTCTATCTCTCCTGATCTTGTGTGTTGGCCCATCTGAGTATGGAAGACTAAAACAGGGACATTGGCCTGTGGGAAGCATCTTTAATCAGTTTGCAGATCTTGGGAGGTCCTTTCCTGCAAGGTAGCATCCCTGGTACCTAAGATCAGCCAAGGACTTGAGCTGCTGATGCCTGTTTGACTTGACTTTCTGCCTGGGCCCTTTCCTTTGTCTCTTCTCAAAAGATTCAGGATGCTGAAGGTGTTTTCTCATGCTTTCCCATTGCCAGCTCAGAGCAGAGTGTAACCAGAATGAACAGCTATGCTGCAGATGTCTCTCTCACTACTTAACAGCGCTTTTCTCTCTCTCTGTCTTTTCTACAGAACTGCATTTCCCAACCCTTTTTCCCTTGAGACATCCAGCTGAGCTCCCCCTATAAGTGTTTAAATCCCCTGCTGTCAGCTTGAGCTCTGCTGATTATCTGGGTCGAGGAGAGCCTGCAAAAACTCAGTGCTCTGAGAGTCTCTTTCCCTTTGCACCTTCCCTTCCCTCCTTCCCATTTTCCACTGGGATTTGCCCCTTTTGTCTCCATTTAAACCAAATCTGGCTCATGCAGAGCATTGCTGGTGCACTACACACAGGGTGTGCAAGGGGTGTTTCTCCAAGGATTTGTTGCATTGCTCGGCTGTGATGCACCACCCCTCAGCCATAAAGATCCATCATGTCTTGCCTTGCCTGCCTCCCATCTCCCATCTCCATCTTCTTCTTCACTTTTTCTCTCTTTTCCTCTTCTCCTCAGCAGCCCGAGGTGGGTCCTGCCTGCAGGAGCTGTGCGTGTGAAGCACAGCTGTGTCCCTGACGTGCGCAGCATCCGACAGCAGCGTGTGAGAGGTTAACTCGCAGTGGCATGTGCAGTATGTGGCCCAGATGTTCCTGCCATCCCCTGCACTTTCTCATGCAATTCGTTCCATTGCTGATAGAGCTTATGGACTTGAGATATGGGGGAGGCAAAGTAGTGGATGGGAGGTGGAAGGAAGGGTATCCCTGACCCTTCTGAGCTCGTCTTATGCTCCTTTGTGTTCTGTTTGAGAATTGGGGATGGGCAAAGACAGGTGTTGTGTCTGGAGGTGGATATACTCCATCTCAGAGGAGAATTTCCTTGAGTGAAAGCTCTTCCCAAAACTCCAGCTCTTCTTTGGGCACTGTCCTTGCCTGGGCAGCAGCAAGAGGAACTTTGTGTTTCCCAGCTCTCTGTTTTAGTGTGCAGGAACACCTAAGCTGACACATTTATAATTAAAATCCTGTGCAACCTCTGAGATACCTTCTGCCTATCTCTAGCATGTCTGAAGAAATTGCTCTTTTTTAGTGAGCTCCCAGTTTGACCCAAGTATAACAGGGAGGAAGAGAGGGTTAACAATAATATCTCTAGTACAGAAACCTTCCCTTCAAATACCAAAGCAATGAGGTAAAAAACCATTTCTTCAATAAAATCTTTGTAAGATTTCACAGGGGCAAAAATAATGTATTTCCCTGTAAACTCACTCTGAAAAAAGCCCAATCTGTCTTGGCAGAAATTTCCAATATATATTCTTCCTGAAGCAACGATTCTGCATGGAAAAAAATCTGTCCAAACTGTTAAAGCCTGACCAAGTAGGTCATAAGCAACCAAACCAGGTCTTGTGTGGGAAAATCTCACGCAAGCTTAGCAAGAGGTGTTAACAGTGCCAGCTGTAATAGACACACAGAGTTCAGCATGCATCTCCAGGAAGGTTTTTATGACTGATCAAATGTGCTTTCCTTGAGAAGTTCCCTTCCCTTCCAAGTCATGTGCTGTTGCTGTGCAGGGCACAGAAATCCCCCCTGGCCTGGCTGCATTCAGCGGGTCAGGGCTGACAATGGGAGCCGTGTTGGTGCCGTGGCGCTCGCGGGGAAGCTGGGCTTGCTCTACAATGTCAGACACATTTTATGGGCTGCACTTTTCAAAACACCGCAGGCGGAAAGAGGCAGCATTATCTGCTAAATACTCCAGGGAGGGCCTTTATGGATTTCTCAAGGGGGCTCAGAACCACTGATCTGAAAAGATGTTGGAGTTCCATTGTGCGCTCTGCTTTGCCTGATTTGCATGGCTGAGAGAGGGGGGTAAGGAAAATGGACTCTGTGTCAGAACCTGAGACAATAGGCAACAGTCAGAAACAGCCTGAGGTTTGTAGGAAAAAATTCTTCCCTCCATTTTATCTTTGTCAGGATAGAGTTTGGCCTGGGGACTGTAGGATTATGCCTGAGGGTCAAGCCAAGAGGTTTCCACCTCTGCTCTCTTGGGTGACACCAGTGCTCTGAGAACACCCTGCAGGGAGGAGGAGAACTCATTTCAACCTCACTGGATTCCTGGAATGTGCAAATGTCCTGAAAAACTCTTTCAGTAGTTTATCCTCCTAATTCTTTCCCAAATGACACACTAGTAACTTTGTTTGGATTTGCACCACCTAAAGCTAAGCAAAGCCAGTGTTTCTTAGTTTGCACATTGGGTGTTTTTGTGTGCTTGTTCGGGGAGAATCCTGGGCTTGCCAGACACAGAGTGCCAAGTCACAAGTGTGAAGAAGGATGTTCCTTATGCAACTCAGCCTCCTGATTTAGAGGGACTGCTGGAGAAAGGATCAGTACACCTCTTCTCCAGGCCTGCTTCACCTGTGGCTTGCAGGAAGATATCTTTAGAGATGCATCTCCAAGGGTGCATGAGCATTTGGGAGCTAGCATTGGATCCCTTCAACATCATGTGGACTCCAATAGTAAAGCCCTGCCTGTTTCTGTTTAACCTAACCCTGATCAAACAGGTACAGAAGTTTAGGAAATGCATTCCCTGGTGAGAAATTAGGGAAGAGTAGCTGCAGTGACAAGTCTCCTTGATAAGCAGATGGCAAGAGTTGCCAGCGATGGGAAATCCATGGGCAGAAGAATTGAGCAGAAATCTGGACTGGGGTGCAGGAAACGTGGATCTCTTCTTCTTGGGTCTTTGCTCTGCTTCCTTGCATGAAGAATAATGCTAATAACCTCAGTGAGCATGGTGATTTGAGACCACACATGCAACAACACCATGCCTGGGGTTAGAGCTGTAGGTTGGCTTGGCTGCATCAACACAACCCAGAGGAGTCCCCACACTGGAATCTATCCCTGGGAGTCTGGAGGTTGGACAAGCATGTGGGACACCTCATGATAGGCAGCTCAGAGCATCCAAGCTTCATGTGGCTCCCTGCACTGAGCCCAGGCACCAGGCTTTGCCAGGTTTGCACTGCACTGATTTAAACCTGCCCACCTGCTGGTGCTCTGAACCTCCCTCTGTAAAGAGGAATGAAAGGTACAGTTTCGCTTCAGTCCGCTCCCATGAAGGCAAAATGGAAATTGTTTCATCTTCAGGGCTTCATTAAGTCTCATAAGAATTACATAAAACTCCCTCTTGCTGACTTTCCAAGGAGAAATCCTTTGCCTTTGTGTATTTATACTTGCAATGGATGCAGCCCTAAAAATGAGCTTGGATTTATTATTCATTATGTTTATAATGGCACAGATGTGTGCAGAACTGAGCAAAGGGGAGCAGTAAATCAGCCAAAACTCTTCTCATTCCTGCTCTTTCTATAACATTTTCTACCTCATTGGGGAATTTTAACTGTTACAGAGTTTCTGCCCAAGAACTGGCAGACCAGAGAAACAAGGAGCAAAGTTAGATTGTGAGATGTCTATGTAGGTCATTATCTTCTTTGAGAGAAATGCTGAAATAAGAGATTTCAGAATTTAAATTACATTTGACTATTATATGATCTGTAGTTTTACCAGAACCTACCTTCACCTATTTGGTGTCCAGAATTTTCATAGCTAAAATATTGAAATATACATCTTCCCTTGTCCTTTCAGAAAAAAAAGGCATGAAATATGAGTTTTTATTCAACTTTGTAGTACAGTATTCTGTGTTTCCACCATGTTTGCTAATAATTGCTTAAAATTTTCAATATCCCCCTGAATCTTGAGCAGTGAAAGTGCACTACATTGTGACCAACACTTCACTTTAAAATAAAAAAATCCAGATATTTTAAACCGTTCTTCCTCCCTGGGAGCCAAGAACATGCCTTGACTGTGGAGCAGGAGATATTTTATTTTGGCAATTCTTAAATGGAGAAACACCCAATTGATTCAGTAGCAGAAGTGTGAAATCATTTACACAGAGAACAGCCAACTGAGGCCATAATGCCACTGCTCCTGGAGTGTCCATGCCTGAAAACAAGCCCAGCTTGTCATTTATAATCATTTTCTACCCTCTCAATAGGCAAACAATGCATTTGTCAAAATCTTATGCTGATGCTTTCAGATTTAGTTCATTAGCCCTCATTGTGTCGGTGGGGATGGATCACTGCAAACCAACACCAAACAAGCTCCTTATTTTACATTAATTGTGTGTCAGCAGTAGTGGGGAAACCATATCTTTTCCTCTCATTTCATTGTATAGTTTCAGAGTATTTTGTCCGTTCCAGGTACCAGAAGTAAACCTTCTTTTCTGACCCTTTGTACTGGAATCCAGGCTATTTGTTTGATTTAAAAGGAATTCCTACTTCTGTTTCTAAACCCTTTGCTTTGGCTTATTGCTAGAAAAGCCAGGAATCCTATACCTTAGGGGGGATGATTTGCCCTAGACACCACCAATGTAGCTGCCCCTTGAGAAGAAGCATCCTGAACTTCTCGGCTACCTCCTCCCCTCTTCTATTGTCTCAGAACTTGTCCACACTGGAATTCAGTGCTGAGTTCAGCTGCAAAACTCAGTGTAAATACAGTTTCACCCATCCCACCATGTTTCCAGCAGCACTGCCAGCTGTGGAAGTGGGGAGGACAGGGTTGTTCCCATATAGGGGTGAGCTGCAGCCTTGGTAGTATGTTGTGCTCTTAATAAACATTAAAGAAGTCTTTAAACCAAGGCATGAGTGGGAAAGGAGGAGGTGGCATTCATCCACAAGATGGAAAGCAGACTGCATTTTCCTCAGGCTTTCAGTTGTTCCAGCTGCTGGCAAACCCCTACCTCTCTGAACTGTTCTTGTCCTTTCCTGGGTTTAGTTTCCCTAATTAGGTTGGCACACTCCATCCATTGTTCCATCTCCTCTCATGGCTTATTTCAGTTGCAATTGCAGGTGATGCTTTTGGGAGTTCCCACTCCCACATAGAGGAGGATTGTGGAGAGGACAACCTCTCAGAGGGCCTGGTATTATTGAAAATAAATGTGTACAAAAAATCTACAGAAAAAAATTAGTTCGCTTTGCTAAGCCCTAGAAAGACAAAAAAAAAAATACTTGCTCTAGTGATAGATAGCTTGAGGTCTCTGAAACTCACATGTTTAACAAGGTCTATTAAAAAATCACTTAGCATATCTATCATACTATCATAACTATCACACTTCTAATGCATGCACTGCTAAAGGCAATATTAGCTCTTGTGACATGTTGTTGTAACAAAGTGCTGTTCAAGGATGTATCATCTCTCGTGCACACCCAGTAAGGAAGATGAATTTTTTGTCAAAGATCTATGCAGAGGTCTTAGGTCTGATGGAGGGAACTGCTGTGGTTAGCACATGCAGCAATCCTCCCTCTCCATGCCCAATTATCTGCCAGGGAATGGCTGACAAACCTGTTGGAGTCAAGGCACTTAGCAAAAGCAAGACTCTGACTTTTGAGCACGGATGGGGGTACCTTGGGCACTTACCAAATACATGATTGCTGCTATTTTATCTGCCATCATGTTCAATCCATGCTCTACTCTTGTGGAAAGAGGATGTTTCATAGTTTAGAAAAGATGCATGAAAGTTTAGAGGGGAATTCTGTGATTAAAAAGACATGGTTGCTAATCCAGCAAGCCTGAAACACTTGAAAGGTCCTGTTGACAATTTTGTCATGTTAAGAATTCAGGGCCTGTATTTGTAAAGAATGTGTTTTCTTCTCTCTCCTGTATGGGGAGCAGAAGTTTCCACTTAACTTTGTGCAGTGATGCCCTGGTCATCTTCCAGAGTGGTCACAGTTAATTTAGAAACCAGTCATGTGCATGAGGAGCTGGAATGATGCCTCCTACCATGCCTGGTGCTGCATTCATCAGTAATGAAACTCCACATGACTTTACATGACTACATGATAAACTTTATCAAGCTCTTGGAGTTATGGGACATCTAACTAGATGAGGAAATAATTTATATTATCACTTAGTTGGGTCACACCTCAGAGTGTTTGCTGCAAAGTGTCACCACCACTCCACAAAGTCATTTGCAGATCAGTGGAAAAAACAGAAATTCAGCCAAAATCCAGGTCTTTTGCTGCTGCACAGGTATTTGAATCAGGGGGGAGAAGTTTCACTGAGACCTCCTTTCACGTAGAGTAGCACATCTATACACATTTTTACAGTTAACAGCTGCAATGAGGTTTTACCCAGGATGCCCACCCCTGCACCTGATATGTCAGTTCTCAAATAAACCAAAATATCATTGGTTTTCATTTGTTTTCTGGCTAATTTTTTTTTGCTTCAGTGGAAATTATTATTGGGAAAGGACACATACAGTAAGTCCTTGAAACACAGAGGAAATCCCATGGATCCTGTTTTATAGTTTGTGTTGAATGTTACCACAGAAAACATGAGAAAATTCTCTCCTCTAGTCTACCAGTGTATAGATAGGATCCTCAGACTGCAGTCCTGAAAGATTTATGGTTAGACAAAAGCATCATTTTCTTAGTGGAAATGAGCTAAAGCAATAAACAAATAAAAAAAGCTTTTATTAGAGCAGGATACATCTAGCCGGAAGTCTGGGAAATCCTGATTTAATCTACTGCTCTGCAGGGATTGTGCCAAATCTTAGACGGAGTGGAACTCATGATGTTTTAATTCTCAGTTCAAAAATGCACGTGCAGTAGCAGGAACAGAGCACTTATCCCATCTAACCAAGAGCCAGGCTTAGTTGAAGGAATCCTTTAGAGTTGTCAGTTTATCCAACCAATGGTTGGAATTGTGGTGAGCATATCGGAAAATGGAGTTGAGTGCACACACACTTCTCAAAAATGCATTTTTTTGGCTTGAAATCTCACAAAACCAGACTTTTCTTGTGAGATTTGATCTGCTTCCTGCTTCAGATTAAGTCAGCAAGATAATAGAGAGCCCTTGTGTTTGGACTGTAGTGGTGTTCCTGATCTCCAAAGAGATGCTTGAAGTATTTTGCCCATAATGACAAGTGTCCACAATTTTTGTGTGTTGACAACACTGTAGCAGTTTTATGGGATAGAATGATATGTTTTTTTCCCAAAACAAGGAAAAAAAAGCAATTGAGGGAACAGCAGGTTGTTGAGATGTTCAGGTACTGGGAAACACCAGTGCCTGATGATGATGTTGTTTCCAAGCCCCCGAAAAGCATCATTCATTTATGATCTTGCTACAATTTCACTTCTACATTTTGAAATATTCCCATCTCCTAAAAAAAAATGGCTTGCTCAAAATAAAACTCATTGTCATGGATGTGAGAAGTCACTACTTCTGACCTCACTGGTTAGAAATGACCACATTACTAGAGATACTAGAGATCCTCAATTGTTGAGGAAAGACTGATGAGTGAAGAAAATTTCAGACTTTCTCTGGCTGAAACTTCACATAATTCACAGCCAGGAACTAGCCAGACCCATTAAGGGTTGGTGCCAAGTTGAGTGACAGCCAGGCAGGCTCATGGGCTGCCTTTTTGTAATGTATAATCTTCTGTCCCATGACTGAAGCTCCTGGGTGCTATTAATGTGCACGTACTGGTGAAAATTCAAATGCTGAAGCAACTAAATTAATTGGAAAACAGAACAGATCAATTCTTCATGCAGTTCTTCTGTATGTGTCCCGAACTAATTAATTGCTATCAACACTAGCAATATCAGACCCTTGTATTCACCGTGTGATATTGATCTGAGAAATGGCGGGAATTGTTAAGTTTAAGCAATATTTGAAAATTTGAAATGCAGGAAAAAAGTCAATGAAATGTATTGGTGTTTTCCCTTTAGTTTTCAGCCAGCTAAACAAATGCATTTCTGGACAGAGGCAGGGATATATTTTATTTTCCTTTCTTCCACGTCCTGTTAAACCAGTTCCAGAGGATAAATTTTGTTCAGAGTGGAACAGAACACTGGTTGCCTTCTTAGATAGGTTTAAAAATGAAAATTATTTATTTATTTCAGTAAGAAGAAAGCATGAAGCAATAATCAACCTAGAAGAGTTCACTGTTCAATCTCCTCTGTTCTTCACAGATCCAGTCCCTTCCTGTTGCAAATAGAACACATCCACTAGAAAACATCTGACTTCTATTTAGAAATTATTAGTAGCAAAAATTAAGCAGAAACTTTGCTGAGTTTTCCCAATTCTGACAGATAAAAATGTATACCTGAATTTAATCTGAAATTATTTAACCCTGAACACTGTCCTTTCTTGTAGCACATCCCCCTGGCCCAGCAGTCTCAACCTCAGGAAGAGCAAGGAAGGGGAGTTCTTAAAATTTAGTTACAGGTACCTTAAAATAAATGCAGAATAATCTGGACATCAGGTGTTCTTTTTCTTTTCAAAACCAGTCACCACCACATTCCCACAGTTACCCAAACAGCAGCCCATTCTACAGTGAGCACTCAGCACTCCTTATGAGAGCTGCACAAAAGGCTGATCTTTTTTCTAAGGCTTGTAAGAATTTATCATCACTGTCATCCTTGAATTTACTCTTCTATTGGAATTTCCTCCTTGTTTGACAACTGCTTTTTCCTTCCATCTATCACAATTTAGAGTGACTAATCAGGTTAGTCACAAACTCTTCAGAAATTTACCCTCCAGGGCACTTTTTATTTTAGCTTGGGGAGGAAAGCGTTTCAATTTACAGCGTTTAGCAGGCGCCTCTCTGCAGTAGCCATGAGGGTTTCTCTTTGGTTCAGATTTACATATGCAAATTATCCAAACATCAGTGCAGCTATACAGAAGGGTGAGATTTAAAGAAAATGAACTGGAGATTGGAGGATGAGAAGTCAGTTCAGAAGATCTGTCTCTGCTCTGCTACAGCATCATTCCGTGACCTGCAGCACCACAAAGTGGGTGTAATAGGCTGGACATTAATGGTCACCAATTAGTTGGTCTATAAGGCAGATAAAACAGTTATTATCAAGTTTTTTAAAAAGTAAAGCTCATTTCAGAGCTTCTGTTCAGTGAAGGGAACCAATGAAACTGCAAACAACATTTGTTTCACTTCTGAGTCATTACCAATGGTGCAGCTATAGTACATAGGATTTTTGGGATCACTGAATTGTAGAAAAGCAGATAGGCAGGAGTCCCTGACCCAGCTCCTGACAAAAGTTTATCTAATCCATGGATTCCTAAAGTGCAAACCACAGATCCTTGCTTTTCTCTGGAGCATTTCTAGGAGGAGGTGCATGTGGGGGAGTGTCTCAGGCAAATCTAGACATGAGAAATCCCAGTAACATTGGGATTTACCAGCTGTATGTGAAGCCCCGGGAGATGCAATGTTAGGAGTTCATAGACTGGAAAAGGCTAAAAATTAATTGTGTAACCTGTGCTTAAAGGCTGCCTATTATATGAAATTTATCAAGTTCCCAAGATAGTACATTCCTGGTCTTTTCTCTTTTCACAGGTTAAATACTTTCCCTAATGTCTAGCCTTCACTTGAAGATCATTATTTCTTGTCCTGCCCTTGGTGGCTGTGAGGAATAGCATGTTCCTTTTCTCTGTGCAGAGCTCTTTTACATATATGAAGAGTGAGTACCAAGAAATTGTTCTACAAATACATTTATCATAAGATGAAAAGAGAAAGGTATCGCCAGATGATACCAAGGGGGTGAAGTGTTTAAAGCCTTTTTTTGTATCAGTGTTCATTTAAAAGATCAGTTGAGAGCAGGAGGCTAACAGTATTGGAAAATTAATTGAAAAAGGATGGGAGTTCAGCACAGAATAAAGAAAGAAGTGAGAAAATTAGATAAGCTTCATGTTTTATAATTGGCTGAACCTGATGATCTTCATCCTAGAATATTTTGAAAGTGGACTGAAAAGATCTTAGATACCTGTGGTTACCTTTGAGAAGCCAGGAAAAGCTAAGTAAGCTACCAGAAAACTGGAAAAGGGCAAACCTATCTTCATACAGAAGAAGGGGAAAAAGAGAAACATGGGAATTACATACCAGCTCATCTATATTTTTAGCTCCAGCAAATATCAAGCAATTTAGTTGTTTGGGTGCATCTGGTAACAGTCAGTGTGGGTTTGTCAAGAAAAAAATCATGTAATTTTATTTCCTTTTAGACAGAAGTGGTGAACAGAAATGAAAGTCTGATTTTGTTTAGGAATTGACAATGGCTGATAAGGTGATAGGCCTTAAACTGAAGAAAGAATGATTCAGAATCAGCTGATAAGAAAATTCTTTGGTAGTGTCACTCAAGAAGCAGTAAACCAGGATGCCTTGGGAGCTTGTAGACTGTGCAACACTGGAGATCCCTATGAACAGGTCAAAGCAATGTCTATCAGCAGTGATTTAGGAATTGCTGAGATTAATTCAGGGGAGAGGAATGGATTGAATGACCTCCAAAGATCCCCCTAAGCCATATTTTTCTGTGGCTGTCTCCTGTAAACTTCCTCTTCTCTAGACAGAAAAAGCTTCATTCTTTCTGTCTCTCCTCATATCTTCTGTTCCCCAGGTCTCTGATCACTCCTTTTTATCTCTCCTAAATGCTTTACAGTTGCCACAATCCTTTCTTGCAGTAGGATATTAAGAATTATCAGGCAGATATTGTTGAATCCCTGGCACATGCCAGAGTGAGGAGGAGGATGAAGGCTCCTCTGCACAGCCCCTTCTGCCAGAAACTTATCCTTAGAGCAAAACCTACCACAACTTAAGAATTAATAAGAAGTGGATTTTTTTTTTGGCCACATTTCTTTGTTATTTCACATAAAACCATTCCTGCATTTCCTGCCTAAGAGCTGGTGAAGAGGTGCTTGAGTACTCCAGTACTTTCAGGGATCTCCCATTCTCAGAAATTTCATATTTTGACATAACATCAGCATTCCTCTCTGCCCCAGTTGCCTGCTTTTTCAGCCTGAAGTGAAAGGAGTCCCAACAATAATAAAGCTAAAAAATAAAGACAGCATGAATTACTATATTCTTCTCATGGTACAATAATGGAGAAAGGTCCCATGTTAGGCGGGGGGAATGCATGTCACTGTTTCAATACTTGAGAATCAGAAGTGATTCAGTGCACAGAGCAAAATAGCAGCTGTGTTCAGATCTCAGCCATTCACTGGAGAGAAAGAATAGTTTTCACTCATAAAAATGAGTATGTGTCTTTATTCTGTCATGGGATAATGAGGCACCTTGGGCTTGATCCAAAGCTCCCTGAAATCCAGAGAAAGACTCACGTTGACCTCTGTTCACCCTAAACCAAAGAGGAGAATCTTTTGGAGCTGGAAGAGCTTCCCCTTGCTCTTCTTTTCTCTCCACACTCGAGTCCCACACCACTGCTAGCCTGCCCTATAAATGAAGACCACCAACAAATAAAATCTCTAAGGCTGACAAAAGGATGTTTAAAGACACGTCAGCAAATTTAAGCTCCAAATCTCAGTGCTCGCAGACACAATCTGCAGTGGAGATGTCCAAGGTGCAGTTCTCTGCCATGTCACCCCACAGCAGGTGACAAGGCCCCTGGCAGCCCATGGCCTCAGCAGCGAGATCCTGGGCCTCAGATCCACCTTCAGCAGCTCCATGTGCACAACTGCAGGGGGAAAAGATAACTCTGTCCTGCAGCTGGTGACCCATCAGAAAGCAGTAATTTCTCACGGAGGATCAGGGTTTTTTACTTCAACCATTCTTGAGGAAAGCAGCAGGGGTGAGGGCAGGATTGCCTCTTCTGGTGGCAGACTCCCCTGGATTGACTTAAAATTGATCGTAAGGCTGCAGCTGTACCCTGTGTTGACAGTAAAACCAAACCACCTGAATTGCCTTGAAAATACCTAACCATAAAAACAGAAATCTGTTATTTATTATGACAGAACTGTCAATGAGCGACCAAGGGCCCGTGACAGACCTTGCTTGTAATATATTGCCAGAAACATCCTTCTCAGATTTTTTAAAATTGTTGCTTAGACAATTTAAAGAAGAGATTAAAATATTCTTTTTTAAAGGGAGGAAAACCACCTGTTGCTCCAAAACTCTTCGAAGATTCATAGCAGTACTTCCAACTGCAGCCCAAAGTGGTCTGGAAGAGGAAGACCTCCAGAAAGTTGTAGAGCAGGAGCCCCATGATAGCATTACAGCAATGTTCTTGCTTTTTGTTTTGGAGCAGTATTTTGTTTCTTCTCTTGTCTTTTTTTTTTTCTTTTTTTTTTTCTTAGCTATTCTCCTTGTCAAAAAGTCACAGAAAGAGAAAGAAAAAAAGAAACTCTAACAGCAGCCTTCCCTGCCTCAACTCTGCAGACAGCCATCTCACCAGATAAAGCACAGTCCTGGAAGGATTCCGTGCTCTTCTGCCAGAAGCATTTGAAAAAAACATTTGGGCTCCTGCAGAACAGGGCACCATTTTTGAAAAGGTCTCTGCACTGAGAAAGACAATCGATTTTCTTCTTTTGGCCTCTTCCCCATGCAGCAGTGTTTTATAAAGGCAGAGAAACAGAGAAAAGGATCTGAAAGGGAGCATTAAATATTTCACTTTCCTGTTAGCTGGAAAAATCAAATATGACACCTCTCACCATCCAGAAGTTTGCTTCTGGCTCTCTGTTCTTCTGTTGGGTTTTGGGTTACATCTCATGTTAAAAGGCTTGGGGCAAGGAGTGGGTGAAATTAGAGGAAAACTGGATCTGGAGGCAAACTTGAACAAATGTTGAGGAGGGAGTTTGGTTTTATAGCTGGGATACAATGCTGAGTTTGCCCTAGGGATTTTTCAGGTAGTGGGCTCCTCACTGAATTCTGGGATTTCAAAGTAGCATCCAAAGATATTCCAAGGCATTAGGGAATCACACAGAGCTGTTAAAAAAACGGGAGTTGCCAGTGCTCTTTAAATCTGCCTCTTTCTTTCCAGCTCTGTGTGTGTCTGTAAGTGCCTGCAGGGGAAGGTGGGAAGCAGAACATGGAGGTGTTTTCTGCCCTTGAGATGCTGCCAGCACATTTCCTGTGAGGACTTTGGCAAATGCTGCTGCAAACTCTGTATTGCGAGAACAGGCTCTGCTTCCTCTTTGCTCTATGCCAGTAGTGGCCTCTTGTTTGGCTGCAGCTAGAGTTGTTATTACTGGTAATTGTTGGATGGAGAAGTTTGAGACGTAAGAGGGATGAAAATATGGGCTCCTGCTGCCAGCCTGCCTGTGCTTGTTGTGAGAGGCCTGAGCAAAAGGAGTTGGCTAATTTGGCTTTAGGAATCTGTTGATCCTGGGTTGTGCATTCATGAGCCTATATATCACATCTTATGTTCAGTCCTCTGTACACTCCTATAACTAATATAAATGCAAATACATTTTAAATATATCCCTCCTCACCTAGATGCACTTAAGAACACCTCTTAGTCTGAAATCCAGACGTAGACATAACCATGTCTTAAGTATTAAATTTCAGTACAAGACTTCCATAATGGTTTGAAAAGATCATGCAACAGCACTCTAGAAGATCTCTAGAAGAACTGTAAAAGATCACTGAGTAACTTACTTTATATGTAAATATTTTTAGTTGATTCATTAAATATGTTAATTTACATCACTGCATAGGAAAATAACAAGGTTTTATTTCTTCAAGAGGAGATTTGCAATTCAGTTTTTTGCTCTCCCAGTACTGCAAATACCTCACCTTTCTAAGTCAGAAGTCTCTTGATAGTGTTTTCTTATGGGGGTCATTCCTTAGCACAGAAGTACTTTATCCCAAATATTCATAAGGCATTAAAATTAAATAGTCCTGCCCAAACAATTAAAAAGCTCTTAACTTTTTCACTCTAGTTGCTCTACTCATACCTCCCGTTTAGGATTTGTAAAAGTAGATCAAAGCCCACACCTGAGCCCTGCCTTGCGTCGTGTTCATTCTGCTAATGCAAGGCTGCTGTGTCCCAGGGTTTGAGATTCCCAGTCTCCCCTCCAAGGTGAGTGTGCCTGGCTCATCTGGGAAGCCCAGATCTACTCTGTGGCACTGTTTGAATGGAAATAAGGAGGAAGCTCCCAAGCACACCCCAAGTGTTTCTGCTTAGTTTGTACCTGGCTCCCCCTTTGTCAGATGCTCCAGCTTTCCTCAGCTCTCCTAGCCCAAGAGATTCCCCATCTCATCTCAAATGAAGCCACAATGTCCACTTTCTGTTCTGTTTTAGACTGAATCTTAGCACTGACCTCATAATAAGCTGTATTCAGGCACTGTACGATGGGACATGTATGTTCTTAGTTGCAAATGCCCACTGGATGTTTTTCAGCTCTCTGTGAAGAAGTTGCCCTTCAGTTTGTGTCTTTGCCACTTTTTTATGGCAGGAATATCAAAAACCAAAAGCTGAGCCTTCATTTACCCTCTTTACCATGCGAATCCATGTGTCTGAGTGTCTGTGGGGATGGAGGCTGCCTCTGCATGGAGCAGACAGACAGAGGAGCTTTTAGCTGGAATCACAAGGTTGTGAAACGCTCGATGCCTTGACCTGCAACATGCGACTGTGGATTCCTCTGCTCTTGTTATGTTTTCCAGAGGTCATGGTCTTTAACAGTTTACTTAGTGGAGGGGGAGGAAAGAAGCCCTTTGTATTGTTGAGCAGGGGATGAGAGTTTGCCTTGTCCTGGCAACTGGAGCTGACACAGGGCTGTTCCTCAGGTGCTGCTTTGATGGACAGTGCCCCTGACGCCCAGGGAGCAGCAGGGGTGGTGGCAGCCTCCACTTACCTGGCTTTGGTTAAAGGGCAACCTGTGGAGTCTGCCCAAGTGGGACCCAGCGCTGCCTTTCTGGTGTTTTCATTGCATTTCAGATGGAGGTTGAGCTTTGCTCCAGACTAATTGCCTGCAATGATCTGCTGAAGTGAACTTTAGCTGTGGTGCAGTGCATGCACAGCCAGGCACTTCAGTGACAGGTTTGCATTAGTACAAAATCCAGCAGCAGATTAAGTGAGGCCACAGTCCCAGGCTACAGTCCTTTAGCATCTCTGGAGTGGTGGGGAGAAGCACATGCTGCTCTGTTGTGCTGTGAACTGTCTTTGTACAGCAAAGCAACCTGACACTGTGTGATCTCAGTGAATCACGGCTCCCTGTCCCTGCCTGGGATGTTCCTACATCCATGGTTATTTTGGTGCTCAGGGACACCACAGTGCTGAGGTAGGTACTTGGAGTCACATTCTCAGAGGTGTTGCCTCTTTGGCTCACCACCTCTTTGGCTGGTGCCAGAGCAAGCCTGAACTCAGTGTTCCCAGTGCTGGCAAAAATAGCACCAGGATGCACCAAGTGTCCCTGGCACAGCCAGGGCTGAGAGATTCTGGGCTAGTCAGGGCTGCATCTGTGACAGAGAGCAGTCCACACCCAGTTTGGACTCTGCAGCACTGTGGTCAGGACAGGAGGATGGCTCACACTTGCAGTGGTGAAAGCTCCAGGGCTTTTCATGCAAAAAATTCACACTGTTGCCATGCAAAAAATTCACTCTGTTGCCTTAAAAAATACTGTCTCTTCTGGCAACAGCTTAGAAATTAGAAGGAGCAATAGCAAAGCCCTAAGTGACTGCTGGCAGCACTTGTTGTTTTGTGACACCTGGGCTAGGAAATACATTGTGTGAAACTGAATTCTGTTAGGATGTGAGGAAGTGGGGGAGTATCCTGAGCACAGCCAGATGTGACCCCAACCCTGCTCGTGCAGTAATCCACATACACACATCTCACAGACTTTTGTCAGGTCCTGATTCTGAAGAGAAGTCTGTCAGTGTACTGCTGTATTTTGAGATATAAAGGATTTCAGCTGTTTGGTTTGTTTTGGTTTTTGTTTTGTTTTGTTTTTAACTATTTTTTCCCCAGAAAAGAATAGTCCTGCTGTGTTAGCCTTTCCCTAGAAAGTTAGGGTCAAACATGCTGCCTGGTGGGCTCTGATACCACTTGTGCTTTTTAGTGAGAACTTGCCAAAGGGGCTAACTCATGCAGTATCAAAAGTTTAACATAAAAAAAATAGGAAGATGAAGATATAAAATATCCTCTCTGTGCCTGTATTATGGAAAACAAGGTGACAAAAAACCATGCAGGTAGAATGGAGATGAAGGAAACTACTAGACTTCTCCAAGGCTCAAAATACTGATAAGATGAAGGTTTTTTGCGCTTACAATTTACAGAGAGAGTAAAAAAGAAAGTTTCTCATGCAAACATGGAAAACCAGTCCTCTGTTCCTGTATCTTTTTCTGTGTCTTTAACTGCACATCTTTCCACCTTTTTAATTTTAAAAGGCAAGTGTGTTAAGCCTAGAATTTCCTGTGGCTACAAGGAATGGGGTCTGATTGATCCTAATAAGGGACAGTCTAAATGAAGTGCTTGGACTTGCCCCGGGCACTTCTATCTGCAGGTGCTGGGATCCCTTTCCAATGTGAATGACTTTTTGGAACACAAGTGATTATTTACTGCTGGAGCAAGCCAAAGGCTATGCTTCTCCTTGCAGCTCACAGCCCTTGGCCTCCAACAGGAAATGTATTTCGTTTTCAAATCCCTCTCTGACCAAAAAAGAAATTCCAGCAAAACAGCAATAAACATTCAGAGAGTCTCCTCTTCTGTAGGGAAAAAGACTTATGAGCTTGGGTTTAAAATGAAATATTCTGTGATTAATCTATTTTAGGATGGGGCTGGGGTCAGTTTGTTGCATGTAGGAGTCAGCAAGATGATCTGGGAAAAGGTTGCCACACCTTATTTGCCACCCATACCACTTTGAGAAACCCCGAATATCCCCAACATGGTGTTTTCAAACAAAGATTGCAAAAGGGTTTACTGTTTGATCCTCCCCTTCTCAGTTTGTCATTGATTTCCCCCATCAAAATAGTTTGTGCAACGAATCCCAGCTGTACTGATGGTGCTTTACTAGCCCGCAAATACAATCCAAATGTTAATTCTTTGGAGCTGAGAGCTTCATGCCAAGAAATGAATAATCTGTGCAAGGCTAAACAAACAGTTTATTGACGGGGTGGGGTGGGTGCAGGTGGGGGGTGGCTGGGCTCAGAGGCAGAGCCTGAGCAGAGGGACATCAAAGCTGCTTCTGTCAGAAGGCTCAGTCACTTGGGGTTTGTTTTCTCCCGCCGCTAATTCAGTTACAATTTGAACTACCAGTATTCCCAGGCGAGAGTGTGAGAGCTTTCCAGCCCAAACACAGCAGGCACCCGAGGCAGATGTTTGCACCCTGCTCATCCCAACTTGCCCTCTTTGTCTTTTTTGGGATGTGAGAGTGCAAGGGACACACTCAGGCCCAGCCTGGCACTCTGTGCACTTGTCTCTGCTTTATAAATGGAGCACACAAGGCAATTTGGAAGTTGACAGTGGCATTCCTCTGGCAGCTGATGGGAGTGTGGCAGGGCTATTCTGATGAGATTTAAACCAATAGCTTTCAATCACCTTGTTAAATCTTTGCACCTTCTGCCTATCTCCCCCACATTATCCAGGAGGTCAAGACCAGAAGCAGGATTAAAGCCTAAATCCCCTGAGTCCCAAGCCAGCAGCAGTGCAGACCACTCATTGCAAATGCTACTAGATCCTGACCCCAGCTATGTGGTGTAGTAATCCACTTTGCAAATTCTGGGCCAAATCCAGGGCAGGATCCTGGGGATGCTGCCCAGCCAGGTCTCATTCCTCTTCCAACCCACTGAATGTTGCAGCATCTGTCTGTATTTTTTTGGTGGGGAAAGGCATGAGGCCAGGGAAGGACTGAATTACACTTAAAACCTGAACCCAGTAAAAAACATAGACAGAAATTTGATTCTTAATTTTTAAAATAGAATATCTACTCAAATTTACAAGAGCCACATGCTGGTGTGGTTATAGAATCAGGTCTCTGCTTCTTATTTCACTTCTCAGATGCACTGGCAGAGTTGATATCTCCACTTTTCCATTCCTCCCCACGGCAAAGAGGGTCCTTCCCACCCAGGGTGTGCTTACAGTGGCAGTGTCCCTGCTGGAGACACTCATCTTGCAGACAGACCTGCCCAGGCTGCAGCTCAGAGGAGATGGAGGGGTTCCCCGGCCACCCTCAACACCCAGCATTGCACAGACAGGGGAAGGTGGGGGCCTGCAGCAGGATGGTTTAATAAGTAAAAGGCAGGAAAAGTCACAGGTGAGGGTGTTGTGATGACAGGCTATGGAGTTAAGTGTGTCAGGGGTTAATCTAACTCAGGTACTGATGCACGCATTTAGATAGCGGGTAACTCATGCTGTCATTAACCTGTCAGCATTACAGCAGGAAGATTATATCTTCACAAGTGTGTATTGATCTGGAAAGGGACGTGTTAGGCATGACCAAGCTTTTTATATACTGTCTTTTACCACCTGCTTTTCTCCTGATCAAAGATGCTTGATGTGTGTGGTCAGTGCAAATACAGCCATGCCTTCCTCTAGGCTGGAGAGACGTTTCTCTTTGTCCCCTTCCCATTATCTTGGGTGCAATCTAAATGTCTTGTTACTTGCACAGCCCCTTCCTTTTCATGCTGGTGGAGCAGAGAAGGTTGTGTTGGTGTCTCTGTAGATCACCACAGCCTTTTGCAGAGAAATTTGCACTTGCTGTGTGCACTATGAGCAGCTCAGCTCTGAACTGGAAGCTGGGTGTGTAACACAGGGCTTTACTGGAGCTGGTAAGTTTGTTCTCAGCAGGTGACTTACTGGCTCAAGGTGATGAAGTAGATCCCCAGCCTTTGGAGTAGAATTGGCTCCTCCAGGCATTCAGGCATTGGCAAGAGTTTGCCAAGGTGTGCTGCCTAGAGATGCATTCCAACATCTGTTTTCTTTCACAACACACCAGAAAATGAAAGTTTATGGCCTTCATTTGGGAGACGCTGAGCAACAGCGTGCATGACACATGGAGAGGACAAGGGTTACAGCCAAGGGTTACAGCCATAAATGTCTTAATATGCACCAAAAAGCTAAAATTGAGGACCATTGCAGTGGCAATTCCACCTAGGGTAAATGGTCATTTACAGGAAACAGCATTCCTCTGATGACAGAGCACATCCATTCCCAGCAGTTCCCAAACTGAAAGGTGGGAACTAGAGATGCCCCCCAAACCCATGGCAGAGTCGTGTGTGCAGTGCTTTCGGGTGACGGCCCAAGGACATGACCATGTGGGAGTCCACAGGAAAGTTGGGCAGTTGGCAGATATGCAAGGTCTGAAAGTGCAGGAATGAGCCACCCTTACCAACAGGATTGCATTTCCATTACTGAGTGGCATCAAGATTTCTCACAGCACAGTGGCATCAACTAAAATTGGGATTTTCCCCCAACTTACATTATGTGGATTGTCTAACACCCCAAAGAAAAGTTTTGCAGTGTGAAATAAACAAAATTCCCTAGCATTGGAATAAAAATGCTGATATTGGCATTTCTTACACTGGGTTAGGAGACTACATTTCTGTGAGCTGTGCTGATGAAAATTCAAAAGGCAGGCAAGTTTTTCTTTCATTCTCCTGGTTGCCTTGCTTTGGGGATGGAGACAAGATGTTGGTTAAGTTCAAATAAATGTTCTTTGTTCTATCCCATGGCTATTCCTTGTGCTATCCCATGGCTATTCCTTATGCTGTCCCATGGCTATTCCTTGTGCTGCTCCATGGCTATTCCTTGTGCTATCCCATGGCTATTCCTTGTGCTATTCCATGGCTATTCCTTGTTCGGGCTATTCCATGGCTATTCCTTGTTTGTACTATTCCATGGCTATTCCTTGTACTATTCCATGGCTATTCCTTGTGCTGCTCCACGGCTATTCCTTGTTTGTGCTATTCCATGGCTATTCCTTGTGCTACCCCATGGCTACTCCTTGTTTGTGCTATTCCATGGCTATTCCATGGCTATTCCTTGTGCATGGGCCACACAATGTTATAACACAAAAAAAAAAAACAAAAACAAAGCCATACATGGAGAGAGGAAGAGAAACGAGCATCCTTATCAAAACCATGCTGAAGGCAAGGCTCTTTGTGATGCGCTGTTCGAGGGCAGGCGGGCACTGAGCTGTTGTTACCAGCCTCCATCATTTGAGGGCACCCCAGCCTTTGATGCTGGCTGCAGGAGAGGGGAGAGGTGCAGCACCATCCCCGGTCCTGGCAGGGCTGCCTTTCCCTGAAATGCTCTCTTCCCTGCAGCCCTGCAGGCCAGTGCTGCTGGGATTTGCTTCCTCACTGATGGCAGCAGCACACGCTGGGCTCGCAGGTCACCAGCCTTATTGGAGTGTGGGGGATTGGAGGTGAATTGCCTAAAGGAGGGATGCACTGGCATGCCAACACTGCTATTGATTAATGCTAATTATGATTTAATTTAACCTCCAATTAGTTTTAATCAATTGTCACATTCTCCCTGAGTATGATTGCAAGGATGATGTACGGTAAGGAGGATAATTGTCTTTTCCTTTTTTGCCAGATGACTATTTTCTATCCCTTTCTTTTGCTTTTAATGGAGCTGGGTGAATAATTTATTTACCAAATTTTTTGTTGCTGCTGCTGCTTCTTGTCCTGTAGAACTATCTGTAAGCACAGTTTGAGCCTGATGCCTGGTCCAGAATTTCTCATCACAGATTATTGGTTCTTGGTCTGTACAACGCATTACAGCCATTTGATCCTGAAAAATCAGGCAGGGTGGTTTCACTTTAATCAGGCATGTGGTGGAGTATCATGGCCCTGGCCACACTGTTGCTGTCAGTCATAACTCTGGGGATCCAGTTTTGCTTGAATTTTCTATAACTGTTCCTTTAAAAAGTGGTCACAGTCGTGTTTGTGTCACCCAGAGTGCTTCCCTTCAAAGGGGGAAAGCAGGGAGAAGGAGCAGTGTCACATCTGTTCACCTGGATCATCCTCTCCAGGGCTTGAATGCCAGCTCTAGCAATAAGAGAATGGCAACTCAACTTCTTCTCCCAAGGGGCCAGCTCCTCTCTGTTACAGCACCAGCCCTCTTAACATTCTCCTCTGTGGTCTTCCCACTGAAGCTGGAGGGACTGGTTTTGTCTGAATATCGCCATGACAGCCTGGCCTTTCCATGTTGCATTTGAATGGACGGCCACAGAATATATATAATCAGAGGCACTTGTCCGATGCTAATAATAGCTCTGTCTGTCCAAGAGAATTACAAAAAAAGTATCAATTCATTAATCACCCCCACTGTTTTTGTGTACATTACTGATGAAACATCAGGCAGTGTTCCCTGAAGGTCAATAAACTGGGGCAGTTATCCAAAATTACCTTCTGAGATCTCTCTGAAAGCTAAGGGAAAAGTGAGCAGAGCACAGTCCCATCTATTCTTGCCGAGGATCAAAAGCAACTCAACAATACCTCAGGGCATCAAAGACAGCTGATAGATCTAACAATAACATCTTGGAGCCCTGATATTCATCTGTAACCTGGGCTGCCGGTGCAGTGCAGTCTCTGTGCTCCTCTCTGTCTGTACCCAGACCGACGCGGGTCAGGGAAGGCTGGAACTGTCAGGCACTCGGGGAATTCGCTTCCCTTCACAACTTCCTCATTAACCATGCCCACACTTGAAGAACAAACACAACACAGCCCCATGGCCAGCATTCAGCAGCAGCTTGTTTGGGCACCTTCTCTGCGCCTTCCAGAGATGTCTCCCACCCGTCCTGTCACGGTTTCAGGCAGGGCAGTTTCTTCCCCCAGCCCTGCCACCAGGTATCTGCAAAGCTGATCAAAAGCTGTGGTGGACAATGTGGATTCATTTCAGCTGGTGGGCAGGTCACGTCCCTGCCACCAGGGCCAATGCTTCTCTTAGAGGCTCTGCTGTGACCTGAAGTGAGGCGGTGGTGCTGTGGGAAGGTGGATGTGGCCCCTCCGCTCTCTGCTGGCGAGACTTTCCACATGGGCATTGGCCTCCAGGGCATTCCCTCCCTTCTCTTCCCTGCAGAAGGCTGGCAGAACCTCATTGCTGGAGTACCCAGAACCTCCCCTGCAATAGAAATCCAAAAGGACTCGAGTGCTTTGTAAGAACCATCCAGTTCATCCCAGGAGTATGATCTGACTTGATAATTTTTAATTTAGTTAATTTTTTTTTAGTTTTAAATTTAGAAAAATAATTTGTTGATTTTTTTTAGTTTTATTTTAGAAAATAAAAGGTCAGCTTATGTGTACAGCCGAACCCTCCTTCCTCCTACCCAGCCCATTCTGTCCTCAATGGATCAAATTATATGGGCTCGCATGTCCCAGGCAGATAGTTATGTCTTGGTTCAACGTTATTTTATTATAACCATTTAAGTTACAGGAGAACTTCAGTGAAAAATAAAACTATGGTAAAGCAAATCCATTGCTCCATCGAAATGAAAGCTGACCCCTTGCTCGTCTTTGTGCATGGGCTGGATAACAAACCCATTGTAAGATTAAAATGAAAAAAGAAGGAAAGCCAAAGCTTGTTTTGTTCGGATAAATATGGGACTTTCGATTTATTTTTCACAGAGCTTTGACTGAGCAAGAGAAGAAATGTGAGATATCTCACAATGTTCCCTTGGCATAACATGGTGCTTTCAGTCTCATTATTATTGCATTATATGTAGCACATCTGTTACTGGTCAGGAGCCAAACTATTTAATTCTATTAGATACATCTATACAGCTAAGTGATAATCTACACCAGGTTTATGGAACAAGCACTTAATTCTTGGCAGGGAGCAGCTCAAGACTTGATACAAGAGCAACAGAATATATGCAGTGTAGTTGTAGATCAGTGTCAGAAACTGGCCAGAAATCATTTCTGCATTCTTCAGCATGCAGGCATTCCAGTGTGGGAAACTATTCATTCAATTTATTGTTCTAACATCTGTAAGTTATTGGGTGAGGGGGAGGGGAGAGGGAGGAGAGGAAAATGCTCAGAGGGTAAAACGTTTACCTAACAAAATACTAACTCTTTCAGGGGGTTGCATGTCAGCACTCTGTAAATAATAGGAGCCTTTTAATGCACATATGGTAGTATTTACTTTGTGGAGAGGTAACACAGAATCCTGCCTTGCTCAGAAAGTTTTGTGCCCTGGTGCTGCTCAGGCATACAGTTTTTGCTGAACATATTTCGTCTCAATCCATCTTTTATCTTGCTGAACACATCTACCGAAAGCAAAGTCACGTTGCATCACCTCTGCTTGCTTGCAAGCACCCCTGGAGCAGGCTTGAACATCAGGATGTGGGGTTGAAAGAAAGAGCTCAGCTCCTCAGCTCTGCCTCCCTCGCAGGGCACAAGGCAGCTCCAGCATTTGCTGGCTGGCAATTTGGATCCTGGTGCTTTTTCCCTCCCCTCTCTGCAAGACCCTTCCAAACTTTGAGAGGAAGAAGCCCCAAGCCATGTGTCCTTCCCAGAAACAGGCAAACATGGTTTTAAACCCATTTTGGAGGGGAGGAGGAAGGGCACTGGGAGGTGATGGCTTGCTCAGGGTTGCACAGGATGTCTGCAGCAGAGTGGAACAGGGGCCAACTCTGAACTGTCAGCAGTTCCTCTACCTTTATCCACCAGGCCATCCTTCCTTCCTCTATGCTGAAGAGTTGAAACAATCCTAAAAAAAAAAATAAAAAGGGAAAAGGAAAAAAAAAAAAGAAGGAAAAAAAATAAAAGAAAGAAGAAAAAGACAGAGTCTCCACCTGCAGACATTTCTGACCTTCCACTGACAGGGCTTTTCCCTTCCTTTCCTCCTTCCCCCCATCCATTTTTTGGTCTCTCAGCGGAATTAATTGGATCTATTTCTCAAGGAAGTGATGTCAGGAGACCTGGGTGTTCCAGGAATAGTTATTTCCATATGATTTGAGCAGGTTCTTACATACTGTGACACGTACATTGTAATTTAAACAGACCTGGTTCTTTGGGTTGAAGGCCATTTATAAGAGTCTCCAGCTGGAGAGGAATTCATTTACTCGTGGTCTTTGGGGACCAGCAGCATCCTTAACTCTCTGCTGTCTCCTCCAATATCTGGTGCCTGAAATTTCCCTGAACTGTCTTATCCTGAGCCTGACCCTACCCGGATAAGAAGAACACCTATTGATTTCACAAGTCCTGCTCTGCTGTGGCTGAGTCCAGGCTGAGCTCCATTGCACATTGTAGGCAGCAGCCTCATAATTCCAGCAAAAACATTCCTGGTCATCACTGGTAGTACTTGAGTTCTTATAAGAAAAAAGCAGCCCTTGCACCTGAATTTGCAAGCTGAATCCAGGAGGATAAAAGCAAGGCTCTGAATAAAGGGAAAAGGCTGTAATGCTAAACTGTATTTAGGCTGGGAGCTTTGGGGACAAGTGCTGCATTTATTTTTCCCATGGAGTTGTGCAGCATCTAATACAGTCGGGTTCTGGTTCAGGACAGATGTCTGACATGCAGCTATAGTGCCAAAATAATATCATTAAATACCAGTAATAACATCATGAGGTAATAAATAGCAATAAAACCTTGGAGGGAGGCCAAGTAGAAGGGTCTTCAAAGGCTGTGCTGCCCCCTGCTACTCTTGATTCTGAATGGTACGTGGTGTTCAGCCCTATGTCAAAGAAACAAGGCTCTTGCTTGGTGTGTGGTCACAGCACCTGGGGATGGGATGAGGAGGGAGAAAGGTCTGTGCCTTGCTGAGCCCCTACACCTGCTCCTCCTGCCCAGCACAGTGTCCTTCTGACCATCCAGAGCACTGCCAGGTCTTGTCACTTGTTTGGGGACTTCCAGAGGCCACTTTAAAATCATATCATAATTTACCATTGTATTTGCATTTCCCTAGTGCTGCTCATGTTCAGGGATGCTAAAAGCAAAGCCAGTGACTGGCTGAGGCTTATTAGATCTCAAACACAGCCCCGACTGTCTTCTCCCTTTAGCTGAGGGCCTTGGGCAGGGCCAGCAAGGAGGAACAGGTCACTGCTGACAACGGCAATTTGTACCACATTTGTCAACACATCCACTTGTAAAAGTTAATTTCCCAGCACGTGGGTCTCTGTCCATTAAGCAAATAGCTCACAGCCCCACAAGGCCTGGACTGAAGGAAGGAGTCACTGCTGGCTGAACCTCTGCCTTCCAGCCAGGTTCTTCCAGGGGAGCTTTGATCTCTGTGGAGCAGGGAGCAGAGCAGACACATCCTTTGTACTGACCAGCCTGCTCCCACCACTGCTTCTCTGGCTCACTGTGGGGAAGGATTTATAAGCATTCCACATCCTTTCTTGAGAATGGGGAAATCAAAAAGACCAAATTCAAATGGTAAGAAAAGTCAATGTGGTTTTTAGTCTTTATTTGCCATTGGCTTTGATAACAGCTCCAGAGTGCTCTACCTTGTGACAGTGTCCCCTGGGGTTCCTGCTGCCCATGCTGAACATATGTGTTGATATCCAGAGGTTTAGGGCAGCAGCTCTGGTATCACACAAACTAGCATTAGCAGCAAAACTTGTATTCAAAATTGAATACAAGTCATTGCCAGCTACCCCAGCAGAATCATTGTGCTTTTCACAGCACCATTTCTCTTTCCTCCTCAGAGTTCTTCGATTATACCAATGAAGCATCCTGCCATTATGCTGCAAGATGGCTTTTTGCAGTTAGCAACTTTAAACTTTTCAAAATAAAGAACTTTTTAGTTGGTTTGTTTTGGTTTTGGTTGTATGGTTTTTTTCCCCCTGGATTGTGGGTTGGTTTGGTTTTTGTCCCTTTCATGAAACCTGATGAGATGCTGGTAGCACAGGCATTGCTTACTAAAGTGGGGTGATTTCTGCAGGTTGGGAAAATCTTACATTTATTATACAAATAATACCCTCTATGCCCTTGAAGCCTGTTCACCATTTTAAAACTACTCATGTGATGATACCAATTCCTGATGCTGGGTATCAAAGAAAGAGCTCTCACCCATCTTCTGTGCAATCTTCCTTTTGCATGTTATTTGCATATACACTTGATAGGCAACTGAAATCCCTACCAAAAAATTATTTTTTCTACTATATTCTTGCCATGGTTCAGAGCAGAGGACGAGGGACATGATCTCAGAACACCATTGCAGAAAGATGAGTAGCAAGCATTTAATTTCAAGGGCTGCTCATCATGGCTATTTTTTCTTGCTCTCTTCCCAGGGGAGAGAAAATGGAAAACCTCAATGGGAGTAATTTGCAGTGCTTTGGATGACACCTGGAAAATGGGTGGGGGTTCTAAGATACAGGTGTTTCACCTGGCAGAGCACACCGTGGTCCTTGAGCAAGAGTTGGAAGAAGCCTTGGCTTTGTTGCCATCACAAATCCATCTCTGAAGAAGTGAGGTGTTTCTGTCATCCTCTGCTGTCAGCTGCAATTCACTGGGACCATTTTTAGGACTATAGCCAGCCCCTGTAAGAAACATTCATCTGCCCATCTACAAATAACAGGATTCAGTTCCCCTCTATAAAATCAGCATGAGACTGTGTAGGAAGCACCAGGACAGGAAAAGCCCAGCAGAACAGCCCCTGGGGCTGGTGCAGATCTGCTGACAGTTCACACTGCTTGCTGCTAGTGATAGCTCATTGGTCATGGTGTTGGACAAGGTTTTGAGAGGTCTGACTTCATTTACTGGTTTTCCTTAATATTTTTGTGCCCTAATTCCTTACTTCTGAAAGCAAAGTTGGTAGGGGAATGCACATCCTTCTTGAATGTTGTGAGGGGTATGACCCTATAAATCCTACACAGTTATAGCCGCAGTCACACTGCACTGTTTTTAGAGCCTCCAAGTTCTCTACAGGCAGTGTAAAATAACCATTAAATCATCTGTAATGAAGCCAACTTAACTGTAATTCTATAAGGCATGGATTGAGGACATGTAACTAACAGATCTGGTTAGAAAATGTGGGAAACTTTTCAAGGGAGAATTAAAAATAATCTTTGCATTTATTTTTATCCAAATTTACTTGTTTGCTTTTAGTTAAATGAACTTTTCATTCCTCCTCTAAGCAGCCTTAATTGTCTCATTCTTTTGTGTTATTTTTTCATTGTGAAGTGAAGGAAGGAAGGGGATGAAAGTCAATAGGGAAGAGTGAAAACCTGAAACCCCCAAACCTTGCTGGTTATTTTTTTGAGGTCATTGGGCTGTTTTTTTTGTTTGTCTCAAAAATGGATATTTATGTAAATTCCAGAAATTTCTGTTTCATCAAATGGTTGTTTGTCACTGGAAAGTGTGGCTGAATTGAAGAGGGCCAGGCCTGTCTTCTCCTGCAGTTGGGGAACCTGAAGTGAAGCACCAGAGTGATGACCCTGAGGTGGTGTAATGGGGGTCAGTGTCAGAAAAGATACTTAGACCAGAGGGATCCCTGGCTCGTCTCCCAGATCTGGGCCATCAGTGCTCACAAGGCAGCTACGTGAGCTCTTCTACTCTTGGTTGAGATGACCCCCAAGGTATGAAAGCCTTTCCTTTCCCAGCCTCACTACTGAAGAAGAAGAGATTCATCGGTTCAAGGTTGTTTATATTTTCTTATCTATAACATTCATTGTCTGGCCTGCTGAGATCTGTCCAGTAGGTTGGTTCATGGACACCACTTGGGGTGGTGTTAGCTTTTTATACTAAGAACTACATGTACTCTATTTACAATACTTTCCCAATACCTATCACCTATGTTAGACAGACTGTCTCTACTCTAAACCAATCCAAAAGCGTCACCATCACAGCAGAAGATGGAGGACAAGAAGGAGAAGGAGAAAGACAGGACACACCCCAATTCCTCCATCTTGCTTCTTGAACTCCCATTCTAAAACCCCCAAAATTCTACTTTTTCACCCTGTGACAAATTAACTATCATTCTATTCAACTCTTGTGGCTTGTAACTCTTCACACAAAGTTGGTAATTTTTTCCATGGACTAAAATCAAAGGCACAGGTGTTTTTGACTCTGTGCCAAGGTCTCTGAGCCCCTGCCAGGGTCTCAAATCACCCAGAGCAGCCAGAGGGATGTCCTGGGTCCTGACATTGGAACAGTACAACCACGCTGAGCACAAGGAAAGCCTGGAGGTCTTCCCTCCTCCCCTCCTCACAAAAAAATGTCCCTACACCTCAAGATTCCTTTTGAGGCCCCTTCTGCAGCAGTGTGATGATGGAGCACTCCAGCATGGGTGTTGGTGATGGGTGCAGGAGGCAGAATGCTGGTGCTGGGGACAGGTGGCAGGTGTGGGGACAGGGAACAGGGCTGTGGGGCACAGCCAGGAACGTGGCAAAGGACTGCGCACACACCGCTACAGATGCCTGAATTAATTGCCTGCTGTTTACAGCTTGGGTTTATTGCTCAGCTTTTAATTAACTGTTTCCGGATTTAATCTCACAAATGTTCTGTCTTGGTCCTTGTTTAATCCGGCAGCCTAATGGCAGGCTGATTTATGCAGATCAATACTGTTTACAAACATGAAAGCCGCCGGTGGCTGTTTGAACTTTCGGTGTGATGGCATTGGTTATCAATAGCTGAAGCAGCCTCAGCAGGTGGCCTGTCAATATGCAGCCAGTCAATATGCACGGAGCAGCCAAGATTAAAACTTTTTTTTAGCAGGAGTGGGAGGGAGCTGCCTAAACTCTTCATCATATTCATGTATGGAGGATTTACTACCCGCTCCTGCCCCTGCTTTCTTTTATTCGTTTGCAGCCATCCGAATGCAGCGCTAATGAGAATAATCAGGTTATTTGAGAACATAGGTGGTGGTGGGGGAAGTCACTGTTCCCACAATCTGTTTCAGACTCTCTTTCTCCCTGAGCTAGCTCACCTGAAGAGGTGTTTCCCCTCTATTAAAACTATTTTAAGTAGCAGCAAGGGAGACCTGGCTTGGTCTTTGCACCTCGTTTGCCGTTGATTTAAATTGAAATTACTGAAGGTATTGGATTATTTTCAATTTACTCTATTGACCTCAATGGGCATGGAAGAACCATTCAGCAAATGCTTCCCTGAAAACAAAGAATGAAAACCCAGTGGCTGGGAAGTTTTGGTGAGGGGATGGAGGGATAGAGCAGCTGTTGATGTGAACCTGCTTGTGCAGTCTTGTATCTCCTTAGACCTGTTCTTCTGCTTGTACCTTGGGCAGCTGTTGAAATAATTGTGAAGGGGGAAAAAAGTGTTTTCCCTCTGTGTTGCACAGGTTTGAATGGCACAGAGTTTGAGCCCCTAAAGGACTGATGCATGCTTATTTTATTGCTCTCATCTCTGTTAAAGTCAGTGGCCCTGTTTTTAACAGACTAGGTTAATCATGTGCAAACCTCTGAAAAAGCAGAGCTGAAGTTAATCACTAGTCAGGGCTAGTTAAAGCTTTCCTTGGAAGGGTTGTAGGCCTAAACATGGAACACAGAGCCTCAGCCTGATTTTATCTGATATAACCTTAACCTACCAAGGCAAATGAGATCAGGCTTGCCTGTTCCTTCCCTTTATTTGTGCAGTACTCTCAACACCAGCTGCATTCAGGGGCCAAGGGCCTGCTGTGCTGGGGTTGGTACAAGCAAAGCTAATTGCATGTTGGCTAAAAACACAGCTCTTACACAGTTGCTACACCTTTCATAAATACATTTCTAATAATCAGCAGACAATAGCACGGGCAAGCCAGAAGCATAACACAAAGCATAAGAATAAATTGCATTTAATTACAAGGAGAATCTAATTAAGCCTGATTTTCTTAGGCCACTGTTGGACTAGAAGTAACTTCATACACATTAATAGAGTTGTTACAAATGTGACCTGTGGTATAATGACAATGACTACTCAGGGGTGGATTGTCAGACTGATGCACGGCATGACACGAACACCATCCCCTAATTTCAAAGGTGCAGAGTGGATCATTTTTATGCAGAGCACAAGGGCTCCGATCCCCTCGCTACCTTTGTGCCTTGGCTTTATGCTTTTGGCCATTTGCAGCATTTTCCAACATTTTCCAGTCTGTTTGTTCTAGCATTCATTGTCAATTAAGTAGCCAGGAACAAGACTCTCGGGGCAGCAGCCGCGGTGTTTGCACTGGGGTCCTGTGGCTGCCTCGGATCGAACACCCTCCACAGCCTCCCAGGAGGGGGGCATTTTGTTCTCTGGGTTCAGAGGCAATGCCATGATGGTTTAATCCGGACTCTTCCCAGATGACTCACAAAAGGGGGAAAATAGGGCATGGGGAAGTGGGAAATGTGGGGACATTGTGGGAACGCCGGGCCGGCCAGGCTCTGCAGAGCCAAGCTGGATTTCAAAGTGACGCACCCTTGTGTACAGGCGAGCTGGTTAGAAGCTGCTGATCTGTTCTCTAGCAACTTGTGGCACACCGCAGGCTTTGTGAGGCTGGCAAAGTCGGAGCAGCTAATCAATTCTGCTTTATTCTCCTCACCACAGACCTTCGCCTGCAAAGCACAGCGCCGGTTTTAATAGTGACATCTTGAGCGCCTTTCAGAGTCTGCTTGAAAGCAAATATAGGCCTTTTAATAGGTTATTTTAATGCATTAAACTATGGAGAGGAGGAAGAGAAGGGGAAAAAAAAAATCCCTGGCACATACATCTCTGCAAAAGTTTCAGAGTCTGGAAGAATCTGATCCAGAAACAAAAGCCCTTTGAATCTCTCCCCTTCCCTGTTCCCCCATGCCTGGCTCCCCCTCCCCTTCCTTCCTTCACTTCTCCCTCCTCCTGCTGAGCAGTAACAGTGCCAACTTATCAGATACTTTTAGCTGCCAGCTTCCCAGATACTTTCCTTTGAATGTGACCTGGCAGCAGCTCGCTGCAACTTTTGAACTGCTATGTATGTCATATGCTAAGAAGAAGAAGAAGAAGGAGCTGAAGTATAATGACTACTGGAATACGCGATTCAAGACAAAGTCAAAATGCTTTCAGTGGGGAGCGTGAGGCAATTTATTTTAACTCGTGAGGCAACTTTGCTATCCGACAGGTAGGGGGGTGGGGAGGCGAGCAGGATAATCGCCGTGTTTTATCTTCACCCGAGGGCTGCGAGTCCATTGCCAGCATCCACAAATTGCCCCTCCTGAGAGCCCCGAGGTGCCCGTGGGAGTCTGGGGTGAGGAGGGAGAGCAGAGTAAAGGCATGTGCCTGGCTGGCCAAGGAGGCACCTGGGGGCACCCTCCACTTCCCCTGGGGAATGGGGAAACCGAGGCAAGCTGACTCCTGCTGCTGTGACAAGGCTGCGCAGGGAATAGCGCCAGGGATCAAGCACCTGGGTTCCCATTTTCTGAGTCACTGGGATCCCTCTGTTGGGTGAAGGAAGAAGAATACTCAGAAATCTAAAATACACATGGAAATAGGCTAATAGCTAGGTTTCCCACATCAGTACTGGCTCAGGAAAAGGCTGTTGTAGGAACAATCATCATATTCAATAATAATTACATCTTTTTTCCTTTTCTGAAGAAAAGTATGGATTTTGACATGTTGCTTTAAATCAGTTATAGAGGGAAGCATCTGATTAAAAAGAAAGCAAATTCCATGAACAGCAATACCTTCATTTCATTCATGCAGAAGATATAGCTTTGATTTTTGAAACGATAAATTTTCTTTTGGCAAGGTGGGAAGGAACAGAGAAGTTTTCAAGGTTGAGACATGGTGCAAAGTGATGCTATTTATGAAAAGATATTTCAAGTGATTGGGCATTAGTTTTCCAACTTTTGCCTGGAAGGAAATGGTTGAATTCCCAAGTTTTTTTTTTGTTTCAGAACAAAGTGGATGTGGTGTTCATGGTCTGTGGGGTATTCTGCACAGAGGAGAAGCCAGTTCCTGAACAGCTCTGGCTCTAATACTTTCAATGCCCTCAATGCCAGGGATCTCTCTGCCTGTAGCTGCCAGTTGAGGCTGTTAATAAAGAAGGAGTGGGAATGCTGAGACTGGAGGAAGATGGTTCAAGATGCTCCCTCCAGCTCTAGGTTGTATTGCTCCAGGAAGCCCCCAAGTGCTCCGTGAGCCTCTGCTTAACCCTCACTGAAACAGGTAAACTAGTAATTATTTCCTATAAAGTTTATTAGTGTCCTTGGCACATTTCAGCAGACGCAGATTAAGACCACCTTGGCCCCAAGGAGTTTGCTGGTACACTGCCACCCTCACCGGGGCTTGGCAGGAGACTTAATACAATAATTTCACAAAGCGCTTTGAGATCAGGGGATGAAAGCTGCTACAGAAGTGCAAAATATAATGATTAATTGCCTTTTCTTGGTGGGAAGTTGCTATCATCTCTTCACTTTCTATGGCTGGCAAACCGGAGGGAGTATTTAACTTTTAAAAAAACCAACATCTTTACAAAGTAACAAATTAAGATGCAAATCTGGAGGGGTTTTTTCCCCTCTTCTTTTTTTTTTTTTTCCCTCTCTCTCTCTTTTTCTTTTTGCTAATTGGCAGAAAATTAATGACTGTGTTTCTGACTGAGCAGATGCTCTCGTCAAAAAAGGCAGATTTGGAATTTCTCTAACCCTCCTTTTAAAAACACATCAAGAAGGCAGTAGCATGTGGCAGGTCAGAAATTAAGCGAAGGTAACTGTACAGATTGTAAAGAACACAAAGGAGGTTTTGTGTGTGCATGTGAGTGAGTGAGTGACTGAGTGGGGGGTGTTATTTTCCCCCCCATCTCTCCCTTTTGTTTTAACTTCCTTGCATTGGATTTTATGGGGTTTTTTGTTTTTTTGTTGTTGTGGCATTTTTTTTTAAACCCATATTCCACTGCAGCTCACAATTAGCAGCCAGGCCTCTGGGACCTAATTAACCAATTCAATTAACAAAAAAAGCATACAAGTCACCCTGACATTTGTCAGCCATTAGGAGGGATGTCAGGCTGGTAGGTTCTACCGACACATTAATGATGATTAGCTCATTTGCAGCTCACTTTTACCCCAGGTGTCCACCTGGAGAGACTGGCACGAAACACTCTGCAGACAGGGAGAGGAGCTGGGGCTGGGGAGAGCTTTACTGAAACTGTGGTGACCCTCAAAGGGAGTTTTGACCTTTTATTGAACGTATAATCAATAAGATTTTTGCCTCAGTTAAGAGAAGCTGCTGTCCCCTCATCTGGCTCCTGTGCTAGCTAACCTTCAGAGGAGTGCTTGCCCAAAGAGCCAGGGGACCAGTGCCTGCCCCAGGGGCTGAAAACCCTTGTTTTTCAACTCCTTCAGTGGGAGAGAAGTCTTTATAAACATTTTCCTTGTCGATAACGCTGTTTGCTTGCTTACCACAGCAGGGCTCCTTCACTTGGCCAGGGCTGTTCCTTGGTTCAAGCCAAGCCCTTTGTTCTCAGGATTGATTAACTACAGTACTCTATATAATATAGGCAGATATTTATATAGACGTCGCTTCCGTTCCTGCCTCTGATCTCCCTTAATTTAACTCCATTTCCCCAGCAGCATTGATTTAATAATAAGTGGCTGATTGTTACGGAAATGAAACCGAGAGAAACGCAGGCAAAGATCACTTCCAGGATGGAGAGGTGTTTCACCCTTTGGAGATTTTCCTTCTTTCTTCTCAGCACCTGAGTGCAACTTTCATGCCCAGGGTTGCCTCTGGGTCACCTGAGGCTGCATCTGGCTCTTGCCATCCAGGGGAGAGCCAGATGTGGCTCCCACTGCCCACAAGGGCTCCCTTACCTGGATGGAGAAAAGGTGTTGCTGAGGTTTGCTCCTGAGGGGACATTCATGGGGCTGGCCAGGGTTTACAGGCAATTCCCTTGCCCTGTGGAGGCTGTGAGGGTATTTCAGGTGAGTGAAGAAGGGCACTGTTGTGGGAACACACCTCCAGCATTGTGCAGGAATCAGTGACCCCATGAGGGACACAGTGGGATGCTGCCAGCATCCTCCTTCATCCCACCCAGCCCTCCTGCCTTCACCATCCTGGCACCCAGTCCCAGCTGGGTGCTCATGGTGCTGTGTAACTCAAAATGAGAACAAAACTACATGCACAGGAGCCACCAGAAGTATCCCTGGGGGTTCTTGAAGCTTCCCTCTCATTCAGACCTGTCTGACAGTGCTTTTTCTGGAGAAGAAGAGCATATCAGTATCTTTCTCCTTGCCTCTTCCTCCTGTCCATAGCACTGCTGGCCAGCCCTAGCCAAGAACAAACTACAAACCGTTATCAAGGAATGTATTTCTGCCTGGATTTTGGCATTTTGCAAGTTTCCTGCCCTCAGGGTGAACTCCTCACGTGCAAAGGCAGTGACAGCAGAGTGTGGAACCCAGGCACACCATCTCCGAGCAGGGGAGAAAGCCCAGAGAGCAGTTCAAAGGCAATCGGGTGCTTTCCTTAATTTCAATTAAATCCTAACTGCCCCTTCACATCACCTAATCACTGAGGGGCTGATTCAGCTCCTTCTGCAAAACAGGACATGTATCAATAGCCAGAGCCAAACACTCCTTCCTGGAAATCTGCAGTGCACAATAGTAAATACAGAGAACCAGGACTATTCATGTGTTAACAATGCAGCGGCAGCAGCCCTTTATTGTCACACACATTGTTAAACCCACAAAGAGCAACTGGTAGGTTAAATCTATTTTAGCTGGGAAAGCTTGACAAAAATCCTTGCCACCGAGCATTTGATACTGATCACAGTGTCACATCAGGGAACAGCGAGCTCAAAAGAACAAGTCATTTTTTTTTTATTTCTGAACTTTAGAGGCAACGGCCTCTCCTCTTCGCTGGCTCCCCAGGTCTTAGTCCTCTTAGTAGGAGGTGGTCTTTTTTTTTATTTTTATTTTTCTTCATGCCACTCAATGAGAGCAAATTCGCAGGGGTGGGGAGGGGAGGGTAAAAAAAAGCAGGAAACATAGAATGCTGTATTGAGGCAGCACAGGTGGATGGGAATGTGAACAGAAGCTTCTTTCTCAAGGGAAATCAAATCCAAACCTCGGGATGGCAGCAAAGGGTGTGGCTTGCGAGGCAGCAGGACTGCTGGTGGCAAACAATCGCGGCATAAATCAGCTGTCTCATACAGAGACAGCCTACCTGGAGCATCTCTCTGAAATAAACACCTTGGTATGAGCACAAAAGGCTCGACTCAGATGGGTCTGTTTGAGCTGCAAACATTACTGTAACCTATTCATTTTTCCTAGGAATTTTCTGTGCAATGGGACCAGGTGTTTTTCCCCCCCGTTAACACACCCCCATCTGAAATTATGCTAATTATCACAGGCAGTGTCCACAAAGGTCTCTTAAAAAAAAACAAAACAAAGCAACAAATAAACTCTGGGTCTGCAAAAGGACAAAGCTCCCCTGAAGAAGATGGGAAAAAATTTCTTATACAGCAGCATTTGTCCCCATTGCAGGGATCACTGAATCCTGCCAGGAAGGTCTGGTGTGACAAGGGAACATTAGTGTTATCCAGCTGCTGGAGACTGTCTGTTGCCTAGTGGAATATTCTTATTTAGATGATGGCAATGAGTGACTCCTTAAAAAGATAATTCAAAGCTTCCAAAGTAGGGTCCCACACTGATTTCATAACCCATGTGTTGGTTTTATAGAGTCATTGAAGATAGCTCTGTAATTGTGGATGCTTTTCATATTAAGGTGCTCCTCTTAAATTTTACAAGTGGATTTTTAACCTTCGTAGAAATAACAACTCACTGGGAGGATAGAGCCCAGGGCTCTCAACACAAAACACCATTTTTTATAACTCCCAGGCCTCAGAGTAGCAGGATCACTAGAGGGATAAGAAATTGCATATGCTGTATTTTCTGGGAAGAGCGGATGACATTGGTTCCTGCAAATCCTGTGTATATATGGGTGAAGAGATTAAGGGCTTTGGATGCAAAAGGAACTTGGAAGACACCAATAGACAGAATTTTGAACTACCCACCAGAGGACGTCGTGACTGGTGTGTCATGCAGGGAAACCTGGGATTAAGGAATTTACCAGCTAAAACAAACTTCACATTCCAGAACACTCTAAAAGAATTTTTCAAGGAGAGGAAAAAAAAAAATCTGGTTCAAAACCAGGGCTGTATTAAACTCAGTGATCCCCATAAGCATCATCACTTCAGCATGGGCACCCAGGTGCCTTTCAGCTACCCCAGGGACAAGGGTGAACTGCAACTGCACCCTGATCCCACTGTCAGAGGCTGATGTGGCTCCTGCACCAAGTCTCGTACTGCCAAGTGTCGTACTGCCACTCTGCTGAGAACCTTATGGCTCAATTTTATGGATGAATTTTATGCCATTGAAAGTCAGCCAGGCAGTGTGGAGAGGCTGTTTGCTCAGCCATAGCAGGAGTATCTGAAAACACTGACATCTTGTGACAGTTTGGAGTGAGATGACAACAGAAAAGAGCTGGAGAGCTGGCAGGGTGTCCGTGCCTCTGCAAGGACTGGAGATTTTAAGGAGGCTTTTACATTTATTGCCATTTTTCACATTCCTTCTGCACCACAGCTCATTTGGAGGCCCTGCTGCTGCCAGCGTGAGCAGGTTCACATGGCATTGAAGGAGTTTAAGCCCTGAGTTTCTGTCCACCTTGCTGTTGTTATCCTTCAAACAGGTTTGACAGCCTGAATTTTGTGATAGCATCTGTAGCCCTGATGTGGGGACAGTCCCACCGCCACCCTCTCCTGCAACCCACAGCCTCTCCTGTCTCCCACAGCCCCTTCCCATGCAGTGATGGCTCCCAGGACTTTGTGGGCACACCCTGCTCTGCCCCCCACACACCTGCACACCTACAGGACCCCCTGCCCAAATGCTGCATCAAGAATGGCAGGAGCCCCATGTCAATACAACATCTTGTGTCCCTGAAAACTGGCTGTAGCTTCTTTAAGACCACAGTGAGGAAACATCTGGCTGGTGCTGCCAGTGGTGCAGAAATGGGGCTGGGCTGTGGTGTGTGTTGCTGCATCCTTGCCCAAATTGTCATCATGGCTCAAAGGGCCAGCTGAGTGCTGCCCTCCAAACCAAACCAAACCAAACCAAACCAGAGGGAAATGTGCTGTCAGAGAAGCCACACCAAGTCCCTGGTCTGGACAAAGCCATCAGATTCTCCAAGGTTTCATCTTGTGTTCAGGTCTCTGGTTTGGATTGGTTATTTATGAAAAATAGGTATTTTTAAGCCTAGTCAGTTAAACTGAGGTGGCCTGTTCTTGCCCAGCCAGATTTTCCTTCCCCATGGGAGAAGGCAAGTCTCAATAGACCTGGTGACTGCCAACCTCAAATGTTTAAATTCCAGAATCAGGAGATTTGCCTTAAAATTATAAGATGAAAAAGGAATTGGACGTGCTTATTTACTTAGCTCTTTGCTTAGGTCCTTTGAGGAGTGTGTATCATGTTCTCAAACTTTACTGGCAACTACTGTGAAAGATTTTTTTTTTTAAAGAAATGACAAGATTTTCATATATTCATATGACTCCTGGAGCTGGCAATTTAGGGAAAAATTATCAGGACTCAAGATAAAACTGTGAAAGTTGGTATTGTTTGGACTCAAATTGAAAATTATTTTGTAACTTAGCTACAGAGTAGAAAAGCAATAAAAATAATGTGGTTATAGGACATTATTTATTCCATATCTAACAGCTATATAAATACTATTAAATGTAGAAATCTTGCCTAATTAGTTCAATTCCTTTTCATTTGCAGGAATATGTTATAAGGAGTATCAAATAAATAAATGTTGACAATTATGACATACAACATAAAAGTCTCGCTGTGAAAATTTAAAGCAAAATTTGTTATAGTTTGAAAAGAAATAGCTGGTTGAGAAGCCAGTCAGGGCTTTCCAACTTCTTTTATTAAAGAGAAACTAGACTGTTTTTAAATTTCTTTCTTTGAAAGATCCCGAGGTGTTAGGAATAGTCTGCTAAGCAGAGTCCAGGTAAGGCTGATGAACTGCTTTAACCAGCTTCTGTTTCCAAAATTAAAGTTCTGTGGGCAGAAGAGGTCGTCAGGGTGGCTTGCTTTTTCCTTATTGAAGTCGTGTTTGGGCTTCACAGATTTTAAAGCCAGAAGGGACTATTATGATTCTCTTGCCTGACCTCCTGCATAACACAGACTGCAGAACCTCACCCAATAATTTTCGCATCAAACCCATAACTTCTGTTTGATCCAGAGCATATCTTTTACATCAAGACTGGATATCTTCTTAAAGACTTCAAAAGTGATGGGGAATCTACCAAGTTCCTAGATAAGATAGTTTGAATTTGTCTAACTTCAGCTTTCAATCACTGGATCTCATTATGCCTTTTTCTGCTAGATTAAAGACTCTTCTTCCATCAGAAACCTCTTCCCATGTAGGTACTTGAAGACCTGGAGAGGGTGATAAGAGAGGATGATATTTCTTGAATGGTTGAAGAGAATGTGTCACCTTAACAAAGATAAAAACTTATCTGTGGATATTCTTTATTTTCCCCCCAGTTTAGTGCTGGTAAAAGGTGAAACCAGTAGTCTGCTCTGGTGAGCAAAGATTACTGCCAAGAATAAGGGCTACAGCATCAAACTCTGACTAATTCACTGTAAGGTATATTATTGTGGATTTTAAAATGTCTGTCAATTAAATTGCCCTTCCTTTTTGCAGGTATAGACATTATTATATGGTAGGATGCAGCATCTGCCCATATGATTGGAGACTGTGTTTTTAACAGGCATTTGCAGTTTTAATTCGCTCAGGAATGATCCATTTCACAATTTTTTTATCCTTTCCTTTTTAAACACAAGCACAAGAATAGCGTCACCTCAGGCTACGTCTGTTTTAAAAATGTTTACTACAGTCCCAGGAAAAAGTCTATTTTTTGTGTGTGTGAATCTACATGAAGGGCTAATTTTTGCTGTAGGCTAATTGTGAAACTACATACACTTTAAAAAAAAATAAAAACAACCAACCAAACAAGCAAAAAAATACCCACAAACCAAAATGCAGCACCTCCATTCCCAAACAACTCCTTTCCTGCCCATCTAAAACAGTCCTTTTGTTATAAAATAGGAGAGGACAAAGGAAGTACAAGAAAGAAATATTTGCATGGAGGTCAGTGGCTGCCGATTCTCTCCATGAACGACCTTTTCCTCCCTCTTCAGACCACTGACAAGAATCCCAGGGATTATTTGGCCAAGGAGTTTACAGGAGCACTACACTGTATATTGTTTATCCAAGGTGGATAGTTCCATAAAGTGAATTCAGTTGGAATGCTCCACACCTTTGTGTGAAGGAACAATGGAGATTATTAATGAACAGTGGTGAACCACATGGTGCTGGATTCATGTTACAAACTCTGTCCTGCATCCTTTTTGACAGGACATAGGGCTCTCTTCCACACACACTGCCTGACTTGAACAGAGTAACATTTCCAGGCCAGCACTGGAGCTCCCAAGCTCATATCTGGTGCCTTTCCAGGGCCATGTCTTTCCAAAGGGAATAGCTAACTGTATATTATCAATGGCTTTTGGGTTAAGGAAAAATTGGGATTATTTTTTCCCCATTTCATTATGTAATTCTTGACAGTCTGAGGCGGAGCCAGGAGCTCTGCAGGATCAAGTCCTCAAAGCAGAAGATGGATATGACCACAAGAATGATTTTTTTTTCCAGAGAAATTATTTTCTTACATCTGAAAAAAACCCAAACCCTTTTTTAACACCGTGTTTCACTTTTTCCATTGTGCAAACATTAGGGATAAGGATGGAAATAGCTAATGGTATTTTTGGCCCAGCTCAGTGATGTTTTGGATAAAGATAAAATTCTGGGTGTTTCAGCAGAATTGGCTTTATCCACACCATGAGGTGCTCCAGCCTCTCCTGTGGGTTTATCCACGTGCTGGTTGGGCAGCAGAGGTCTGGCACTCGGCCAGTGTCATCCCAGGAGCTGAAAGGGCCTGAAGAAGCTGGGAGAGTTACGTGCATACAGACAGGTCTGTTTCATTAAAACAGGCAGGGCACACAGTTTACCTTCCAGAGCCAGCATCTGCCAATGCAAACTAAACCTTCCAGGGTTCAGTTGGGAATTAGCCCACAGAACCCGGTTTGAAAAGCAGTGCTGGATGTGGAACTAACACATCCCTGTTCAGCCCCAGCCTGCAGGCCTGCAGCAGAAAAGATCACTGTCTTTGGTGACACCCAGCTACTCTTAAGCAAGGAATGTTAAACCAACACTGGTAAATAAATTTTTTAAGTAAAGGTTCTTGTAAAGACCACTTATTATCCCAAGACACCTCATCAGCTCCCCATGGAAATGACAACCTGTCTCTCCACAGACAGGTGACAGCCTGGCAGCCCCGCTACCATTCTCTGGCTCCCTGGGCTCCCTGCCCATGCACAGAGCAGCCTGTGAGGATGGAAGCAGCTGCTCTGCAGGTGTCTGCCCCAGCAGAATCCAGCAGGCTTCTGGTGTTGGGTCAGCACTGCCTGCCCTGCAGTCCTTGGGCATCCTGGCTCAGCCCCATGGCCTCCCCAGTGGTGGCTGGTGGCACTTTCCTTATCTTTCCCCTGTGGTCCCCATGCAGATCAACCCAAACCTGCCCCACCACACCCCTGTGGGGGATTCACAGCTGCAGAGAGGGGTGGAGAGGCAACAATGAGCAACACTGGTTTAATTTGTTCCCACTGGCGCAGTCGCAGCTTGAGCACAGGTAGGATGATGGCACTGGGGGAATGTTCTCCAAAAAACCCCCCTCTAAAGGGCTGGGCTCCTCACCATGTCCTGGTGTCCCCCTTGGAGGCACACAAAGCTGTTGCTCAGCTTGGTTTTCCTCTCTATGAAATGCAGTGAGCAGAAGTAGCAACCCCCTTCACAGGCCTGCTGTGAGACCTCCTTAATGAATGTGCATGAAGGACCCAGGGATGATAAATGCAAAATAACAAATAAAGAAAACCATGGAGTCTCAGAGCTCTGCTAAAGGAAGTCAAGCATGTGATGAAAAGAGGTTTTAATAGATCCTGACCAAACCTCCCTGTGCTGCAGGCCCGTGAGCAAAATGCAGTTTGCCTCATGCCACGTGTGAGGAGACTTAGAAAGCCAATTAAAACTGTAAGTAAAGTCTGGAAATTTTAACTTCCTTTTTTTTTTCAGCATGAGATTTTTAGGCTGTCTAATCCTCGGCACATCTGAGCTGTAAAGCACCTGTGCTGTGCTGTGGTTTGGTGATCTAGTGCTGATATCCTGGGCAGTAGCATAAAATATTCACAAAGACAAATGTGAACTGAAGCTGTACAAGCTCCCTCTACTAGCTGTGTGGACCTAAAAAAAAAAAAAAAATAAAGAAAAACAAATCACCCCAAAAAAAACCCCAAAAAACCCCAAACAAAAACAACAACAAAAAAAACCCCAAAAAACAAAAAAGCAAAACGAAAAAATATTCCACCCAGTTAAAGGAAATGTAGCAAGGAATCAGAAGTGTCTCCACATACCTGAGTTAGTCTGTGTGCTTTAAAGGCCAAATTATCAGGGTTTTGTGAACCATGTTCTCTTGACAAGTCAGGTGAATTTTATTCCTTTCTTTCAGCTGCTCCAGTGAATTTTATGCAGCTCTCTAGAGAGGCTCAAACTTACAGCACTTCTTCCAAAAATGTCATCTTTTCTGACTTTGTTGCATCCCTCTCCTTGTCAAACTTCCACTGCTCCAGTCCCCAACTCTTTTAAATGGGCCTTTCCTGCTCATTTTTGTGCTTTAATGGCTGCACATAGCCAAAAGTTTTTCTTCCTGTCAGACCTGAAACACCCATGAAGTCAAACTTCTTCCCTTTGACAAAAGGAGAGGGGCTTGGAGACTTGGAAATCTCCTGGAAGGAGAGAATAAACAGTCAGGATGGGTCTGGGAGAGGCTGGTACCATGGGTGTCCATGGGTTAAGGTGTTCCTCCTTCACAATGCCTCTGAGGGATGTGCCATGAGTTCCTAGAACATGTAAGGTTTGGACACTACTGGAAGAACAAGTAGTAGAGAAGAGAAAGTGTGGGATTTGGGGGATTTTTTGTTAGTTTTGATCCCATAATTTATAGGATTTGAGGCCCAAAGCAGAGGCTGAAGGAGCAGAAGCCTTTCCAGGCGCTGCTGGATGTGTCTCCTTGACGAAGGCAGGCATTGCAGGGGCTCAGACTGCTCTGTCTGAACCCACCCTTCAGGGCAGGCCTGTTCACCACTGCTCTCTCCTGGATTCTCCAGAGAACCATGGCATTCATTAATGCCACGAGGAATGCTGGGGACACCTGCCCCTGCTCCAGTGACCCTGCGGTGGCAGGAGGGGGTGGCTCCAGCTTGGGAGGACTCGGATGACCGACCCAGGAGCAAACATCCAGTATCCTGTTACTAAGCCAACATCCAGCCAGACCCCCAACTCTCCCCTCTTTTTATTTGTTTTTCCTTTAAAGGACATTTGCTGCACCAGCTGCTAGAAGATCTCACTTGCATCATGTCAGCAGATCCATCTCAGGCTGGTGTTCCTTTCCAGGGTAGGCTGGGCCCAACTCTTCTGTTGAACAATTAAATCCATGCGCGCCAAACTCGAACCAGGCTCTGCTGGAGGAGAACAATAAATATTGGTGACTTGAGGCAAGTCTGGCTTTTGTGACGTTTGATGACAACTGGTATCACTTACAAAAACTGCATCATAAAGAAAAAGCAATGAAATTGCATGTCATCAGGCATCACTACATGTCAGAAGAAATATGTTTATCCTTTGTTTTCAGATCCAAATTCAGTTTTAACATTTAAATGAAATCTAGGACCATTCTGATATTTATCAGGCACCGTTACAAAAAGTGCTGGGGTATTTTTGTTTGCTAACTTGCTTTTGCCAAGGGTGGTGTGTTGTTTATGTTCCTGTTCTTTCAAGCCAATTTATGCTCAGTAGAGCATCCTCTGAATTGAAACATCCCCTTCCTCTTTACCTCACCCACTTATTTTTGTCTGTTCTCATCCTCTGGAGGATTCATGGGCTGGCAGCTTGTTGAAAACCTCAGCGTAATCAATGGCAATACTGGGCCTGGAGTGAGATTCACAGAGGTCTGGTATTAGCAATAATCCATGGGTTTATTGAGATACTTGGAGATGTAAACACTTTGTCTCCAGTTTTTTTGTAAGTGAAATAAAATTAGGACTGTCTGGACCACTGCACCACAGCTCTGTGGTTCAAACAAAACAAACCCTCCCTCTGGACATGAACCTCAAGATCCTATATATAACCACGGATGTTAAAATAGATGCTATTATTTAGCAACATTAGAATTTTCAGCTATTCTGGGTGCTTTAATATCTATTGCTATACACATTAAAAAAACACAAAACAAACAAAAACCAAAAGCAAAACAAGAAAAAACCAACAAAAACACACAGAGAAACCTTAAAATGCATGTCTTAGTATTGAGGTCCTTTTGCTGGTCAAATTCTAAACATTCTTTCTTGTCTTTGCACGAAGTGGTAGATCACATGAGAAGCCTGGCCTGGGGTTCATTACTGTGTTTGTCAAGTTTCACTTTTGATAATTGAAACAAATGTAAAAAGTTACAGTTCAGGGAGGAATAGGTAGAAGAAAGCAGAAATGGCACTCAGCAAGCATCTGGGAGGGTACAAATGTCATTTCTCTTTGAAACAGCACACAACAGCATTCAGCACCTTTTACAGCAACCTACATCTCCACGGTGTCTGAAGCCAGTGAGCTCTTTGAGCAGAAGAGCTTTGCCATTGCTTTCATTGCTAACAATGTCCCCTGATGTCTAATGCAGGGGGAAAAAAATATGCTCAAGTTTTTTTGCCTCAGCCATGGCAGATGAATGTGCTCCCACCCTCGTGCAGCCCGTACACAAAAGGTGCTGTGGAAGGTGCTGAGTGCTGTTGTGCGCTGCCCCACGCGCATCTCCGGGGCAAACTGCGCACACAGCTTCAGGGTCTGCTCACACATCAGCCACAACTTCGCATCTCAGCACTTGGAATATTGGGTAAAGCCTGCCCTGTACCTTTATCGCAAGTTAAACCCCCTGAAGGTTTCAGTGTTTTTCATTTAGAAAGCTGCTAGGAGGGGTCGGGGGAGTTGCCTTTGACTCTGGGGGATCTAAACCCAATTAAACTATGCAAAAAGTACATTTCTGGAACAATTTTGCTGTAAAAGTTTCAGTCAAGTTTTGCTTGTTGAGTTTTTGGCTCATCCCTGAAGAGCCAAAAAAGGGGGAAATGTATTATTTTTTTCTTTTGACTCCGGGATGGTGCACAGGCTGCCAGTTCACGCAAACTGAATAATCATTGCTGGGTGTTAGGTCTCAGATTTTTCTGATGATTTTAAAGCAAGGCAGGGGCAGCTGCAGTTGTTTTACACTGAGGAATTTCAAAGAATCATCATATGCTTTTTCTTGTAGTTGAAATGCTTAAAATATTCCTGTTCCTAAAGTAAGCTGAATTTACACACATTTATATGTATATATAAACAAACACATACTAAGGCTCTAAGTCTGCTGGGAAAAAAAAAAAGTAGCAGTTGAAGCAGGAATACATCTAAGTTATTCTGGGAGGCTATGAAAGCATCAAAAAATAAATAAAACCTATAAAAAACCCAAACCACACAAAAAAAAAAAAAAAAGAAGAAGAAAAGGAAAAAAAGAAAATATAAAAATCAAGCATTCTTAAGGAGAGGAAGATATTTCATTGGCTTTGCTCATTTGCATGTCAATGCCACAATGTCATGCCAGCTTGGAGCTGCTTCATAGCAGCGCTGGTGTCTGAGCCCAAGGGAACAATGTGAGAGGTCAGGGCAGCACATTTGTAGGTTCACTGATTTCTTTTCAGCGTGCTCAGGAAAACAAAACAGAAGTGCAGAGACAGGATCCGTATCCCACGTGGTGATTTGTCACTGACCTTTCAGCTCTCCATCACAAGCATGGTGGCTGGTTTTCCTTCACACTGCACAACGTTGGGCAAGGAGAAACCCTGGAATTCCACTGTGGGCTCTGCTGCATCTTCACAGTCAGCACAGCACCCGCCTAGGGATGCTCTGACTGTCAGCTTTTCTGTGCCTGAGCTGAAGGTCAGGGTGTCTTCAGCTGAAACAGGAGCAGTCAGATTCAATTATTACTGTCCACTTCTTTGTATCTTGTATCTCAATGTTCCATGGCATTTTATGGATGTTAAGGGGTAAATTTGGCTCTGTTACACATACAGAGCTTTCTTAAAGGGTGTTGTATTTGTGTGTCTGATTTGGAACAATTAATGAAATTTCATACTATCACATCAGCAAGAGTTCTTAGGAGGAGCCTCCAGCTCCTGTGTGACATGGAAAGAAACTATACTGATATGTGGGGCAAGAAAAGGAAAAATACTGAGTCTGAGCAAGCCTGGTAAGAAGCTTCTGCTTCAGTAGTTCACAGGTGAAGTATTCTTCTGAAATTCTGGCTGCACCTTATTGATATCACACAGGACTCCCTTATCTTTCCTTAGCACTTGCCACTGGTTCATGATCTCAGCCCTGAATTTTGTGTTTCACACTTTCAGGTGGTTATGGCTCCCTTCAGGCTTGACTCTGGACTGCTGCCTTCATGAGATGGTTAAGAACTTAGAAGCTGCAGGTCCAGGACTCAATTTTCTCTGTGGAGCCAGCTCCAAGTTTTCTCACCATGCTTAAGATGACTGCTTAAACAAGTCCAGCTGTTGCCACATGATAAACACAAACAGCTACTCTGGATTAGACCTCCTGCTACAGCTACAACTGGTCTATTTTTTATTTTCTTAAACGCCTGGGAACTTCTTATGCCACCATGCCGTAGTACCAAAGCAAGAAAAAGAGACCTGTGGAGGAATCCAAAATCTCTAAACAAACTGAAAATAAATTCTGCAGCTGGAGGATACCAAGAGGAAATGGAAGAGCTGCCAATGCATGCAGCATTTTTCAGCCTATCATTATGTGCCAATTTTAGCTTGTCAACCATTACTGGCAGTGGCCAGAGAATGTGAGTGATTTTCATTAATTACCATTTCCCTGCCAAAGTAGATAACCAGAACTTTCTTCCACCTCATTGATGTGCAATTTGACTTTTCTTTTTTTCTCAGTTACAAAACTTCCAATTATCTCTGGAAACAGGAACTTTCACCAGGCCTTAAGCCTGCAGATTTTTTCCTGGATTGAAGTTGTGTCTCATTGATTTAAGTTCTGTTTTACACTTGCTTGCACCTTCTCAGGCACTGAATGCTGATCAGCTTTTCTGTAGTTTCAGCTGTTTTTAGATGATGGTAAAACCTTCTCTTCTCTGCACTGGATTTTTTTTTTCAATAGACAATAAAAAAAACCCAAAATTTCTTTACTTTGTCTTGGCCATGGGATAGGTGCACAGAAAGCTGGTTTGAAAGGGAGCAAAAATATCCATTAGGGGAAGATCACATTGTGTTAATAATGAGGCAGAGTGTGTGGGAGTAAACCAGCTAGAAAGCTGGTGAAAGCTGAAATATTGGTGTTAATTTATCTCCTGTTTTGTCATCACCTGTACAAATGGTGAACTTTACCTTCCATGCTGTAGCCACAATTATCAAAGTGTATGTAAGCAAGGGCTGCAAGGAGAGACAAAGCTGTTTGGCTTTATATAAGGTAATTTCTCCCTTACTGCTTCTGTCTTGCTTGTATTTTTAGACTAGCAGGACCACAATGGTGTTGATCCTTTGTCATTGGCACGACTTTAATTATTTTGTTCATGAACTAGCAAGTGATTTTGAGGGCTACAGGGTTTTAGCTCAGATTTTGCTCCAGTATTCAGTGGTTAATTTTTTTCTCCCTGCATGGAATATTTAGTCATGGTTGAACAAATAACAGATGAGCAAGTTTGAGAAAAGTGAAAGCTAATTTAAACCATTGATTCAAGACTGCTGGTATATTCAGAACATTTTTTCTAATGTTTCTGTTAACCTAAACAATTGTATCTACAGCACAAAAGGCAAAAATGCTGGAGTTTTCCATAGCAATGTTCTCAGCCACTTCATCACTTTCTGTGAGGCCAAGTTAATAGTTTTCCTCTCTTTAAAGGATAACACCTGTTCTGCCCACAAACTTAAGGCTCACTTTCTGAAATAATCCCTGCAGTTCTGTCTTAGCCTCTGACTTAAAATACTCAATTCACTATCTGTGTTAGCACAGAAGATCAGCCTGTGTTTCACACCTTTTGGCAACCTGCCACTGAAATCAGAAAAGTTTTTAGAACCAAACAGGTCTGTCTCAATGGTGGGTAGAGAGTGTTTAGAGAAAAGGGTTTTGATGGGAAAATAATGTTATTATCCAGCTTTCCATCAGTTATTCTAAACATACCTCGATTCCTCATAAGTTCTAGAGAGTACCAGTGTTCTAGTTTGATTTCTTATCTTAATCACCTGGGCACTAACATTTATGAAAAAATCTTTAAGATTTTTAGTAGAAATAAAATTTTTAAAAGTAGTAACTTTGGCATGTTTCTCTCATGTCTCCTTTATTATATTCAAGGCAGTTTTTCAGCTTTGCTTTGGTTTATCTGCAGCTTTATCTTTCTAGTTTCTTATTAAATAAAATCTGATTCATACAGGAAGCATTTATATCCAAGTCATGACACCATGAAACATAAATGTAAGCTCCTGATTAAGTTCCTACCTGAGGAGATGCCCAGACTGACCATTTTGTACCTGTTGAGATCCAAAATACTATTTCCATTCTCCTGTTTCTGAATGAGAATCTGGCCACTCCTTCAGGTCATTTTTGTAGGCAGATTGAATCTTTGCTGTTATCCCTCCATCCTGAGGGACCTGAATCTTTGCTAATTCTACCAAAAGCACTTTGTTTTTTCTGTCCTTCAGGCTGTACCACAAAGAAAATGAGCTAGGCTTGATCATGTAACTCACTGTCAACATTTCTGAAAATCTGTGAAGAACTCAGCTAATTGTGCAAATGTGTTTGCATACCCATGATCATGTTCAGCTGTTTAGCTGAACTCTGGGAGCAGTCAAGCCTCATTAACTAACCATATCTTTGGTGAAAGAATTGGGTCTGGCATCTTCATGGACATAAATGCCCTCTAGTGACTGGAGATCACTGTAAAGAGCTGTGCTTTGGATACAGCCTGTGTGTTCCTTGATAAATATCTTGTATGTCTGTCTTGAAGGGTTACTTAGCTGGACTGTTGGCCACTTATGGTCCTGGTCTGTTTTGGGAAAATTCATTGAAGTTTAGGGTTTTTTGAGAAAAAACTCACTCTTTATTCTTTAACTCCATGTTTAGACTGAAGGTATTATATGTGAGAAACCCCTCACAAAAGCTGGGCATTGTGTTTGCTCAGCTTTTCCTTCTCTCCTCTTTCTCAGATAACATGAGCAGATGATAGCTGTCACATTCCCTGACAACCCTCAGTGCCTTGTTTTTCCCCCAGTATGGAGCAGCACATCTGCAACCAGTATTACTGGGTCTAACTGTGCTTCTGTCTTGTTCCACAACTGGAATAACTTAATTCTCCTTAATGAGCAGGAGAACTGGGAATAGGAGGATTGAGACTGCTTGCTTCTGTTCCCATATCTTACTGTGAGATAACTTGTACAAGCAGAGCTTTAATATTTTTAATTTTTTTTCTTAAAAGCTCTTGGATCCCTAATTCCTGGTTTCTGCTTCTGTTAGCAGGGGTTCAGAGATCCAAGGAGCCCTCTTGCAGAGAAAGTACAAGATGCCCATTGCCTTTGCTTTTTAGCAAAGTGCCAACCCCTCAGGAGAAGACCCTGGCACTGCTGCTCATTGGATGGATGGGTCTGCTCCCAATACAAGCTTTCACCAGTGGAGACAAAGACCATTGAAGCTGCACTCAGCCAGTGCCTTGACTCTAGACCTCATCCAAGCTGTCAGCAGACCAAGAGATGTCTCTCATCCACCTGACTGGGAGACACAGGTGTTGCCCACTGGCACAAGGTGTGACAGCCACATTTCCACACTGGAGCCAGGCACCCTGGCCATGCCATGCTGGCCATCCTCTACAGCCTCTGACCGCCCAGCTTGGACCTGCTGTGCCTCATGCAAACCCCCTGGTGTGTTCTGAGGTGGATCCCTGGAATTCCTCCTTCCCTGCTCCCAGCCCATCCTTATCCTGCAGTGAGTGCAGGCTGCTGCAGCCCTGCCGTGCCCACGCTGCACTGCTGCTGCTGCTGCTGGTGCTCTGCATGCCAGCCCATCACTGCCAACCAGCTGCTGCTGCTGCTCTGCATGTACTCACCCTGCATGCTTTGGTTTGGGTTGTGTTCCCTTTAATGCTGCTAATCCCCAAATCTTATGTAGGACGAACGCAGGACAGCTGAAGAATGGTTCTTTTTTTGGCGAGAGAGCCTTGCAAAGCTCTGCAGTCAGCATGTGAGTGCTGTCTGGGGAGCTGATCTTGGCTGTGTCTCAGGGTGGCTGAAGGTTTCACATTAGTCTGGGCTGATTTGTTTGGAGCTCTTTTTGCACTAGGGTGCTTGCAATATCTGCTATACAAACATATTCTGTGTGCTTTCATGCACGTGTGTTATTTTCCATGTTGCTCTTATAAGGATTTGCCATTGCTATTCATACTCCTGTCCCTTTTGGGTGTCATTACCTTCTGCCATGATAATTAAACCAAAAAGGGGGAGGTGGAAAATAACCATACAAATAAAAACTACGGACTAGTCATATTTGACAAAGGCATCAATGTTAAAACAGAGGTTTTCAATACCATGACTGCTTCCTTGTTATGCCTAGCTGAGGGAAAATGCAACTGATGTTGTGTTTTTTAGTGATTAAGTGGTTAATGATTTAATGAACTAAAAAAAATCTCATTTGTTGCATCCCTTGGACTCAGAAAAAACCTCAAAGAGCTGATTTTCTGTGTACCTCAGTCCAATATTGCTACCTGCTGGGATATGAACACAATCTCTAAATAAATTGCAAGTGGCCTTGGGCAAATGGAAGAGTTTCGCTTTGATCTTGCTAGAGAGAATGAACTCAAATGTTCAATCAATCAAATTCATAACTTCTAGCTACAATCGGCCTGACAACAGCCTATTATTTATTTTTAAAATCATATATTTCATTATTGCAAAACACACAGTCTCTCGTGGGGGGAAAAGCCTAAATTATTGATAAGCCTTGTATGTGACTGAGTTTGTTGGTTTTGACATGCTTGTCACTAACTATTGTCAGGAAGAATTTACTAAGATGTTTAGTCTGAAAAGTTGGCCAGGAATGTGTGTTGTGCCACATTTAAACCGGGTAGAGAAAACTTTAATAGCTGCTTTCTTCTTGAATTCCTAGTTGGTAAAGACAGCTGAAGGCAGACTGGGCTTTCTAGTGTGAAAACAATGCCTTAGAACAAGCACCCTTTGTTTTAATTGCTGCAAACCAGATGATTCAGGCTCTGAAATTATCCATGAGCTGGGGATATGAAACTTTTACTTGATTTGTGTATTTCTGGAAACAGCAATTCTCAGTCTGCAGAATATTTATGTGTACAGAAAAAGGAGAACAATTAACCCCACACCTCAAGAGTCTGTTTTCACTAGTGTTTGCCAAAAGCATCTGAGGAGTGGGTAAGGTAAGAGTGTATGAGGGAAGTCTGTAGGGAGAGTCATCCTATTTTACAAAAGCATTTATAGAGCTGTTGTAATGAGTAGTTTCTCCAGCCCAGCTGGAGTTTGTGTCTGTGCAAACACCTGGATGCAGCTCCCACATCCCACAGGGACCCCATGCCTGATCTGTCCCTGTGTGCCTGGTACTGGGTAGGGTTTTGTAGGAGAGCCACCACCTCTTCACTCCCCACTGCTATTTATGTGACCCTTATGGGCCTTACATGTCTGTAAATAACTACCAACAGTTCCTTCTTGCTGATGCAACTCTGGAGCAGATCGAGGGACACCTCTGATCCATAATATAACCAAAAATCTGCAGAATTATTTAAAATCTAAAGTGTCACACAGTCGTAGGGTTTGACAGAGAATTCTGAAGATAATTTTAATGCGAAGGTGATCGTATTACCAAATCAAAGTGATTGAAATAAAACTTGCTTTTCTTCTAAATTCTGGCTCTCTCTGCAGAGTCTAAATAAGTCATTTTATTCAACTTAGTATAACACTGATCTTTTTCTTTTTGGTTTTGGCATGGCTTGATTCAAAATGAAATATTTCAGGTCACCAAAAGAAGAAAAACTAAATGTTGTCATAATCCCCAGAATGTTCTTTCAGTAAGATACTGAAATTATCATTTTAGTTTTTCTGGCTGTACTTGCTCCCAAACAATTTGTTCCATGAACTTTCAGATGATATTTCATAATTTTCTGTTGACTTCACAACAGTGGAGTATCCCAGGGGTTACAAGTTCCATGAGAAGGTTGTGGAAAAGCTTAGCAGGAGGACTGATTGAACCAAACTTTAACAATCTGAAAGCTGTGAATCTCACCCAAGGCTTTCCAGGGTGCCTCTGCAGACCCTGCAAAGAGGGGCCCTTCCAGGGCATGGTTTGCCTTGTGCTGAAGCAGTTGAGCATGGACAACCTTTCTCCACATTACTTTTATAAGTTCTATTTGCATTTTTGACAGATTTTCTTGTGTCCTTGTTTTAGCTGCTGCCACTGTTTCATGGTTTGTCAGAAGCAACAGTGCAAAAAATCTCCAAACCCTTCCAGGTGCCTCTATTCAGATGTGTCAGAAACAGCACCAGAGGAGCAACAGGCAGCTCCAATAAATCCTGGGGGCTTTGGGAGCTTCCCTTCCTGGTGCCTGCTGGGCAGCTCCGAGCATGAACTCACACCGTTTTCCTGCTCTGTGTCACATATGGCAGCCCTATTTGCACCCAGGCTTGGGTCCAGGCTGTGGATGCCTTTTGAGCCCCACACCAATTCACACTTGTTGCAAAGCCTGGAAAATTAAGCCTTTCTTTAGGCTTTACTCCCGTGGCATCATTGCACCATGTAATTATAGAGACTGTAATGTTATTTTATTATGAAGGTTTAGCAAGATGAGCAGTTTGGGACACACTTAATGCCTAACATGCAGTTCAGCTTGGCTTTGATTTCCGTTATGAGATTTATTATCGCAGGGAATACACACTTCACTTAACTCTGCTGTGTGCCTGTCTAAGCTGCTACAGCAGACTTTTTAAAACTAGAAAGATTCATTTGTTCTTTTTAATGTCTGGGACTAAACTTTTGCATGGAAGGAATGTGTTGCCTAAATATAATGTGATCCTTCCAGGTATATAGTGGGATAGAATAATTTGCTTTATATCTGTTTTTGTCTGAGAAGTATTTCAAAGATCTTTCCTGCCCAGGTTTCCATAGGGCTCTAAGCGACTGTTGTCTGTTTTCAGAAGTTCACAGGTCTATCAAAATGTACAAATCATATCTCTTCCCTCTTAGCACACACACTGGCTCAGATCATTGTGGGGAGACAGTGCCAGCGTTGTGTACTTTGCCAGATGCTTAGCTGCTGTGATAATGAGGGTTATTAAGAGAACAGGGATATTAGCTGCTGCAATCCATGATAGTGGGGGACTGTGCCTGATGACTCAGAAAGTCTCCTCAGCTGCTGTGTTCTTGTGTTTAAGGAAGGTGGTGTTTGTTACCTGCCAAGCAGCCTCTGATTTACAATCTCAAAGCACCGTGAAGTGTCAACACCAAATTAATTTCTTTGTGTGTCGGTTGTGATCTCAGACAGTCCCTTCTGATACGTGGTGGTTATGGAAGAGTGGTAAATTCAACTCTGAGGTTGTTTTGGTTTTTTGGCTTAAGTGAACATCAGAGGAAATCCTTCCCTTTTTACTCAACTGTGCTATTGAGAAGAGCGGAGCAATGGCTCAGCTATGCAGCTGGAGTCAGTTGGAAGTGTTTTCAAAGGAAAAACAGCACTTGAAAACTGGATTGTCCTGTGATTTCTCTTAACCAGGTACATTTTGCTGTTAACTATAATAATGTAGTCCTAAGCAAGCCACACACCATCTGTTTATCAACTTATCCACTTGGAAGCGAGCACGCAGCAGGCAATTCTGCTGCTGTAGGTGGCTCAGCCATGGCACCTCTGGGGACAATAATTATCAATCACTTCTGTCTGAATTAGGATACCCTCTGCACCAGCTCACAACAAGAGCAGATGTTGGAAGTTAACCACACATGCCTGCACAGGGGACCAGTAGAACAGGTTTGTCACGCAGGACAGGATCCTGTTGCCATTTTGTGTGTCAGAAATTATTCATTGACTTCAGCAGCCACAGAGTTTCGGCCATGGCTTGGAGTGCACGTAGCAAGGGTTTGTTTATGAGGAGTTTTGATAGCACAGCAACACCTACTGCCTCCAGGTTTGGGGCATGAGACAGCTGGACATTTTTCTAGAGAACCTGTGCATGGTGCTGCCTCAGCCTGTGTTGGTTTTCTTTCCCAGTCCAGTAATTCATCACAGCATTTCATGGCTTTGAAACCTGGAGTTCAAGGACACCTTTTTGCCCAGGCAAGCAATGGTGGGCTTTATACATACACCATTTGTGGGCACTTCTGAAGGAACCAAAAGTGACCTCTGATTATTTGCTTCTGGATTTTGCATGTGAGGCTCTCCATTTGCATAATGGCATGTTAATATACCAAAAATAAAAACCTTTTCTACAGAAAGTAGAAACCATATAGACAACCTGATGCTTTCTCCAGGTGAAAAGTGGAAGTAAACAAATCAGGCAGCGTAGGATGGTTCAGTTCCTTGCCCTTGCTGTGAAAAACTTTCTAATTTCCTCATGTTCTTGGGATGCTGCTCACCTGCATCACATGCTTTATCAACATTTAATTATAGGCAATTATCTGTTTCCTCAAAAACATAATTATTGATGCATTTAATATCCACCCTTAGCCTGGCCACAATAAACTAGAGAAATAGAGCTTTATGCCTAAAGAGAAGCTGATTTATTCTAGCAGTGTAGTTGTAATGGGACTCTGTGAAATAACAAAGGGACAAAAATGAAGCAAGAGGATGATAATCAGTACACACAGGCTGGAAGAATCATGTACCAGGCTTGGATGGCAGCTGGCCCAGGCTGGCATGAAGCAGTGGGAGATTGAGGGTGCCCAGGTTCCCAGCAGAGCTCCATCCACCCCTGCTCTGACTGCATGGGCAGTGCTGAGCTCCAGACTCCACCTGCTCAGAGCATTTCCAGCTCTTGTCCTCGCCCTGGTTTTTGATACATACAGGTGTGATATCTCAAGCTGGTCCATGAAGCTCCCTGGGAACTCTCATTGTGCAGCACCATTGCTGCTGCTGGTGGGCTTCCCCCTGTTAAATGGAACACCTTGGGTTTTGCCATGCTGTGGTGTTGTTTGGAGGTGTCCTGCTCCCAGGGAGAGCAGCCTCTGGGCACAGAACCACTCATCAATGTCCATCCTGATCCTGGCACTCAGCTTACTGTCTATCCACCAGCTTTAGATTCACTGTATTTGTGGGGGACTTGATTTCACAGGGACAGTGGAAAAGATTTGACTCCATGACTGACTTTCCTAGAATGACACTGACAATGGTTGATGGCCGATTTCTGTTGGTCTCATTGTGTTATTTTAGTTCAACTTCTTAAACCATAAAGTGCTTATATTCCCATTTTTATCCCCGTGGTAGCACAAACTGCAACTCATCTTCTGGATATAAGATGTGGTTATCTCTAAATGCATGGGAGAGAGTGGATTATGCAAATATGCTTATTACTCTGCTGTGGTGCTTTTGGTGGTTTGTTTGTGCTTATTTTGTCTTTGGTTTATTTTTAATTCTAGCTCATTAACACTTGAGGCAACGTGCATTTTCCCTGCAATCTGAAGACAAAATCACAGGAAAAAAGATTGTTGCCACCTCTATTATGCCTGGGCTGAGACATTAAAAACAAAGAGGCTGCACATTGTTGACCAAGCCTCTCTTAAATCCCCCCAGCTCCCCTTATGTCAGTCCTTGTTTTCTCACTCCTGAGCTGAAAGTATCAACCAGGAGCAAACATACAATGTTTTTGTAGTTGTTTCCTTAGAAATTGGGCAGTTCTGCTACACCTTAATTGCATATGTGGCAGATCCTGTCATAAGTTGTTCTGACAAAAAGGCCAGGGAACCTTAATATTTTTGTTTACAGTATGCTAAACAGATGTTTTTTTCAGTGTAGAGATAAGACTACATTAAATATGATTTTATAAATAGAGGCTCTCACAGCTCAGCTCCTCTCGGGACTGCTCTGATTTGCTTGCTGGATGATTATAATGGGTTTTTAATTACACCTGTTAGCCAAGGTGTATATCAGAACTAAATTACAAAGCACCTTACAGTCAAGATTTTTCCAATGTACAATGAGCTGAAAAACACTTTTTGTCCATAAGGACAAAGAAATTATTTTTCACATTATCAGAATTACAGAGGCTTTCTGGGCAAACATAGTGATAACACAGTAGATTAAGAAAGACAAACTTTTTCATTATTTTTCTTATTTGTTTATTTTGGAAGGTGCTTAGTAATTACTGCCAGCAAGTTTAACTCCTTGTGAGCAGTTAACTAAGCCTCTGGTGGTTTTCATACTTGGTGAAGTTTGCAGCAGGTTATTTTCTCTTGGGTTTTTTTCTAATTTTTTTTCATAGGAATGAAGAAGGCCAACTGTGACATTAAAAAAACCCAAATACCCTCCAAACAAAAAAATCCTACCCAAAACTAAAAGACTTGCATTTAGAAGAATGAGGACAAATTATTTTCATCCTTGAAAGAAAAACATTTAGAATAGTTCAATCTCTTTTGGGTCATCTGCAGCTGTCACTTAGGCTGAGAGGTACCTCTAGCTGCCATGAGGAGTTTGACAGCTGGAATCACAAAGGAGTGGCTATTTTGGTCATTTATGAATGCTCAGTGAAGTTACAGGAGCACAATAATTCCATATAAACAATGACTGAGGCAATATTTAGAACAGGCTCACTTAGTGCAAGCTCTCAAATACATTATTTCAAACATAAATGTCAGGCTGATCCAGGTCCTGCTGAGGGCAGTGGAAATAGACCCAGTTTCAAAGTTTTGGTTATGATTACGACCACATCCAATATCTTTTGAATTTACCTGAAACACAGGGTGAAGTTTCTGAAAGCACTGATGTGAATTTGGCTTCCAGCTGCAGAAGTTGATTGAAACATTTTTGGACATTTCATCGCTATCGTGGTGTGCTTTTAGCCAGGAGTTGTTGTGTGTTGTTGTGTGTTTCTTTTTAGCCAGGAGTTGTTGTGTGTTGTTGTGCGTTTCTTTTAGCCAGGAGTTGTTGTGTGCTGTTGTGTGTTTCTTTTTAGCAGGAGTTGTTGTGTGTTTCCATCCACTGAAGCACACGGTGGCTTGAACATCAGAAGATCTGGGAAGGCCAGAAGGGATGTGCTTTGCAGGGCTGCCCCTTCTGGGTCTGTGCACAGACGGAGGTTGATGGATTTGCTGGGACGCCCAACTGTTTATGTCTTAACCCAGCAAAAGGTGACTGGCCAACCCGCATCTTTGTTTTAGAGCATGGCATCTGTTGAATTCCAGACTTGCACAAGGAGAGCCCACCAGTGGTGTCTCAGGGACATCCAGATGTGTTTGAAAAAGCCCTGTGTGCAATGAGGGCTTTGAGTGTTGGATGATTATAAGATGCCTGTTGTTTATCCTTTTATAAAATTATTTTTTCCAATTTCACACAAGGAAGCCACCATGCACCTCCCATGTTTGTTTTTCACCTTCTGGGTGTGCCAGCATGCAGGGACACTGCTGGTCCTGGGAATGGCACAAGCTGTGGTGCCTGGCAGCCCAAGCTGCACTGCTCCAAAAACTGTTTAAAGAGTGTGGAGTTCAGCTAACCTGTCTTGACTCGTGACATGTGTCAGGAAGAGCCATTTCACTGTGCAAGTGAGTCTTTTGCTCTGTCTTTCAGAATAATTTTTTGACTTATTGGTGGTTTTAGGGAACTGATTACAATAACTTTGTAGGTCCGAACTTCTCTGAAAAGCACAAGAGCAGGTGCTTCCATAGTTTGTCTCTTAAATGCAGAAGGCTGCTCAGAAAATATGCTTGTCTCAGAGTGTAAAAAGACATTTTTTGGTTGTTACAACCTGGGTAATACTGACCCCAACTGTTTGCCCCTTTAGCAGCTCAGCACTGCCTAGTGAAAAGAACAAGAAATTTCTTTTTCCCATGTGTTATGAGAAGGGGAGGGCTTGTTTCTTTACAAAATTTTGGGAAACTAAAAACTCCTCTGTAAAGAAAAAAGGGTGGATATCAAAGTAACGAATGGTGAAATAGTCACCTGCAGATACCATTGTTTAAAAGCTGTGCAGTCCAAGGACATTAGTCAGGCATAGGAAAGGAAAAAGTGCAAAAAGCAAAGCTGATTGCCATATTTACCCTGCCTTGGTGAACTTACCCACAGGGCAGCCTTCCCTGCTGGGTTTATTGCCCATAAATGTGCACATGTACTGAGGAGGCAGTATCTCTATTCTTGCCTCATATATCTTTCAGAGAGAATGAACTTGCTGTGTTTCTGAAGGTATTGCTTAATGGCCAAGGGGTAAATGGACCACTTGAGATAAGCCATATTTGAAGGAGCCTCTAGGCATGTTGTTCATGAACTTTAATTTTTCCCTGAGTGGAACTGGAAGACAATAAGCTGAATGTTGAAAGGTGATGATGGAAAAGTAACACAAAAAGAAGAGGTAGGAGGAAATGCAGCACATAACAAAGTAAGAAGATATGAGTATATGGGAAAATGGAAGAAATGGAAATGAAGAAAGATATCAGTGAGGCAGCTGGTACTAAGTGATTGGTCCTAAGATGAACCATCAGAGCAGATTTTATTAGCTCATTTTATTATTCTCAGGCAGAGAGAAATTGACTGTAGTATATTGCTTGGACTCTGTTTTCAGACACTGTTTTCAGCCAATACAAGTGTTAATGCTGGTTTGAATGAAGCATTTTAGAGTTTCATAGAGAAAAATGGAATATGACCTCCCTAGGCTCTAATCCTATGGTGAACAGTGGTGTTGTCCTTTGTGCTGATTCCAGTCCTAGTGAAATTCAGAGGGTTCACCCATACAGGGTGTCATCAAACTTCAGAGGAGCTCCTGTTAGCACCAGGTCAAAGGCTGACAAAAAGAGAGGCTAACTATGCTTCCTTCTCTTTCGGAAATGCCAAAATAGTGGCTGAATCTTGTTTTGGTTTAGATGTGGCACATTAGAGCTGGCATGGTTGCAAATGTCAGTTGGTTTGGGGAGTAATGCTTATTATTATGCACAGGTCCTGATAGAGCCATGAGCACAGAGTATAGAAGGCCAGATCTGTAACAGGTATGAATTTTCTACACAAAAATCTCTTCTGTTCCATTGAACCAAACGGTTCCTTCACATGTTAGGTGTCTGCCATTTCTTGCTGGGTGTTGCCAGTCAGGACTCTTCCCAAATGTTCTCCTCATTGCTCTGCTGGCTTTGGCCAGTGTGGGGTGGCTGGCACAGCCCCTCCTAAGTGAGCACAGCAGGACTGCCAGTTTCTGACTTTCTTGTTTTCACAGGGGAAGCAACAGTGCAATAACTGTATAACTTCCCTGATGTTGCTGACTTGAAACGAACCCAGGTAGCATGTTTATCACAGATCACAGCTCTCTTTCAGAAATCAAATTACCTTTGATCTCCAAATCCTCCATTTATTATCATTCAAGACCACAAAGCCTGATTCATAAAAATGAAGGTAGAACCATGTTGAAGAAGCTGGGTCTGACCTCTGTTGTTCCTCCTTTCCTGAGGTGTTGGAGCCCACATGAGGGGACTCACATGCTTTAAGGCCCCCAAATGACAGAAGAGTGCACTGGCAGTAAAAAGAGACACACTGTAGGGTTGTGGCAACCGGAGTACACAGCGTTATAACAAGTAGCTCTCCAGTTGCTGTCAGCCTTGACAAGCACCCTATTGAAATGCAGATGCCTCCTCCTTGCACCCAACACAGCAAATGGTTCAGCTAGAGTAGGTTCCTCTGGCTCTAATGAGAAAGAAGGGAGAGGATGAGCTTTTGATAATACCTAATCATCTCGGCTTGTCTGTGCCTCAGGGTAGGGCAGTATCATGCAGGTGCTCTGTGCATTATCCTGTTGTGAAATTTAATATTTGGCCTATCTTACCCACAGCCCAGCCAGGAAGATGCAGTGGTATCTGAGGATTTGTTCCCTATTTTTTGACTTTGTGGCAGTAAGTGGGAATGACCTCAACCTTGACAGGAGATGAAATTTTATAAGCATTTACCTACAGGTGGATGTTAATAAATGTTTCTTGCATTCCAATATCCTTCCACTTAAACATTATTAGTAAAATCTTCCTTCTTCCTTTAATCACCGGAGCTAGACATTTCTGAGCTTTTGAAAAGAGACAAACACGCAACAAATCGCGCTTGACTAATTTTGTTAAATTCTACAGAAAAGCAAATGTGAAGTCAAGTCTCTAGAGGTCGAGTCTTTGGCAAGAGGAATTTATAAGCGGAGTACTATTTGTTCTCTGATTATTTGCTCCGCTGACAGTAGATGAAGAAAAGACGAAGCAGAAGATTTGTGCTAATTTAGAAAAATGTTTGAAAATGTTTGCCTTGCAAATCCAAATATATTAGCTAAATGTTATTGAATAATAATGAGAATGGGCGTTTATTGACTGAAGGACTTTGGAACTATGCAAAATTAATTTGTATTTATTTAACACTGCCTTTCAATGGATCTTTGTTCATGTTTCTGCAGCTTGGATTTCCTTGCAAGAGCTGATCTCTTTTTATAGCACTTCCTTATTTTAGTAACCAGCCTAAGTGCCTTGGTTCCCTAACAAAGCTTGAAGAAGAAACGAAGTAAATATACAAAGCAAGGGCTTGCTTCTCAGAGGTGCTATTGTTTGTACAATGGTAAAGAGCCGGCATCTCCGCTGAGGCCTGGGCCACCTCTTGCTGGATGTGTAGTAACCCCAAATCTTCCCAGACAAATGGCTGAAAGAAAAGAGCTCTGTTATCTTTGACTTGCAGGCAGAGAGCTGAAGTGGGGAGCAAGCAGGAGAGCCATCCCAGTCCCTGGCAGCAGTGATCTGGGCTTCCCCAAGCCACAACCCCTTACCCCAAGCACCATTCCCTCCTCTCATCCTCAATGAAACTCTCCACCTGATGCCTTTTTCTTACACAAAGAGAAATGTTTCATCAGACTAAAATGAAGAAGGATGAGAGTCGTGGGTAAGGAGATCTGAGAAGGACTTACTAGCAAAGTGTAGTTATTAAAAGTGAAAAATCAAGATCTCGCCAATCTTTCATACAAAGATGATGTTGTCCAGCCCATGCCCACGTGTGGGATGTGAAATTAGTTGAATGCATCCTCTTCCTCAATCTTCCAGCACCCTGGGTGCCTTCCTGGTGTTTATGCATCCCATTCTGCTGTTTCCTGAAGCACAGCAGCGCTCAATCCTGTGTGGTCAGCTCTCTGCTGAATGCCATTCCCCTGTGGAGCATGGCCAGGTGTTGGTTAACAGACTGGGGCTGCAAAGACCCCCATCTCTCCTGCTGCACCCCATATAAAGGGCAGCTGGGCTCATTTCATCCCTGTACGTCCTTTGTGGTGCAGGAGCCTGTTTAATCCTTCTTCCTCACTGGGATGGGATTGAGCAACCCCTAAATCCTTTCTGGTGTCTTCCCCAACAGCTCCATCGAGGGCACACTACAGCTTTCTGCTGCTCCAGGGGGCTGGTGGTGCAGACTCAACGTATCTTTATGTCTCTGTGGAGCACAGAGGGTTGGTTATCCAATCCCCTTTCATAACAGCCATTCACATGTCAAAGATTTTGCCCTCTCTGCTTTTTTCTTTAGTTCTAGACTAACCAAACCCATGGGGCTTATGTCTCTGGTGTGGGTGGGGATTCTCAGAGCTCAAGTGCTTCCACTTGCCACCTCTCCATCACTACAGAGCCCATGGCCCATGTGCGTCCTTCCTGTATCTCCCAAAGAGGTTAGGATCCCCCCACCCTTCCCATTTTGGAAATGCCGCCAAGGATTTGTGGAGAGGCCAGTGAAAATGTTTCACAGTTTGGAAAAACAGTGAATAAACAGCATTTTTCAATAGGAACAAAAGCAGAATGTGGTGTTCCTTTTCTCTGTGGGTGTGGAAGTGTTAAAGGCTGTTAAGCTCTGCTGAGGACGAGGTAAAAGGAGTCCCCAGCACGTCTGCAGCAGTTGCACCGATGCCTGCAGGTACATGTGTTATCTGTAGCAACACAATACTTCTGCAGAGGGCTTTGGGAAGTGTGAGAATGAAACAGACTCTTTTTAATCTCATTTATTTCCTCAGGCCATCTGGATTTAGTAAACACTCAAGACGACTGACAGGAAAAAGTTGAACCTTAGCACTAACAGGTTCATATGCACATTAAAAGCCAGGACTTTCTGCACTCCAAGCATTGGCTGGATCATTGGCTTGCTATGAAGCCTTAATAGCTTTTCTGCAGTTTATATGTCTTAAAGCAGGCCCAGCTCTGACTTCTTGCCTCATGGGGTGCTGGGAATGTTTATTACATATTGCTGAGAGTGGACAGCATTACTGAAAAAAAGCTCTTGGTCTTATCCAAGGCTCATTAAACCCTTGTGAATTTGGCTTGTGCAAAGTCATTCTCAGGAGTTACCTGTTGATGTTGCTTTACACCTTGTGTGAGAATGGCAGAGCTGAGCCTTTCAAATGGTTTCCAAATGAATCTGCTCTCAATGTGGTCAGGAGAATCTTAAACTGGCTTCAGTGGAAGCATGGGATGCGGTCCAAAGTAAAAGAATCGGCACTCTGGGAGTTTGAATGAAAACTAGTAACTAATAAATGAAAAGTACTTTTGTTTATCCATGCTGGCAGGCAGCCTGTCTGTAGTGGGAACACCAGTGCCCAAGTATGTTCTTTATCCCTTTGGATTTATATGATGCTAAAATGGGAGCCTGGCCAAAGCAGGAGGTGCCCCTGCCACAAAAAGCAAGCTTAGCTCTGAGAGCCATTTATGAAATCTGTGTGAAACAGAGCTCCCAGCTCCATGAAATCTCCCTCTTTGCCTGCTCCTGTTTGTGTCTGTCTAGCACAGACTTCCATTAAAGAGGCTGCTACATTGCTGACCTCGGTGCAGTGCTGAGTATGGTGGGAGTATTTGGATGTAAATTGTGCAAAACATCAGCTAGAGGCCTGAATGCTTTTTAGTCTCATAGTCCTTAAAGTTCCTTCACTGGGATGATTCTCAGATGGTTGAGTCAGCTTGGCTCTTTTACTGCCTTGAAGTAGCACTGGGTGTCCAACCCACCAACCCTTGTGTGACCCTGTACCTACCCCTCTACTTGCTGGTGTCAGAAAGGGGATGAGTAAACCATAGGTTCACTTATGCTCTCTGGGGTTTTAAAGTAAACTTGTAAACCTTGATTTATTTTGATGTGAAGGCAGCAGAAAGAAGGTTGAAGTGGTATTTTTCCTATATTGTCACCTATCTGATGCTTATCTATAGTCCTGCTGTGAGTCTTGTGTAGTTTTTTTGAAATTTGTTATGGTAAGTGTTATGAGAAGGGGGATTTTCCTCTTTATGGTTCCTGATCCAGAAAACTGAGGATGCAAATATTCTACTTAGACTTCAACGCGTATTTTAACATTAGGAGTGTATTAACATTAGGAGAAAGAGCTATTTAATGCCTTTTCTTGGGGTTTACACTCAAGATACTGGGTTAAATGATAAAATTGGGTGTAATTATTGTATGAATGAAAAGCTGCTGGAGGGAGTTTTGAGGAATCATTCACCTGAGAGACACCTTAAATATGTTCCTGATTTTTGTGCCTGAGCACACTAATTACAAAACCCCCCACAGCTGAAACTTGTGTAGGACATTTTATTCAAGCCAGGCATATATTAATAGCTGCTACAGCATGATACAATGCAATGATAAAACAATCTTTAGCTGCAGCATCACAGAGGGGCTTTTTAAATTGCAGACAAAAAGCTCCCACCCATTGCAAGGCATCTTGGCCAGCTGCTTCATGTCTTCCACTGGAGGTGGTTTCATGCAGGCTGGTGAATCTGAACCCTGGTTTGACACCACCTCAGTCTGAGGTTGAGCCATTTGAATTTCACGGGTATGCAAAGTGATTGGGATGGAAGGTGTGGGGGGAAGAGGCTTTCAGCTAGTTAGAGCCTTACACTGCTCTTGGTATGATGCCTCCTGATGGGAAGCAGTCTAATAAAGCTTCCATTTTCAAGTTGAGATAAAAGCATTACCTATCCAATAGATCTGTGTGTAGAGACTAATGCCTCTGCGCTTTGTTTTCACGTATTATATGTACAACTGGCATTAATTGTTACATTTTCCTTATGTTTTTCCAGTATGTTTTTAATCTCTGCAGGCTGTATTGATTTTTTTCCTGTGTTGCTTCTACACTTGCCACCAGGACCTCCTTGTAGATAAGGTGTTTCAATTCAGCGTGTGATATTTCTTGGGAAAACACTCTAAAACACTTTTTTTCTTTTTAAATGTGTTTTTTTTTTCTTCTCTCCCCCCTTTTGCGATGTATTAAAAGGAAGATGTTGGAAAAGAATTCAGAGCACAAAGCAGGGACTTGGAATGCCCTTTCTCTTTCAGCAAACCCTTTTATTCTACTGTGAGGAATGAAACGCTCCTGTTACAGCAAACACAGACTTGTGTTTTACAGCAAAAGCTGTTTAAAAGGTTATACACAGACTGTACACAGAGTTGAGCTTGGTAACAAGAGTGTTTCTGTGTTGCTAATATTGAGAAGAGAGCACTTATTCTGAAGTCACAGTTGCTACCGAAGGAACCTTCCTTTTAGTGCTTCTGTCATCTCTTTAATTCAGAGCTGAGGGGGTTCTGGTTGGAGAGCTAGGAGTTAAGGCAACATATTAGGATGTCACAGAATATGGCTTGGGGGCTACAAAAAGGGTGTCCTTGTTCCTCTTGCCTGATGGATGATGATGGGGCATAAAGTTTGAGGGGGGTGGGTAAATCCAATGGTCCCAGATAGAGAAATCAGAATATTTTGTAGGTTATGTTTGTGATGCATTCCTTAAAAAAATTAATTAAAATTCATCATTACCTCAGTGCACACAAAGCAGACATGAAACAGTCTGAAAATACTGTGGAGGTGGACTCAGCTGCCATCTCCAGGCAAACAGAGCTGCCAGAGATGGATTGTGGTGAATTGTGATCACCAGATGTGATTTAAGTCCTTGTCACGCATCTCCCACCCTCCCAGCATCCCAGGCAATCCGAGTGGCTCTGCCAGGAGGCAGCTTTTCCCTCAGGCAGGCGGCCCTCATCTGCCCAACCACAAACTGAGTTGTTGGAACTTGGTATGAGCACAATTCTCCTTGGCACAGCACATCTAAAACAAAGGTGTCCCAAAGTCCAGCCAGAGGCACCCTGTGAAGGTCCCGCCCTGCTTTCTCAGCTAGCTGCTGTGGCAGCCCTGGTCCAGGGGAATGGGAATCACATCATTCAGTAGCAAGTCCTGGGCCATCCAAATCACTGCTGAGCCCTCTTCAGTTATAAATGCAGTGGTTTCACTTGTCTGGGGAGGCAGAACCTTTTCTGCCCCATGCACTCCCCTAGACACACAATTGCTGCCCTTTCTCTTTCCTGGTGTGGACTGTGTGAGCCTGCTGCCCTGTCTGCTGCCTGGACAGTACCCTGCTGGTTTCTGGATATGTTATAAACAGGCTAACCCACATTTAGCAGTTAGGAAACTGTGCTTGGAGCATCATGCTGTGCACTTCCCACAGCCTGTATGATGTGCAAGCCAGCAGCCTTGTCTGCCTCAGCCATGCATCATTATCTGGGCCCTTCAGATCCACTGCTGCTCATTAGGTCTCTTTCTTTAGCACAACAGGGTCCACATGTGCACCCCCAGAATGTCAGGGACCCTCCTGGCTGGTGCTGCCAGGGTGAACACACACACACACAAAAACAGGGCTCACCAGAGATGATTTTGGTAGACCACTGGAGCTAGTTCAGCTCCAGACTGATGCTACTCTGGGGAGTGGAGGACAGGGAAATACAAGCTACTCTTGTTACCAGGTGCAGTAAAGACTCAAACCTGTTTCTCTCCTACTTATTTATGCCCTGTGTTTGGGTGTGTTTGGCTGCTTATGGGCCCCCCACAAAGTGTGCTGGGAGTGACTGCACTGCATCCATTGCTTTTGCCAGCACTTATGTGGTGATCTCACTGTTCTGGCTCAGTTCTTAGTGCAAGATAGAGCAGAAGAAACTCCCCTTCAAAGCTCAGGGTTCAAAATCAAACCAGTATCTCCCACAGCACTTTATTGCCTGGGGAGCCTATCTCAGCTGTGCCTCCTATGCCATCAGCCTGAGATGCTCCAGCATCCAGCCTCCCACAAGCAGGAGAGGGAGAGGAGATGAACTTCCCACCAAGCACCAAGACAAGGGAAAGAGCAGCAGCCTGAGCCTCTCCCAGTGATGCTCATTCTTTCATGCACAGTGAAAGAAATTGCCACGAGTAGGTCAAAGAGCGGTGCTCTGTTGTCATGGGCTGTACCTCGGGCAAAACACAGCTGAAGGAAAAATCAGACACCTTCCAACCCAGTCAGCTTGGATCCTAAACAGAGTGAGCAATGTTAGAGCAGAACTGCACTTCCATCTGATGTCCCTAAATACAAGTGATAAATTTAGAAAATAATTTAATAATAAAAAATTCAGCCACCTTAATCAGAAACAAGTCCTGATTCAACACAGATGTACAAAAAAAAAAAATGTTTTGAATTTTTAAGTCTACACCCCAACCCCAGAGAGCTAAACACTGAATCGTCACCGCTCTGAAATGCATGTTGTCTCCTGGAAAGTTCTCCAAAAGGTGAAATGTGCTGTGGTTTGTTTTGCTTCCAGACTGATCTAACTAACTGTTCGAACTTTCAAAGAAACTGTGTAGGAGTCTGACATTTAAAAGAATGGGGGAAAAAAACAAAAAAAGAACATGGAGGAGGAAGTTGAATTTGAAAATACATTTTTCTGCCCCCCTCCCCGAAGGAGAGAGTGTCTGGAGCACTGCTGGGCTGGCGTTTGCTGTTCCTCCTCTGCTGTATGCAGAATTTCCATGCATGCATACACATACAGATATACAACAGAATCATATAGAATATATACTGTGATATCTGCAATAGAATATAGAATTTAATTCTATATAGAATATAAGCTTATATATGAATACATGAGCTTATATAAGAATATATGAATATAGAATATAAGCTATGATATATGCAAGTGTTTTCCCCATCTGTTTAAGCATTTCTTCTATATTTTGAGACACATCGTGGATGCGAATCAGTTGTTTGAAAGCACAATAAAAAATTTGCCAGAGCCTATATGTAACTCATGAAAAGGTGTCCCTAGGAGCAAGCTTTCTGAAATTTAGCACAAGAGAGGAAAACCTGCTTTTTCCTCAGGAAATCATCACCAGGCAATACATATTCTTAGAGAAAGTTGGTTTTATTTTCCCCTTGCCATACTGTCATAGACAGACTCACATAAATTATCTGGATTTAGATAAAAACTCCTGAGGTCTAAACGTTGACATACAAATGGCAAAGTTCCCTGTGATCTTGTTGAGCAGGTGACCATGGGTTGCTCAGCACAGCTTCACTCCCAGGGCCCTTGCAGCTCCCAATGGAAGGTGCAGGTCCACACTGAGTGCCAGAATGATGCTTTTATGGCTGGTAAGAATTCAGCTCTCAGAAACTGCAATAAATACCTCGTTCAGGAGGAATCTGGTGGATGTTGCTGAGGCTCGTGGCTGTGAGGTGTGGAAACAAACCATTAGGTTAAGTCCTCTCCCTTGTCAGCACTGGATGTGGGCTGCTGTCCTCCAAAACTGGGCTCACACTAATTCTTCTCACTTATGTCATGCTTCCCATTGAAGTAAAATCAAACTCCAACGCTGTTCCTTTCTCTGAGCTTCCCTCTGCATCCTGTCTCTTTTGTTCCCAACAGAGGTTGGGAATGCAGGCTGCTCAGGATCGCAGCTTTCAGCACCAAGGCTTAAACTGAAAATAGTGCCTTACTGGTGAGGTGAGAGAAAAAAAAATCAAATAGAGGTTAGAAAATGCATTTTCAGGGGTTTCAGTAAAACAATGAAATCCTCAGAGGGTATTAACTGATACAACTATCTGCAGATTTTTTTTAAACTCAGTTAATATTTTGATTTATTGGAGAAATGCAAATCAAGATCTCTCTTCCTTAAATAATTTTAATTTTAACAATTTTCTTTCATATGAGAAACTTGTAAATCTCCTAGTTTCCTTTTTCCTTTTTTTTTTCTCGCAGTAAGATAAGCTAAGAATGTTCAACAAAAATTTTAAAAGATACTTATTTCCATGAAGTAAAATAAAATATGTTGTGTAGAAACAGGACAGTAACAGGCTCTCTTTTCATTCCTTTTTTGATTTTTGATTGTCACTTAGAAATTTTAGGGGTATATGCTGCTAAAATTATTTCAGTACTTACATCTTGCATATTCCAGTTATATTTTAAAATATTTAATATTATCTTAGTGGCATATTTTCTGTTATCAAGAATGACAGTCATTCACTTCTGCATGTTTTTAATGCTGGGGTTTCTTACGTCTGGTTTATAGCTAACAAAAAGGTGTGAACTGATTTGCACCAAATTCCCTCATAACAGCAAGAGTTTATAATAAAAAGTGATTGTGAAAGTGAGGGAAGCATTAAATATAATGGCAGAACAATCCTTTTGATCACTCAGAATAGGATAAGCATGAAATGCAGCTATAATATGAATGATAATCTGAAGGGGGAAGTAGCAGCTGAAAGACTGAAAGAATTTCAATTAAAACATACTAAGCTTAACTGATTGTGCAGATAAAGCCCAGAGATACAGCAATGACGGGCACTCCATATATGCCAGTGCAGATTCCCCGAGCACGCCGAACAGTTCAATTAAAAATGAATTTCGATACAATTGTTATTTTACCCTGACAAACAACCGCAACAGAAAGCCTCATTTCACCTTCCGAGCTCCCGGCGCACAAAGCGTTTCCCTGTCGGGTATTTAGGGCATTTACCCGCCCCGGTTTTGTTCCAGAGCCGGTAAGGGACCCTTGGAACGCGCCGCAACGAGCGCATCCCCGTGCTGCTCCTTTGTTCTGGAATTTTATCCCGCGCTGTAACGGGAGGGAAGGCGGCGGCACAGCCGGAGCCGCGCTCGGCGCAGGAGCGCTCCGTCCATCCATCCATCCATCCATCCATCCATCCATCCATCCATCCATCCATCCGTCCATCCATCCATCCATCCATCCCTTCGGCTGTGTGTCACTGCCCTCTCGTGGCTCCCGCGCCGCGGGGACACGGGCACAGCCGGCCCCACGCGGGGACACGGGCACCCGCGATGATCCCGCACCCCACTGCGCCTTTGGGCTGCTCCTGCACCCTCGGGCAGCCCTGGGGACACCGCCGTCACCCCCGTAGGTCCGGGTGGCGCGGGTGACACCCTGGAGCGGGGACAATCCCGGCCGGGGACCCGCACAAACCGGGCCCGCAGCCGGCGGGATGAGCGGGGACAATCCCGGCCGGGACCCGCACAAACCGGGCCCGCAGCCGGCGGGATGAGCGGCGCTGACCCCGCTCCGGTCCCTCGCCGCGGTGCCTCACGCTCCTGTCGCCTACCCGCACATCAAAGGATGCTGCAGCCCTGCCTGCATGGGGCTCCTGCAACACTCAGGGGTTATGGGCTGTGTGATGGCTACTTCAATACCTAATCGAGCATTTCAAAGTTCCCCTGTGATCTATACATACGTGGTATTTAAAACCTCTTTCATGTCTGTTTTGTTCTCATAATATTTTGGTTTTTCCCCCACCAGCAGCTTCTTCGTGCCCCTTGCTCTGCCCCCAAACCCAGCAGTGCCTCTCTCAAGCTGCAGTGCTCAGCTCAGGAGCAGCCAGGTCGTGGGCAGCTGTCCAGGGAGCTTCCCCCACACACATCACAACTTTCTCTCAGAAATTAAGTTTCTTCTTTTCTCCTAGTCCCGAGTGTGCTGCCAGTCACACTGATTTGTACCAAACTGTGCAGTACACGTGCTCTGATACAGAAAATTGTGCCTAATTCTGAATCTCAGTCGCTTATCTAAGACTGGTGAGGAGTCAAGCTGTGACCATTACATTCAGATCACTTATGACATAACTTGATTTAAACACGTATCTCAAGAAGCATAAACCCGTGTCTTCTGACTTTACTACAGTTCTAGATGATGGTAAAAGTCAAAACCACCACTGTAATTACCCATCTATTTCTCATTGTGTTTTCTGTAGTGCCCATCACTGTAAAACCTAGGATATGATGTTTGAAAGTTAAATAACTGATGTGGAACTTAGATCTTTGTTTCAGCCAGGCATTTTTTACAGCATCAGAGCTTGAGTGCAGACTAGGCTCTGTCTGTGCACCATGTCTTTTATTGCTTCCTTGCTTTTACAGTGCAGCTTGGGGATTTTAAGGGAGAGGAGGGTGTATGAATTGCACAGCTCTGTACCACAGATGGAACAGATCCCTGATGTAATTCTGTTGAAGTAGGAGAGCTGTAAATGAGAAGGGGTTTTGCTCAATGTTTAGTATATCCATTTCACCAAGCAGTGCTCTGCCCAGCCCCTGAAGCCTCGCGCTGAGAAAGAGACAGCTGGTGGAGAGCACTTGTAGGTTTTAAAAAAATTTAACTGAGCAAGAGTCATATTTCCTTCTTCTATTTTTTGTGTCTCTGCAAGACTATGTAGCCATCATTTTTTATTTTCAGGGACATAGCAAATCAAAGCCATAGCAGATCTGAGTTTTTCCTCTGATGCCCTCTAAAGGTGTGGGAGTCTTCCATTAAGATGTTGTTGAATCACTGGTTTTATCTTCTGCTGATGCTGAACTGATGTTCCAAGTGTAGGGAAGTTTCTTACTAAGATGTTTTTCCAAAAAACAAAATAAAAAAGGAGGAGAAGAGGCACCATGACTCTATGTTTCTGTGGGCTTCTTACTGGTTGGAAATTATGTGTCAGTGGAATTGAGGCAGCTCATGGAGGTAGCTGCTACTTCTGCCTGCTTTCCCAACTTTTCCAGCCATGTTAAGAAGAAATTTATCTGGTCTTGGAAAAGGGTGGAGGGAAACAGATGGGATCACAGGAGCCAGCAAAACCATCCAACACATCTGGGCAGGCAGCTCTGCTACATTATTAACATAAAAGTGTGCACACACAGTTCTCAGTCTTGTATTTTGTGAATCATTAAATGGTACCTTTCAATACAAACTAGGATACTTCGTTTTCAGTCTTCAGTATTTCAAGTGCCTCTAGCATTGAGTATAAAGGTGTGGAGAGAGGAGTTACTCGTCTGCTTTGTGACTAAAATCCCAAAGGACCAAGGGCTAAGGGATGTTGAGCACCCATTTCAGTCGGTGTTCCCATTGCAGACCACAGAAAGCTGCAGTTGCTGCCACAGAGATGTCAGGTGTGTGCCCAGTGGTGGGAAAAGCTGAGGAACTTTGTGTCTGCAGCCCCTTGCTGTGACTGAGTTGAAATGCATCTCCCTTTGCACAGAAAAGGCAGTGAGAGGGACTTTCTTTATTTGCCTAGACTGGAGTAAATTCTGTGTTGCCACAATTTTGCTTTTCTGTGATTCCTGTCCTACTGAACCCTATCTTGTTGCTCACTGACATTTTCTTGAATACAACTGTTACAGTCAGAACAAAAGGTGAATACTCAGAGATGTTTTTGGAAGCTGGTTGCAAAGGCCAGGTTAATGGTTACTTGTGTGCTAACACAGACTCTGACCCAAATGGTGCAGCCAGAGCAGTGCAGAGCACGGCTGTCATCTGCTCACACAGCACAGGATGGCACAGCACAGAGACGACCTGGAGTAGTGCTGTCTCCTCACTGCCTCATCTCTCATTAGCAGCAGCCTCTACAGCCAGAGATGCTTCTTTGGAAACTTAAAAAGTGAGCGTGAATGCTGTTCAAAAGCCTGCTTGTTAGAAGACTAGAAATGAGTGGCAGCCTGAGCCAGAGAGATATAGAAGACTTTAAATACATATATATGAATCATATATACCAGCCTATAAGCCAGGGTGTATAGAAACTGACCTTTCTCTTTTATCACTGCAGAGTAAACAAACTGCAGAATTTGCTCCATCCATGTGTACTTGTCCCCTCTGTGCTGCCTGTCCCAATGTCACACGCTGCAGCTGCATTTGGCAGCTTGACTCCCTCCCTCCTCCCTCTACTCCTTCTGTCCTCTGTCAGCCAGCACAGCAGGGTACCCATTCCTCTATCCTCCCTGTTTCTTCACCAAAAATATGATCCAGTTCGTTCAGGTGCAGGGGTGAGTCCTGATCAGCTGGGCAGGGGCAGGGTAGATCAAAAGGCATAGGAACACCTTGTAGGAGAGCTGTCAAGGCAGTCCCAGTTTTACTGGGACAGACAGTACATCTGTCTCAGATACAGAGGTTTAGGTGGCTGGATGCTTATCTGGAAAGGCAGAGATCCTGCTCTTGGTGGAAGAAAAAAAGTTATGGCCAAGGAGAGAGAGAACAATGTAAAGATCTACCACTAAAAAAAGGCACATGAATGGAGTGCTTAGACCTGCTCTAATTCATGTTCAGGTATCAAGATTTGAGGTCACACTCAATGTCAACACATTTCCACAGTCTTTTTTGAGGATATATCTGCTCCAGTTTGAAGAAATTCCTCAAGAATTTCTTGACCAAATTTCAAATGCTTTTCCATTTGGATTCCCCAATGATGGGGCAATTTCAGATTCAGTTGGAAAGAGTGCTGGGGCAAGTTGTCTAGACTGTGCTTTTGCCAAGCAATATTGGACCAGGTCCTTAATGTCCCCTTCCATCATGGTATTTATGATTCCATGATTTTGTGATTTGTTAGCTAAATTGCACAAAAAGTTAATGTTCTCAAGGCTGAAGATCTACATTTAGTTTTTCCTTGAGGTAAGCAATCTCCATCAGAAAATATATGGTTTTCACTCACAGAAGCAAACAAACATTCTACATGAAACTGATGCATAAAATAAGCAAAGAAAGCACCCTCCTGTGAGTATACAGCAGCCTGCTAGAAGCCCTGAGTAAGCAGCATTAGAAATCTATTACTTCATGGAAGCTGGAAATGGTTTGCTTAATATTTTTAGCCCAGTTGACAGTTTTGCTAACCTCTCTCCCTTTAGAACATTTTTCATGTAAATACTTTTCAACAGTAAGTATAGAGAAGCAGAGTGGTGAAGTAGCAGGGAAATGTAAGAGGAGCACATGAAACTGGCAGTGCAGGAGCTGAGACCTGTAAAACACCAACTCTGCAGCCTGATCTCCACCTGCTCTCTAGTGGATGCCTGCAAGGGGAAACTTCAAAATTCCCCTGCCTACAAATAAACCTGATCTCCTCTGGGCTGCACACACATGCTTCATACACACTGCCAGCACACAGCCCACCTCAGTACATCCAGGTGGAGCCCTGGCCCCCCAACACAGCAGCTCCGACCCCTAAACATGAGTAAGAGGAGCCCACGTGTTGCAGCCAGGCTCCTCAGTGGTGCCTCTGAGCACCAGATCCACGGTGCCTTTTGTGCCCAACTCCTAAAGACCCAGGTGCCACTCAGGATAACTGGCTTCATTTCAGTGTAACACTGAGATCTAGTCATGAAATAGGAGTGTGAGCTCTTTGTTTGTTCTTGACTGCTGATTTCAGGCATTCACTGAGGAATAACCATCCTAGAAGATGACAGGCAGTTATCTAATCAGCCTTTTTCTCATTGCTCCAAAAGAGATTTTTTTTTTCCTATAAGTTTCCAGACAAAGGTGAAACCATGGCCACTGAGAATTACAGATCACAGAAAGGTCAGGCTGCAGGAACACTCCCACCTGCATGCCCTGAATCCTACACAAAGTATTTCCTGAGCCTAAAAAGCAGGAAGAATGGTAAAGACTCACTGTAATGGAAATTCTGAACATGCACTAAACCACCAGGCATTAAGGGAGGTTTAGGTGATGGGGCTGGGGAAAAGCATTATCTGTGAGGAAGTGATGTCATAACTGGAGAAATCATCCCTTTCCTTTGTGCTGAGGAGCAGCCTTGCAGGAGATCAGTGCTGGAAGGGGCTGTGCCAGGAGGCTGCAATGCGTCTGCTATGAAACATCTCTGAGATCCTGCTAGAGAACATTCCAGCTAGGCCAAGGGACAGACTGATGAAAATCACGTGAAGTTGTGTGATATATGCTGTTTTCTGGCAGATTGGGTTGTTGGATGATTCAGCTATGTGCAAACCTCTGTCTCCTCTCTGCTGTAACATCAAATTACCTTCACTTCTCCTCTCTCCCTTCCTGTGCTGCTTATTTGGATGGAGGTTGATGACCTGGCATCCTTTATTCATGAAAGGAGCCCTGTAATATATGTACATTTGTTCTATGTTCATGGGGTTAATTTATTTTGGCAAAAAGTGCAGAGAAGCAGCCCTGAAGATAGAAATCCTGTATTTTCCTCCCCAGAAACTGTGTTGCCCATGCTGCAGTGGTTGTCCTGCAGAATTTCTCCTGCCTCATCTTGAACTCCACAGGGAATTTCAGCTGCTTGTACAGTCCTTGGCCTTGCTGAGATCAGGATAACAGCACCAGCCTGTTATGCTAGCCTGGTAGGTTTTACAGCTTCCCCTACCTCCTCCAAGCTATAAATTGGATTGGGGAACCAAATTTTTTTTCCCTGGGGAACCTCTGAGAATCACAGCTGGTGACTGATGTCATCTCCTTCTCACTACCCAGCTGTAACTCATGGGCAGAGGATTTGTTGTCTTCAGCAATTAAATGGTGGTTTAAAAACTGGTTATCTATCCCTCTTATGGCAGGAGGTGTCTCTTTAATTGTGAAATTTGACACCATCAGAAAACTCCTGCTTGTCCCACATGAGCTATTATGGAAGTTTTGAGAAAGAAGCTGCATTTGTCACTGGGGAATAATAACTCTTATTTATAGAGTAGCCCATGCATGAAATCCTCTGGGCAACTAACAAAATACAGTCTGACTTTAAAAAAAAACAACAAGTAAAGTCTGAAAAAATATCTCCATGTAGTCCAATAAATGCCAAGAGGGGTGAAACAGTTTCTTAATGTTTTTAGACCAAACATGGTCAGCAGTAAATGAGTGTCAAATGGATTTTTAACAGACATTTTCTGGAGTTGATTGGCTATCCTCTTCCAGACAGTTGGTAGCAGTGTGGGATGATCAGAAAATGAAGAGAGAATACAGCTGAAGAGGTGATGATGTCTTGACCTTCAGCTCATCAGAGCACCCCTTCCATCTCTCAGCAACTTTCATCTAAAACTACTGGAAAAAACTAATACAGGGATGGCTCTGCTGAGCACCAAGTGTCATTAATTTTGCCCTCAGATGTGACAAATTAGGAGAAAAGGCCACCTATTTAAAATATTTCTGGGTAAAGTCTTGAGATCCCATCCCAAGGGAGGAAATTTGGGGTTTTCCCTTCAGTTTATGTGAGCAGGGCAGAGCCCATTCTCTGGAGGGGCTGAAGTCACAAGAGGATCTGAGGATCTGCTGGGCTACCCTTGAGGATCTGCTGGTCCCCAGGGTCAGGGGTGGGTGTCACTTAGCATTACACAGAGACAGCACTGGGGAAAAAGTGTGAGAAAGGACAATAAGTGTGAGAAAGGACACTAAGATCCAATATTCCTTTTTATCCCTGGCTGGAATACATGTGAAGATCCAGATCTGGGGACAAGAGCCAGAGGTGCTCTCCATGTCAAGGTTCTCACCTCTACTTGCTTTTTGAGGAGAATAAGAATGAATTCAGGATACTATCAAAAACCAGATGATAATTTATGCAGGTACAATGCATCTCTTAATATCTTCCTTCCAACCACATTTCCTGTATGTTGCAGCTTTTATTTTAATTATTGCATTCCAAATGACTTGCCTTTCAGTCAGCAAGACCGAAAGATCTTGAAAGACCCCAGAAGTAATTTATGAGCAATTATCTGATTTTCAGTTTTAGCAGCCTGTACTGTTTCGGTTTCTGTCACCTTGGAATATTCTTCTCTGCAGTGTAGATAATTTAACTAATAGGAGGGACACCCATTTAAAAGGGGGCTTTCTAATGACAGGCCCTGCTGAGCCTGCTGACACTGGTGCTGGTAGTTGGAATTATTATGGTGATTCTCAGCATTTTCATTAATCTCTTCTGCATTCTCTGGGGTTTTTGAGTTGAAATTTGCCAGGCAAGGTCTTAGCAAAGTAACAACTTTTATTCTCTTTCCTTAGGGCCTTTTTTTCCTATTGTGGGAATCTATTAAATAAGTTAAAAGTAGTTCACAAAACTACAAATGAAGATGGTGACAACAGGCTGAAGGCATACATAGGGAGAGCAATGGCTGTCTGCTGGAGCAGTGAATTCCCCCTTTCTCAGACTCTTGTCCTGAACATCTGGGTGGAGAGGGTGATGGAGTGGCAGGAATGAAATGCATGCAGAGAGCCCTGTGAGGGCTGTCAGATGGGTCTCCCCCACCTGGCAGGGCATGCAGAGCGGGATGCAGAGCACTCACCTTCCCTCTCTGCTTGTCCAGGCACAGCTGAGGGGTCCTCCAGCAAGTGTTGGAGGGTGGGGTAAGATTGTCAGTGGGGCAGCACAGTCACATCCATTGTTCATGCTCTCTGTCCACCAAAGTGGCCACTGAGTGCAGGAAATTGTCTGGTCTGACAGTGTTGACCAGCCCTGAGAGGACAGGGAGCTCATGGAAGAGCTGGTGGGAACAAAGCTCTTGAATTCCTGAAGCACAAGGGCTCCAAAGGGCTCCCTCCTGGACAGAGAGCCCCACACACAGATGTGATGGAACACTCATATCCCTTGTCATCACCAGCTGGGCAGAGGGTGCCCACAGCTCTTGCAAACCAAGTTAACCAGAGATGCCCTGGCAAAATGAGCATTTCCTCATGCTGGTCACTGACAGAAATAATCTGTTTTCATCCTCCTTGTGTTAAATTTGCCTTTTGAGACTCCTGGTGATTCAGAAGACAAGAAAATTCCACTTTTTGCCTGTACAGCACTGACTGCAGGAGGTCCCATTTTTGTGTGGAGCATTTGGATGCTACCACAATCCAAATCACAAATAACATTTTTGTGTTTATCTTGTCTTCCCTTTGATCTTTCCCACACTGTGATTGCTGATAGATTCAGCTAGCTTAGAAGCAAATATTTGTTGCAGCTATGCTCTTCCATAAATAGAAATTGTATACTTTTAATTTTTTTTTAAAAAAGTATTTATCTGGAAGCAAAAGGGAAGGAAATCACAAGCATTTAGAAGGGCACAGGATGTAGGCATGTGTCCCATGTCTGCACTAGTGCCAAGCTGAGCACAAATACCACTGCTGTTCTCAGCAAACATCAGAGCCTTTAGACATTTAAACATTCAGCATGCAGAGGAAGAGAAGGCATGGCAGCTACTGCTAACTGGGAGGTTTTGTTTTATTTCTCTCTCTGTTCCTCTTGAACGCGCTTAGAGGGGATGGCTCAGAGGATTCAAACTTCCTTGCTTGCTTGTAGGGAAAAAAAAATCATCCCTGCTTTGGGAACCCCACTTCTCTACCCAAGTAGGAAGTCACAGATGTAACACATCAGTAGGTAAGAGGAATGCTCACCTTGCCCCCACCCTGGCACATCAGAAGTGAAACCTAGGTCAAATCTTTTCATGTGTTGCTCATAGTTTCTTTAAAATAGTATTTCCACTGATGCACACCAACGTGATGAAGATTTTTTCATGTATTATTAATGCATTTCTTTGTACCATGTTCCCAAAAAAAAAAAAAAAGTTTTGATTTATTCTACACCTTAAACCCAATGTGACAAACTAGTGAGATGGCAGCAGGCTGCCTCTTTCTTTCTCCAAGATTTGAAAACTGAACTTAAAAGTCTGGAATTATACTCAGATGCATTCCACTCTTGTAATATTAACATTTTTTTTATTACCTGAACTATTTTCCCTGTCTCCCTTGACTCCCACAGCAGGGACTCTCATATTATTTCCTGCAGTGTTCCACCCCCACTTTCAGAGACCTGGATTTGAGGAGCTGCCCTACCGTTTATCAAAGCTTTTCCCTTGGTCATCAGAGAGAGTCTTGTCTGGTTTGGGCTCTATGAAATTGTCTGCTTCTACTTTTTTCCTTGCTTTTTCTTCCTCTTCTTTGTATCGAGTTATCTGTTCACAGCTGAGTAATCTCAGTAGAACTGCGGGGATGGAGATCTTCTTGCCTCACGTCAAAGATACAGAACCTTTTTCAGCTGAGCCAGGCATTGGCAATACAGACAGGTATTTATAAGTGCTCACACAAAGTAGGCATGAGGTGTCCTCTGTGGCAATTCCTGTGCAATATTGTATTGATCATATATACCTCTGACCTCCTCTCCTGCCCTCTAACCCTGCAGTTCACCTCCAGCAAGACTAACTGCTTTCTGGTTTCTTTACTGCTCAGTGCCTCTCAAGCTGCAACCATCTTTCAGGGAAAAACAAAAGAAAAGAAAATAAAACTCAAACAACACTCTCAAATCAGAAAAAAAAAGGTCTTTGTTTCTTTTCTTCAAGATGAAGTATTTTCTCCCAAACCAGGGCTGTAAAATATATAATATCCATTCCTAGCTGAGCTGATATATTTAAATCTCAGTGGATTGTAAAACACATTAAATCATCACTATATTTATCCTACATAGGTTTGGAAAGCATTTGTTTGACAAGAGAGAAAAAAATATTAAGATTTAGGTAGGTCGTGAGATAATAGATTAAAAATTGCCAGTATTGTTGTACAGAGAAAAATCACAGATCATTTCTCGGTGAAACCAGTGCTACTAAATTTATAGACGGTGTCCATCATCAGTTAATATTTTAAGGATATGATATTAGTTTAAGTGATCCAATTGCTGAGTGGTGTGATATGACTCTAAGCAAACATTTTTGTTAAACTTGCTTGGGGGCTAAATTCTTTGTGAGCTTTCAGCTCTCCTGTTGGTGATCTTTTCTTCACAAAGCAAAGCCCCTTCCCTGCCTGTGCTTTACTTCTGAAGCTCTTTAAAACCATTTCTCCCTGCAAGCCTTTCTGTGGTGCAGGGATGGATTTCACACAGGTGGAAATTTTTGGTTGTCCTAATCTCTGTCCATTTGTGTGACAGTCCCCTGTGTGGGAGCTTCTCAGAATAGAAATGAGTCTCTCCTTCCTGAGAGTTTGGAAATCATCTAGCCCAAATCAGCACCTGTGATAAAGATGCTGACACCAGTGCTGCAGATGGCTATTATTTATTTATGTTCTTGTAACAGGGTAATGGAGTGCCCTCACCTAATATTAATAGAAATATCTCTTTACAGCAACTACATATATATAAGAGAACACATAATGGGAACACTATAAACTTCACTAATAAGGTCCTCTAATATCTTCTTGAACAGAAATAAAAATCTCCTTTATCTCTATTTGGTTTTCCGCTATTTGGGGAAAGAAAATAATTTTTCCCCCAAATATAATTGTCACATTTACTTAAAAAAAAAATAGAGAGAGAAGACCCCTCTCTCTATGTGTCTCTCGCTGTGTTTTTATGTTGCAGCCCTTTCTGAGCCTGGACACTTGTGGGGAAGCTAACCACTTTCTGTGGCTACTCCAGGTGACAACTGCAATCACAAAACACTGATGTTTACTTGAGATCCTGAGATACAGGCAAAGGCAAATTTGGAATGCTAAGTGGAATGCAAGGAGACAAAATCTCATTCTAAGAGCAACACTCGATCTGCTAACCTGACACTGAAAAGGAAACTCATGTGAGCTGTATATACCAAACCAAGATTTACCAGCATGGCTCTCTTACCAGAGGGTTGAAGGAAAGTGTTTTGCTCAAGGTTACAGAATACAAAATCTGCAAGGTATTAGAGCACATTTTGTAAACATAAAAAGTGGACAAATCTGTAGAATAATTTATACATACTTTTTCCCCCCTTCTTTTTTCTGACAGCATAACTCTGCCCATACTGTGCTGAAAAAAAGGGTTTTCACAGATTTGTGATGTTAACTGTTGAATCTATATTTATGAGTTTCCATGATGTTTCTGTAATAATAAGATTATTAACGTCCTTTTTACTTACTATGAGGCACTAAGGCAATCAATGCGTGAAGCTCACCCGCCTGTAACAGTGGCTGGTTCATTAGCCAGGGACTGCTGTAAAGACTGGGGTGAACATTATGGAATCTGCATTTATTTTTAGCAGGGACTCGATATTCTGTGCAAATCCAGCATGAGAAAGGGGAGTGGATTTCTCCTTGGCAAAGAATCCTTTCCAGAATGGCCTCATTCAAACACTTTATATCTATTCTTTCTAGTCCTGCAGCCTAAGGTGCTGGTGAAAAAGCATGAAAAGCACAGAGAGGGTTTTTTGGTGAAACTGATCCTCTGTTTTGAGTGATGTCTGTGGAGTGTGGTTCTACCAAGAGCTGTGCCCATTGAATGCTTTGTCTGGTTCCCATTTTTGGCAATTAGCTCACCAGAACATCATGTTGGGTTCTTTCAAAAGCCTCACAAAATCTTCAGACTTACCTTGCTCGTGTTGAATTCTGCTCTGTCCTTAGTATCTCCTTTCCTTTCAGGTGAGACCAGGCTAGATGGGGAGGCAGCTCCCAAATCCTGGATCTCACACCCTTTTGAGAATTCCCAACCTTGGTGACACCCAGATCCCTTGGTGAGCCTGGAGTGGCCTCACCATCAATGTGTGGTCACAAAGGCCCTGATTCAGCACTGGAATCCCATCCTGTCACTGCGTGGGGCAGCCCCACACCAATGGCACAGTGCTGAAATCATTGCTTTGACAGAAACAGGTCGTGAACATTTTCAGTTCTTAAACTTTAATTAATCCTATTGGAAGTCCACTTGATCAACTGAGGAGCTTGCAACAGCATGTGAAAGTGACAGCTATGGAAAATGCCATTATTAGGAGCATTTCCATAGTGTCTGTGGCTCTCCATCAGCAGGCAGACATCCCAAAGCAATGCACACAGTATTTTCAAATTAATATAAAGTGTATATGAGAGGCCTTTTAAAGTTTGCTGTATATTCAGGGGAAGCTCAAACTGAGGCTCTGACCTGAATTTGGAATTGAGTGCTCCTTTCAGTTAAGTAAAAGCTCATTTTTCATGACTAGAATCCATTTATTAGGTGAACCAAAAACCCCATAAGCAGACAGTTTTAGGATTTCAAAGTGCCTTCATACAGGTTCTAGGAAACAACTTGCAAAACATGCAGGAATTTATACAGAGATGTTTAATAAATCAAAGAGACACTTACAACAATGAACATCACTCAGTTTAGGTGATTAGTTCTTTACAGTCATTAGGATTGGAGACCAGAGTGTGTGGACTAGTCTCTTTTTATAGATGATTGATGGGATGAGAGAGATCAGAAACAATATTGTAGACAACAGATGAACAGAGAATATTAAAAAAGCAATGGGGGGAGGATTGAAGCCCTGCTGAAAGATTAAAGAATAGAAAGAAGTACAAATGAGCAAATCAATTATTGTGTGAAGATTTCTAGGATGCTGTTTAATTCATATTGGCCTGTTCTATATTTAGTTTCCTCACAGTTTCTTTTTTTATTGATGTTTCTTTTAGTTCCCTCTCTGGAATCTGATTCTAAGATGCATCATTGAATCATCCTTTGAGGGGAAATGTTACAAAATGAGACCCAATCTAGCAAACATTTTCTGACATGAGCCGTCTTGCCTTAACTAAGCAAAATTCAATGGTGCTGTTTCAGAATATGAAAATCACTCAAAGAAGAAAAAGTTTGGAAATATGGGCCATGGAGGGGGGTACATTTTTTCTGGGAGGGAAGGGCAGAGAAGGAAAGGGAAGGGGTAACTTCAGGCATACTTTTTCCTTCCTCTAGAATTTAGTTGAGTAGCCAGTATATGGGGCAGGATCCTGGAAAGATGGACCACAAATGTCCAGAGTAAAGTGGATTTATGTGCAGCATCTGTCTGTCAGACCCCCTTGCTGGATGCAATGCCAGGATCTGGGCAGCTCCCCATGGGAACATCTGTTCAGGACCAGCTTCAGGGAACAGGGAAAATGGGGTTTCCAGCTTCTTCTCCTGCCTGAAACCTTCATTTCCAGAGTATCCTGTACATGATGTGAAAGATCCTTCCCTCAAGGAGGGTGTTTGCTGTGGTTTTTTGGGGTCCCACTCAAGTGCACAAGTGAGGATGTCAGAGAGGAGAAACATTTGTGCTAGGGAGGCACCATGGTAAAGAGAAAAGTGAAAATAAATACAGGTTTTAAAAATTATATACTGTTATAACAGACCACAGACTTTAAAATAATGCAACCATATCGCTTTGCTGTCTTCAACATGTCACTAAAGACCTGAGATCAGGCTGTTCAGGAATCAGTTCCACTTTGGAGCACATTTGCATTAGTTTTAACAATAAATTATTCAGTTTTTCAATGCCTGGCTTAGGAATTATAACATCACTGTAATTACTTTTAATGTAAACACTGATACATGCTGCCATCCATACTAGCACCTCCACATTCCAAATTTGCAGTGAAAGCTTAGGGGCCATCTAAACCTACTGTATGAGAAGGGCTGCTTTACACACAAAATATAAACTTTTTCTCAGAAGGTTCTTTTTAACAACAGCCAAAAGAATTCACTGATACCCTTCTTGTGAAGTATTTCATAGGAACATAGTGACTCTTGACTCTTTTCTTCTTGCTGGAAGACTATGATGCTTTACAGGGAGATTGTAAATCAGGATGTTCATGTTATTACCAAGGTTAGGAAAGGAGGAACTTGACAGCTCCTATCATGAAACATTGTCATGGTAGGTTCATATAAAAATTTCTCAACCTTAAAAATGCTCACCTTTTGAGCCTTTGAGGAGTCTGGAGTGAGAAAACCACAGTGACTTTCCAGTGAGCTGATACAGTTGTTGGCTCTTAAGAGAAGGCTCACTGGACACTGTCTGCATTTCCCTTTATGAACTCCAAACCCTGATTTTTCATGGTGCTGGGTCTGTCCATTCCCAGTTTTTCCCTTTGAAGTTTGGGCTGGTGGTGTTGGCACAGAGACCCAAAGGGCTGCAAACACCTTGCTTCCATCACTTTCACCAGGTCTGGCTCTTCGTACCTTCCATCAGTGTATCTTTAAAGCCTGCAAGGTTTGATTGCAATGGGAACAGAAATTGGAGATTGGAAAAGGTAAAAAAAAGATATTTGGTAGCTGCTTGGCCGAAAAAAGGCTGGTTAAAGAGGACCAGAGGGAAGAAGGCAAACTGTGCTCAATGCAGTGAACTCGGGGGAAGAACAGGTTGAAGCTTTCAGAGTAAGGTAAGGATAAATTAAGTGGAAAGGGGACACAAAATCCCTTAGGATCTGCTCACAGTTCCAGTGACCAAATTGCAAAGTAATTTGTGGTTATTGATCCGGTGCTCACATTTGCATTGCTGCTCAGGAGACAACTTTATCATCTGAGAAAGTCTGATAAAAGCCATGATCAGTTTTATTTGTGGTTACCACTGCTACATGGAGAAACGTGCAAATCATACTCTGCTGTTTCTATTACAAGTTTCAGAATCTTAAATTACAAAAAAAACTTATTTGACTCCAACTATGTTAAAAATGAGATTGACTACTGAATCAGTGTCTACAGAAAAAACAGCTTTTCAGAAAGAAAATACAGGTCAAGTATAGATCTGAGATGAGGGAACAAAAAGAAGAATTGTAACCTGGGGAATCTGAGTTTGAAATTAATCAACATCTTTATGCTCAATCAAACTGGCCCTGCTTATCACACCAGGCTGGCCAAGTTGAACATGAAACTAAGATAAATATGACTTAAGGCTACTCATGTCACACCTCCACAAGGAGAGCAAGAAGCTAAGGCAGGGTCTGCCACCATGTACAGTCTTCCAGCTGGCCATTTAGAAGAATAATTCCGTCCATGTGCACTAATTACTATTAGACAATATATAGAAAATTTAAAATCTGCTTTAGCGTGCTGCAGAAGTAAATTAAACATTTTAGGAGAATGAAATATTTGTATAGCTCTTACTGAAAATTCTTTGGCTCTGTCAGAACTGCATAGCTGTGCTCATGACATTTGTGCATCTTTGCACCTGAAGTTACTTGTCTCTGTTATTTCAGTCATTCAGACGATTCATTGAACAGCATATTAAATTATTCTGCTGAAGAATTCACAGATATTTAGTATGTGTATTACTGTATGAACCGGTTGGATTCCTTTCCTAAAAAAATGATGACTCGATGAAAACTTTGTGAGTCCTTTTTAAAGTAATAACACTACAGCAAATGGAAAGAAAAATAATTTTTAAAATTGCAGTAATTATTATTTAATGATATATTTTGGAGGCGTGTCTTGGGGTTTTTTTAAAACTCAGGTGTTTTCTAATTTGTGATTGCCTCTAATGCATGCAAAATGGCATGGGGGTCATATTTTATTACATCTTTACTTGTATGAGTTCCTTCAGATTAATGTTCCTGCTCTCCCTTTTGTCTGGAGAATCACCAATGGGGCCTGTGGAGGAGGTGTTTGGTAACTGGAGCAGAGAGACTATATTAGCTCTACCTTTGCAGTCTAAAAATATCTCTGTTTTAGGATGGTTGGACAGAATTTGGCCCTTGGGATTTATAGCCTAGGCAGGTTAAGTGAGTGCTGTTCACATTAAATGCAGACTTTGAGGTAGGCCATCGCATCTTTCCTAAAATGATGTTACCCTACGGTCAGATTTTTGTTTGTTTTTAATACTCTGTAAATTTACTACAGGGGCTTTGATGCATGTTTTTCAGCTTGAAAGCAAAACTGTCTTCCTTCATCCACCACTTTACAATTTTAATGCTTTTAGCAGGCAGCTCCAAGACACAGAAATGGGCTCAGAGAGCAGCACAGCCAGCAAGAATATCTGGAGCTCTTCTAGGGAAGATTTAAAAGAGAACTCAAGAGGCCAGAAGAGGACAGAAAATATTTTAGCTGGGCATCTGTCAATCTTTGACTGAGCACATGGACAAAGCTCCACCATAGCAGGTTGTTCTTCAAGGTGGTGTTTATGCACCTTCAGAGAAAGAGTTTGGTACCAAATCAATGCCAAATAGAAGATGCTGGTCCTGGTGTGCATCCCTGGGGTGGGATTGCCTCTCTCTCCAACCAGCTCAGCTTTTTGCAGCAGCTTTGACCTAGCATATAGCCTTTGATGAGTTACTTATGACTTAGAGCAGGATGGACAAGGGAAGAGCCCTCTTACACGTCCAACAGAACTTTCTGCTGCCTGCACTCATTCTGTTTTTTGCTTGTTTGATTGTCTTGAAATTTTTAACTGTGCTTTTGATCTGAGCCTAAGAATTGAAACCATCACTGGGAATGTGCTGCTAGAGAGAATTATGAAGCAAAATGCAACCACAACACTTTAAATGTTGATTTAAGGGATGTCTAGACCTCATGCTGGCTTTCTGCACCAAGATGAATTTCTCACAGACAATACCCCTCCTCCACTTCCCAGATTTTATATTAAAAGTCTATTCCCTATACTCTCTCTCAACTCTAGTCCTTCTGTAGGAAGAGGAATAATAGGGCTTCTGCTTTCTTATTTTCATTTGCAGTTTGGAAAGGACTTGTATTTAATGGAAGTGGAGAGAACACTAAAGAGGAAGCATGAACATGTGTAGGGCTTTTGAGTTATTAGGTTAATTAAAGAAAACCACAAAATTGTGGCAGTGTAAAAGACCAAAGTCAAAGCATCCATATTCCCTGGCATTGCTGTTGACTCTGAAGAAAGATGTTCTTACCCTTGAAGAGTGTGGCTTGTGCTGCTGTGGGCTGATGCCAGCAAGAATTTCTAGAACTTGTGCTTTTGTTAGATTCACATAGTAGATGTTTTCATCTTGCTTTTATCTTTGGAATTTTCTCTCTTCTCTCACAGCTGTGGTGATTTGTTTATTTTGGTGTTAATAACTAGATCTGCAGTTAGTGTGTCTAACAGCATAATAATCCACATGCACCAGACACACAGAGGTAGATTCAGCACAGAATATTCATTTGTGTTGGAGGATGGAGAGGCGTTCTCAGCCAGGAAGGGTTTGAAATGCTTTCCAGGATCAGAATTCAAATTATCTGTACAGTGGCAGAAAAATATCCAAGAGTAATATTTTTTCAGTGGAAATTCCCATTTTAAGGGGAAAAAAAGAAGAATAAAATAATGTTTCTGCTGTTTATTCTGGCAACCAAAGTTGCTCAAGTATTATAGACTATAATATTCAGTAGTAATTCCAAATAAATCATTTGAGACTACGGTCTTTTAGGCTGGTTATTTTTTCCTTCTTTTATACTAGACATCACAGCTAGGACAGGGTATGTCTTTTGCCTGGAGCTGCTCATTAACACAGGAAAAAATAGTGAGCCAGAAGAGTTTATTATCTAAGCAGACAGGACATAGTGAAAGTAGAGAAGTTACTAGCCACACTCTTATGATGGGAATGAGGGAGTATTTAGAGAAATTATTTGTTCAAGGCAATATCAACAGTGATGCAGAAAACCCCCAGCCCACCATAGTCCTGATCCAGTACTTCAAACTTTTGTTTTCATCTATTTATTCTCAATTTAAAAGGATTTGATGGTTTTTATGTTTTTTCCCTCCATGTTTATTGTTGGAAGACATCTAAATTGTCACAGAGAAATGCTTCATGTCTGAAGGATTTCAAGCTTGCAGGATTGCAAGCTAGGATGGGCTTGGAGATGGAATAGTCAATTCCCCCAAGAAAAAAGAACACCTGTACCTGAGTCCTGCACCACCCTTGGAGCCTTTTGCCATGCACACCAATACACTTGATGCATTCCCATGCCCAGAGGTGGTGATCATATCCTGATGGGCAAGGAAAGCAAGATGTGCATGTGGGCTCACAACTTTGAAGTGTCAGAATGGTTCCAAAGCCTATTTTCAGTTTCTTGAAGCTCCCTACTGAAAATATTTCTGTATATAGGAAAGTGAAAGAAGGATTTCCACTTGTTTAAACTTCAGTCCATCTCCTAAAACCAGAAAGAGGTTGCAGGGAGGTTTGCCTTCCCATTGGGTCTGACATGAGAACCACTTTGGCACTGTCAGGGGGCAAAATAAAAATGGATCCACTGAACATTCTTACTGGTCAAAATCCTCCTGGCAACACAGAGAAAGCAGCAGCCCTGTGTCTTGCACCTTATTGTGTAGATTTATGTGGTATTGAAGGACCATGAGCATTGTGCTAGCTCTCTGCACATGGCAGGATTTCATCAGCAGCTTGAGAAGGTCAATTAAGTATTAAATAGCACCCAGGATAACAGGGTAAGATCACTAGGTGCCATGTAACATTTTTTTACATATCATGAGCTGTGCACAAGGGCATATCTAAATAAAATGCATAGGAAATAGCATCACACAAATATGATCTACATTTTTTCTTGATCAAAGAGGCTGAGGAAAAAAATAATTAAAAAGTAAAAGCCTTATGCAATGAGATTTAAAAGAAAACTTCGGGGGCTGATAAGACGCATCTGGCACAACTTCAAAGTCCATCAAAGTACATATAATCAATGTTTGTCAATAGCAGTTTTGCATCCTTTAATTTATCTTTCATGGATATAAAGCATGATGTTATTAGGATCCAGTCCATACCTTAATTCTGTTTGAGATTTGATGAATCAGGGCTCTATTAAAATTCAGTGCAAATCAGCTTACTCAAGGACACATTACATAAAGTCGTGTGTTATCTAACTCCTTTTATCTTGCTGTCTTTCTAACTAGTTAAAGAATCTAGAATTTCATAAACTTCTATTTGTGGCTGGCCACCAACATACTGACTCAAACACATTGCTTGTAGGGACCTGCTTGAGGTATGCACATGTGGCATAGTCAGGATACCAAAATTCTTTGTGTATTTTTTGGGTGTATGAAATCTCCTTTAGGAATGTTCATGCTCCAGAGCAAGGAATCATCAGAAACACTGTTCCCTGGCATCCAAATTTCAGCACTGCCACTGTAATCAAGTACTCACAACTGGTTTTTTCACCACAAAATCACATTCAGGATGGGAAATTTTTAAGCCCTTGGGATTTCACTGTTCTTTTCCTTATATTTCAACATGTGAACACTATTTTTATCACTGTCTTCCTTTTCAGGTTCTAAACTGTCATGGGGAAAGAACGGTCACAAATTTGTTTTTGTGACATGCAGCACAAACAATATCTGATCAGCAAAAGTTTGTCAGCATTTCTGCTACAGGGGGTTGTTCATTCTTGCAGAAATTCTCTGATTTCCTGATTTGCTACCATTGTTACAAATGCTTCAGCCTCAGGAGAATAAAGGTTACTCAAGAATTTAGATTTTTTTATTAAAAAAAATAAATCCTGGTTTTCACATTAGTGGAATAAAGCTTGAGGACATGAACTCTGATTCACATCTGAAATTTAGAAAATAATCAAATAACACACTTTGATGCTCTTAAAAATCATATATTATGTAACAAGATCTCAATGTTTTTCAGGTGAGAGAGAAGTAAGTATGATTCATACTTTTTTCCAATTTAAAATAATAGATGAAAGATAATTCTAATACAAAGTAAATGCTTGTTTTTATTGTTAATTTAAACTGTTCCCATCCTTGTTACTTACTGATTTGAAACATTTGCCAGGGGTCAATACAGTCATTATCTGGACAGGATGCAATTATTTGATCAGGGCAATCTGTTGAACATTAAACAATATTTGAAGCATGGTTAATTATTTGCACTGAATTAGCTTGGCCTCAAAAGACTGTGACTCGTCTAAAAAATCATAAGCAAGAAGAAAAAACTAATTTCAAGAAAAAAACAAGGATGGCTAACAGGGCTTTGACACTTCAGGTTCTTCCACTGGTTATTCTCCTAGGGACCACATGTTTGGGCGTGAGTATGTTTTTATTCTCCTTTTCTTTCTGTGTGGTAGCTTTGCTGTATCTGCATTTCAGGCCACTGAGATGACCAAGTTAATGCATCATAAGAGGGGAGCCCCGTGGGTTTTTTTGAAGCAGACATCTAACAGTGTCTAGGAATGGCTCTCCTGAGTTTACTGAGTGGCCACACCACTCTGGGTGGTCTGTGGTGGGGAGCATGGTCCCTCTCCTGTCCTGGGCACTAAGAAATGATCCAAAACCCTGGACTGCAACATGGGCAACTCATCTTAAAATCATAGAATGTTTTGGGTTAGAAAGCACCTTAAAGATCATCTTGTTCCAACCCCTTTGCCATGGACAGCGACATCTTCCTCTAGAGCAGGTTGCTCAGAGCTCCATCCAGCCTGGCCTTGGGTATTTCCATGGATGGGGCATCCACCATCTCCTGGGCAACCTGTGCCACTGACTCACCTCCCTCACTGTAAAAACTTTCTTCCTTATTTCCAGTCTACATTCTGAAGGGCCTCAATGTCTCGTTAAACAGGTCAGGTAGGCCCTGCCTTGGCAGTTTTGCAAACTCTTCTGTAAAAGGTAGAAATTCCCTCAGCCACATGTTTTGAATGACTGAATTATCGTTGCTGCTAACGTGGGAGGAAGGTTAATGGCAAAATATTCAACACAGCTAGGGGTGACCAGAGCTCTGCTCTGGCAGACCTTGATATACTTTCCTACATCTATTCATCTTGTCTTTAAAGAAGACTGGAAGAATGACTTGTAATCAAAGGAAAGTTAAAAGTCAGTTTAAAAAAAATTTCTTTTGTTCTTCCAAACAATCAAGTAGATTTTCTCATGAAGGAATCTGAAGTTCTTTAAAACATCTGCTTTCTTAGTGACTTTTCCTATGTGTGCAGGTTCATATTTACTGAAATACATTGCAAAAATTCAGATGTTGACATGTTTAAATTGAATTCTTTGGGAAAAATATATAGTGAGGCTGTTTAATGGGGCATAGATATTTTTAAGGCTGGAATTTGAGATTACTGATTTTCACAACTCAGTAGAGTAATTAATAATTTGTGTATTACCAGGACCCATGCCCCACTTGGTCCAGTATGAATGTAGGATCTTACTGAGGGGATCAGCTCTAGGGTACTTAAATGCCAGTTTTACAGACTTTGTGGAAACCCCACCTAGTACAAATAAGCTCATCATGAATTTGGCAATGTTAATTCATGCTCAGTTGGGAAGATATGGGGCCAGTCTTAGACAACGTGAAGTTTTGCCCAGATTTTTTCTAATGAGTCCTAAGTGTTAGATTGATTCAATGCTTTTACAGTCCTAATCTGACTTTGCTTTAAAAATTGCTATGGAAAATGTAGAGTATATCTTCCCCTGCCCCTGAAAATTCATTAACATTGCTAAAATGCAAAAGCAATTCTGCTGTCACTGAAAAGCAGCACGACAGAATATTCAGCAGGCTAGTTTTTAATAAAACATGCTTTTTCTTCATAATTAATATAACAAGGTTTTCTGGCTTAGCACTTGGCATGGATCCCAGAAAAAAAAAAAAAGAGGGAATGAGTTGCCATGATGTGACCATTGCATGACAAACAAGTTATGAGAGGATATATTTGTCTTAATGATTTATCCTGAAGAAAAAGTTTCACTGAAATAGCTTGAATGAAAAGACATTAGATGCACTTTTCTGAAACCACCCTTAAATTCGTATTTTCATCCTTTTCTAGAACTAACTATCATTTTTATTTTAATCTGGTTTTAGAAGTAATAAGATGATTAACAAATATTATTGGTGAAATATAGCAGAAGTCAAACATGGGTTTAAGCAGTAGTTCATGCTGAGTCAGTCAGAATAGAACAAGAAAATACTTGGACATTCATGGATCTGACAGGTTTGGAGCAGAATCCTAAAACAAAAATTTTCATTCAGTTCTTTCATACTACCTAATAAGAAACTGATCCCATCTGCATGAATGCATACTATTTCCATAAAAGGCATAAAGCTGCATGGTGAGCACTGAATTTGGTCCTTTACTTTAGCATCTGTGATGCAACTGCACCAAAGATTGTCTACAGACATGGCAGGTCTTCTCGGGTTGGGTTTTTTACCCCTGCTTTTCATTTCACTTCTGCTCAGCAAGATACTCTAGTAGAAATGTGCCTGCCATCAAGGTACTGTATTGTTAAGTATTTCTTAATTAATTTATTAATTCAAAGAGAAAGCCAAATAACTCTTCTGCAACTGAGTCTATCCTCAATTATCCAGACTTGTGCTGAAGCAGCTTTTCTGGAATGCACTCAGATTTAAATGCCATGCTTAAATGTTGTGCTGAGTTGGGCTAGAGAAATCTGGAACAGGACAGTAGGAAGTTGGATCCCACAACACTCCAGTGACAGCTCTTCCCATACAACAGCATGCAGCTCCCACTTAACAGTGCTCTAAAGTGATTCAGCACATGTTTGCAGGAAAGAAAACTATTTTTAAATCTATAGGTGTTCAGATCAGGCCTTTTCCTTGTATCAGATATCCCTGCAAACTCACCATCCCTAGCAGCAGGGAGGAAGCCTTGCAAGGGTCAGAGTAGCAGAGGTGGCTCTTCACTGACTATTTTGGGACTTCAAAAAATTGATGTCCACTTAGTTGTGATGGAAAGTGTTTTGAAATCACAAGCCTTGGCCAATTCAATAACCAAGTGCACTTAGTAGTGGAAAGGGAAGGATAAAAGTATCACATTAAGATCAAACAATTGTAAAAAAGAAACCCTTATCATAAGGGCCTATGGAGAGCTCTTGGCCCACAGAAAGAGGATGCTGTTGCCAGCAGTGCAGGTCTTTCCTTGCTTCAGGCGCTTGGAGACCAACATTTTGGAGTGTTCCGAAGCCAAGTCTGTCTGACATCTTTTTCTGACCCCCAAGGGATCCATTCCTGTTGTAAACCCCCTCTGCTGCTTCCCTTACCCTCACTGCAGGGCTGTACCAGGCACACAGGGCTTCACTGTCTGCTGTGCTGATCACTGTGAGGAGAAGGAATGCTGCCAAGCCCTCCTGGATTTGTGGCCCATCAGGTGTAATGCCCTTCTGCAGTGCTCTCCTAAATTTGCCTGATGCAGCAGGAAAGCAACAAAGCCCTGGGAGCGCCCCCAGCTAATTTTGCACGGTGCTCTCAGAGAGCGAAGCGTTCCTCGCTGACCCCCCAAGGCAATCAGCTTATGCCCTGCAGCGTGCAGGTTGATATCCCGTGTAACTAAAGGGACTTAATGACTTTGCATAAGCTTTAAGTCTAGCAGTATAACCTGCATTCCCAGGACTGGCTGCAGGAGTGTTTGTTAGCCCAGGCACTCTGTTAGTGTGACTAGCTGGCTCCTGCAGCCCCCTGAAACACATTTTGTAGCTTCCCTCTGCTGTGGCATCCGAAGCTGACCCCATTTTTCACCTGGGAGCATGAGTGCACTTCAATCACCAGTGAGCTTTGAAAACATCCAGCTGCTACCAGGCCACCACTTACAGAGCAAAGATTAATTTGGAAACTTTGATCTCTTGGAAAATGGGAGCAGGTAACTCCTGAGCAGAGAATCAAGCTGGTTTCAGCGGTGCCTCTGAAGGATCTTGCTCTTTTTTTGGATCCCTGTGGGTTTTGTATGAGTAGTTACCATGGGAAAGGTTCACCACTAAATAATCAGCAAAATAAAGATTTTAAGTGTGAACTTCTCTGGGTACTCTGGGACTGGTTGATAAAGAACACATCATTTAGTCTGATGCACAAATTGCAGTTCAGTGTGGAGGAAGGAGATGTCTTGTTAGAAGTGAAGAACTCAGAGGCTTTGGTGGAATCCTTTCAGAGAATGGTTTCCCAGGCTAAAAACACAACATGTGTTGCATGTGTGCTCCAGATGATAATATGCCCTGCTTTCATTATCCTGCAACCATGGCCTTGACTGAGAAATACAATGTCATTGCTGGAAAAGCCACTTTCCCTTGAAGTTCAAAGACTGTCACTACCCAAGATGGTTGCAGGCAAAAATCTGGCCGATTGTAAGAGCATCAGAACTGTCGATTCCCTCCTCCTTTGGCAAGCAGCCCAGACAAAGGTTCCTACTGAGAGCTGTCAGCAGGATCAAGGGGTTCACTAGGAGAAGGCAGTAACTGTGTCTGCCCTCGTGGCTCCTTCATGGCTTGTGTCACTTGTGGATGGAAGTTGATCAAATATCCATCTTCATTCTCCAGTTCAATCCCATCCCACCTCCTTCATGGCTGCAAAGCTGTGACTGCACAGATGAACAAATGAAAGCATAATCTTTGTTTTTCTGCCACAGAGGCCAGTTCATGACAAGTTGCAGGAGAATTTGCAGGACTCAATGCAATTGAGTGAATAAGCCAATTCCTACCAATGCAGTTTCATACTGGAATTCCTGTAGTGCTTTGTTGCGGTGTCTGTGTATGTATAGAGCTAATTTTTGTCTGTCTTGCTACTCTGTCATGCAAGCTTGAGTGATTTCACTGTTTTCTCTGGAAGTCTATTTTGCAAACATATAAATTCACATCATAACCCTGGGTTGTCACCTTTTTGCTCTGCTTCTCCACCTGCTTTTGTGTTTTAGTGATTCATTTTTACTGCAATAAGAGGTAGCAATGTACCCAAGACACAATAAACAGTTCAATTGCAGAATGGCCCTGGCAGCCATAAATAACTTCCCTTGAATTTGGGGCCAAATCTTCCTGGGTTTCTTCAGAAAGAATTGCTAGAGATTAACTGGACATTTTTGTCTGAGAAAGAGCCATAGGATTCCATCCTGAGATAAAGAAAGCTCATGGTTCTGTCATTCCTATTTGAATCTATTACATTTCATTGGCCTCTCTTTCTTTAGGAGTTGAAATGGAAACATTGCATGTATCATGTATGTGCAATGTAATTAGTACAAAATCTATTTAGCAAAATTTTGAAGTTTCTTTTTGAAGAAATGAACTTTTAGTGAAGTGCTAATCTTTACAGTGACAAAATACAACAAAGGCCAGGTGAAATTAGGATATTTTGAATTTCACGTTTTTTTTCTAGGAGACCCATAAATGTAGTTGGCTCCATAGTCAGCAGTGCACTGTACCTATGTAAAATGTCCTTTCTTTTTTTTTTCTTTTTACTGTTTGGGGGTTTTTGATTTTTTTCTTTTTTTTTTTTTTTTTTTGGTAGAGTTTCTTTTTTATGAGCCTGAAGTAGTAAAATTTAAAATTGCTCTCTGCAAATTCTTCCAGCTCTGTCCCACATCACTGCAGAACTGCTAAGAACAGAATCCAGTGATTTTATTCCCTCTTGAGAGAGCACACAAAGTATCGGTGTCGAGCTGCAGCAAGGAGACCGTTTGGTGAAACCAGCCCACGGTCTAATTTCTTCTCCCCCCGCCCCCCTTCCTTTTGTTCAAATCCTGCTCCTCCTTGGGCTCAGTGTTGCACCTCGTCGGAAGGACAAGATCCTCCTCTGCTGGCCACGAGCAATACGGCACTGCAGGCAGGAGGCCCTGCCTGCTCTGCCCCTGCCTGCCTCCCTCCTGCAGCCCCCTCCTGAACCCCCACCCTCTGCACCCCTTCTTCTTCTTTATCCATCTCTAACATCCTGCATCCCCATCCTGCATCCCCCATCCTGCATCCCCATCCTGCATCCCCATCCTGCATCCCCCATCCTGCATCCTCTCCTGGAGGGGATGAAGGGGAGAGCTCCAGCACACAGGAGCGAAGGAGTGAGCTCTTCCTCCTCCTCTGCTGCACACCACCATGGCAAGCTTCAGGCCATGAGTCAAAAAGTGAAAATTTGGCCCTCTCCTGGCTAGCAGGGGTGAAATTGCTTCAAAACCAGTGTGGGCTGGTGAGTGGTCCAGGGGACCCCAGGACAGAGGAGAAAATTCTCCATGCTGAGAAGTCAGCTGTGACAGAGGTTTTGTCCCCTGTGGCTCTGCTGCTGCAGCTTGTGACAGGCACACGAGGAGGGAGAGCTGCAGCACAAAAGGAGATGCAGGAGCCTTCAGTAAAGATTGTGTTTGACTCCTGGACTCTATGCTGAGTGCTCCAGAAGCCTTTGTTCCCAGTAATATTTATATTGTGGCAGCAGAGTGCTTTCATCCAAAAGCAGGAATCAAATTCTGAGACTCAGTCACCAGCCACCAAACCATTGCCTGCTCTGAAGTGTGATAGTGTAAACCTGCACATTGATGAGGGCACCACTTTATTGTGAGAAAGAGTTTAGGGTACCTACCTTTCTGTGGTGATCTCTACCCATGTTTGGACAGAGCAGCAGGTGAATAACCTGGGAAAGAAAGTAGTGTAGCAAAATGCTGCATCATCTCTCATCTTTCCTATATCCTCAGGGTATGAGCATTGTGAAAGTGATCTCCACCCTATAGCTGGGGAAACTGAGGCACAGAACAGCCTGGTGTATCTCACTCAGCCTGGGTTGAAACCCTTCAGCATTCCCCGGAATGCCAAGGGCTGTCCCCAGTGCAGGGACAAGCTCACTCAGTCAAACCTTTCAGAGCCATACCCTTTCCAACCCCATAAGGCAAACATGACAGCAGGGCAGCACAGAGAGCTGGAGAGTGAGATGAAATGTTTCTTGCATCAGCCTGCTCCCAGTGCTGCTTCCTTGTTCTTTGTTTCATCTGTTCCTCCAAAAGAGAAGAGTACACTTGCAGAGTTTGTTTTGGTCTGTGTTTATGGATGAATGCTATCACTAATTGTAAATGGAGCAATTAGACCTTTGCTTTATGTGGTCTCCATTGGGGTCTGGCAAAGGATCTGACGAATGCTGTACCTGCACTCAAGAAACATATACACCAAGGACAGAGCTTTTACAGCCTTCTCATTTACCATCATCTCCACAATCATTCAGGAGGGGCAATTGTGTGAGGATGTGTGTCCTTCCAGCTGCAAAGGATTTAGTTCTGTATGTGTGTGGCTCACTCAAATGCACCTGGGAAGGGGCTCTGCTGAGGGGTTCAGGGGACATTGCTCTCATTAAAGTCAGTGGGGAAGGGGAGAACTGAAGTTTCTGTTCTCCCTGGCTCAAACACAAGAGGGATGCAAAGGTGCCTGAAGCAAAAGTTCATTTATATATTCCAGAAAACATTCACAAATGGGAATTCTGAGCTTTTTATTTTGTCTTGTTTCTTATTCATTGCTTCTGATTCATTTGTTCTTAGTCTTAACCAGCATTATCTGAGAATGTCTTTCTTCAATGTATAATGTGCAAGTAAACAGGGCATATATTTACAACTAATTGTATCTGTAGCAATATAGAGGTGCACATAATAATTGCATGTGTATGCTGTCTTTGCTATGTGTGTTAAATTGTTTGGAAATGTATTTTACTCCCTAAAATTATGTGAGGGATGAAGAATAGCACTTCAAATCTCCTTCACACCCACTGTTAGGATGTGTATCCTCACTGCAGGCAGGTAATCCTGTCCTCAGCTGGGATTTAGAGCAAGAGGAAAAGCAAACGGAAATTGTCACGCTGGGGATGCGTCCTGGTGTAAAGTCAGTGCCTTTCCTTTCAGACAAACCTCACTCACACTCTTCAAAGGCTAAGAGCTGTTTTCCTTCTTCTTCTGTTCCCTTTTGTTGCTTGCCCTTGATCATGAGCCAAACAGGAAAGGCTGGAGCCCCACATTGGAGGTGGGACACATGGCATTTCCTCCTGGAGAGTGCCAGAAATATTCTCCTACATCCAAAGATTGTTAACAGCCTTCCAGCTCAGGGGTCCAGGTCTCACTGGGTGCACCAGGTGTAAGGTCCTGGGCCGTGCTGCACTGCCCAACATCCACTCTGCCATGCCCAGGCACCTCCCAGCCTCCAGCTTTGGCAGCCAGCTGGAGTGTGTCCTCTGCCAGCATCTCAGAGAAGTTGGACAAATAATCAGTGTGCCACCACCTCGAAAGCAAAGAGAAAAATTAACCCATTCAGGTCATGTTTGCCCCAAATCAGATCAGCCCAGCAGCTGAGGTGGTATTCTTGGAAAAGCCAGACCTCTCTCGTGGGTTGTTGACATTTTGTTACCCTTTAGAAAGAGCTCTAAAAATCTAGGTCAGTTAGCTCCAAAGTGTGGGGGGGGAACAGCCTTATCTGGATGTACAACATTAGGGGCAAACAGAACTTTGTACTGTAAGCAAAGCTCTGTGCTGGCTTCTGTTTTAACCAGAAAATGACTCTCTAACCTTTATTGTCTCATGCAGGCTACCCATTCTTCCCTCTGGGCCAACACGATGGAAGGTAAGTGGTTTCAGTTTCATCATTTCAACTTCTGCCTGCCACAAAACTGAGAGGCTGGCAACCTGGTTCATCAAGACCCTTTCCTAGTCCCCAGTGCTGAATTATTTTAACTTCGTGGAGAGCCTTGCTGTGCTTAAAATATGGTCTGTGATCAAGTAGAAAGTCTGTTTGACTTTGGAAAGGTAATATGGTGGGTGCTTTCAGACCTTCACGTGTGCTGCAGGAGACAACAGTGCATCATGTCCCAGCCAGGAGTGTGTCTGACACACTGCAAACAAAAACAGAGGTACAGCAGCAGTACAAACGTGCAGCTGATCCCAGGGTTCTCCTGGACCACACCTGCAATTCTCAATTCTGCCCCAAACCATGACTGTTCTGCCACTCTCTGCCTTCCTGGGCTTTGGGGACCAGTGGGTGACAGTGGCCCATTGTCTGGAGGAGAGGTCATGGTGCTGGGCTGCAAACCTCACAGAAGGATGAACAAAGACCATAGCTGGGGATCAAAACTGGAGGTCAAATAAATGAAGGCTGACTTTCCCCTGCAGCATGCAACTAACTGTGGAACTTATCTCTGCAAGGCTTTGCCCCAAGTGCTAGAAGATTCAGAGACAAGCCCATGCAAGTAAAAATCATTAAAGGCTGTGTCGCATTAAGATGTTGATCAGGGAAAAGCTGTGATGAATATTGTGTGAGAATGTGTAGGATGTGTGAGGATTTGTATATCCTTTCACAGCCTACATGGTCCATGTAGAAGATTATGTTTTTATTGATAAGTTTAGTATTTTTGCAGGTAAGCCCTGCTCTTTCTTCTCTTGATTTCAATGGCTGAGTTTATAATGCATATCTAATTAAATATCACAATAATTTTGCTGATTTTCCTGCAAAAAAATATGGTGAATTTTAGTATACCCTCATTATTCATCTGCATTCCTGTTCATTTCAGTGGTATTTGGGCTTTCAGGTCAAACCAGAAATCTTATCTGTCATACAGCAGTGCCCAAATCAATGTTGCTGTTTTGTGTGTAGAAAACAAATTTCCAAATCATTTTTATGTCTGAGCTCAGTATTTGGGCTCTGCAAATATTTGGCCACAGTCATGCACTTGATTCAGGGTTTACACAGCCTTGTGCAAACTGGTTGATCTGTCTTTTGATGGTAGCTTATCTCTTTAACAATTTCTTTAACTCATTCCCTGCCTTATGGTGTATGGTCCTTACATCTGTCCCCTCAGTGTTCCTACAATCTTCTCCCCATCCCCCTTAAAGTTTCCACTCCTTCAGCCATCACGGTTCCCCTTCACCCGCATCCATCCCTCTGAGGAAAAAAGTGCTGCAAAACTGCTTTTAAGTAACAGCCACAAAACTATTTGAAAGGCTTTCTGGCTTTGTTGTTAGCTGGTCTCCCTTCTTTCTGAAGCTGCAGCTACTCCCAGCCACAGCCTGCTTGGAAGGGAGGAAATACTGTGAGGTCTCATCTCTGCAGAAGTAAATGGGGAATATCTCATTATTTAAAATACAGTCAGGATTTCAGCCTCATAAAAATAACACTGCAATAATCTCAGAGCTGGGGACAAAAAGTATTTAGGGGGGTGGTAGGAAAACTCATCCTGCTTAAATTAGGCCAGATTTCAGTCAGTCTCCAGAGGTTCAGAGAGCTTGAATAAATGCTGGGTACTTTCTGGCACTCTTGATGTGTGTTGGCAATAGGCTTTAACTCTGCACATCACTCATCTTGACAACTGCAGTCCAACAAAGTTACCTCGCAATTCAGGTCACCCGATGGCATCCTAATGCATCACTTTCCCACTTGGAACATTAGTCATCACTTGATCCAGGGAAGGTTTTGAAACCAGTGTGACTGTCGGCATTGGGGTATCTGTTCTCTCCGTAACAGAGAGCCCATGTCAGCTAATGAACAAGGGGATATTGATCAGAAATCCATCGCTTGATTGACAGCTCTTGGCAATGTGAAAAACTGCAGATGAAAGCTTGCACAGTTTAAAAGATCACCCAGACCTCAAAGCTGATTTGAAGCTTTAAAAGTCAATCTCTGTCTATCAATTATGGGGGGATTTTTTGTACTACACAGAGGAAAGTTATTCTTTGAAAATTTGCATGCAGGATGTCTAATTTAATTTCATGTAATAGTCACATTTCAGTGACAAATGTCAGATCACTGCTTTTTTAAGCATGTTAAGGTTTTCCAGCACTTACAAAGAACGAACACTCTGATTTAGTAATATGTTTAAATCAACCAGTGTATCAGACTTTGTGCTTTAATTATGTGCTCAGATAAAAAAAAGTGTTGTTTTTGCTTTACTAAACCTATGGCTTGTTATGAATAATTTAAAAATTTGGAATGGGAGCACTTCTTAAATAAGAGATGTGGAAGCCAAATAGTTATTTAGTGTCAAAACAGTGATAAATAAGAAGACATCTCTTAGTTTGATATCATATGCCCCAGTGAGGGTTTTCTAGTCTTTGTTTTTCACTGCTTCATGCAGTTGGAGCAGCTGGGAGATGGGAAATATCACCCATGTGACCTGTAGGAGCTAAGTCTGTTTCTCAGTTTCATGAAGAGGGATAGCAATGGGGAAAGCAGGGACACTGGTCATTTCTCAGATCTGCTGCACTCTTACATCGCCTTGGCTGGTCTCCTAGGTAGTAGCCTCAGCTTCCTGACTCCCATATCCACATGGGGGACAGGGTACCCAAAAGGCTTTGCTCATGTCTTCTGAGCCCTTTCCACATGCACCCTGAACTCCATGCCTTGGCCATTAAATTTCTTGAAATGGTAATTGCCAGCCCTTGAGGGGATTGCCCAGGGTTGCCTGTTTTATCTCGGCCCTGGCTACCTGAAGCTGCCCTCTTCAAGGGCAGCTGGGTGCCAAACTCAGCAGGTGTGCTATAGCCTCTCCCAAAACTGCCCCATCAGTGCGCATGGGGGATTGTGCCCCCAAACCTTGTGAATTACATCTTGGCCATCTTGTTTACAGAACAGCTGAGCTTAAAAATTGTTCATAACCTGTCAAGTAATTACATAAGTATTCTTAATAAATGATTAATCTGTTGCTGAGAAATCATGCCAAACGAAAGTCAAATGACAGTAGTGTCATTTCTTAAAAACACACACAGAGCAGTTGGCTTAAAACCCAGGATAGATGATTCTGCAATGGCTTAGCTATTTTTCCTCATTCAGGGCACTAATTTTTCCTCTGTTGACTCAGGAGAGTCCTCTGTAAAGCATGGTGGCATGTTTGCACTGTGCGTTTCGCAGCTATTGCTCCCCTGTTCATCCTTCATAACTTTAAGCAGGTATATCTTTCCATAAAAAAGGATACCCCATCCTTCAGACAGCATCTGTGGAATAAAAGCCAGAATGCCCCTCTAAGATTCTGAAAATAAACGGGATACAAAATCAGACTACTTCAGACAGTTCCCTCAACCTCAAGTCGTTTGCAAAATCTCCTCTCCAACAAAGTGAACTTGGAGGCTGCATTTCAGGCAAAACTTCCTTTTTGTTTTTCTTCCTTAACTACATCACATTAATTTTAATTTTTTTCAGTGTAGACAATGTCCTTATCTTTCAGCAAGATCCTTCTGTTCCTCAGCAAGGCGTACACTTCTGCAACACTTGCACATAGTTGAGACTCGGCTCCTGTGGAAATAATGAGCTGAGGAAAAGGAGTCTTGACTTGACATAGCAATAAATGAGGTGAAACTTTCCTCTATTTTTTTTTTTTTTTGTGAGAAACGAGAGTTGGCATGTAGGAAAAAAAAAAGAGAAGAAAAAAAGACGGTTCTATTTTAATATAAAATATAAAACACCCATTGTACAAACGTGGAATTTCTTTCTTTTTTTCAGAAGCAAAGAAAGAATAAAGATAAAGGCTGCAAGTGAATGAATGAGGAGAGAAAACTAAGATAATGCAGTCGATAATCAGTTCAAGGCAGAGCATTATCCATGGGGCCATCGGTCCGGCCCTAGGGGAGAGCTTTTTAAAATGTCTCTGTACGTAGCTTAGCTTTGCTCATTACCATAGCTTGTCTTTGAAACACTGGAGTGGCTTCCACTGGCAAGAGCTGTACCTGTGGCAGGAGCCGCCAGTCCACTTTAATCAAACACCCCCTGTGTGGTTGGCAGAGCCGCGCTCCCCATGGGCTCCATGAGGGCTCCGGCCCCTGTAGGCCGCGGCTGCAGGGGCAGGGACGGGCCCCTCAGACAGCACATGGCTGCAGTGCCAGGGCCCTCGCTGTCAAAGGCCGCTTTGTGGGTCAGAAGTCACAAACTCGTGCAGGTGGATGACTGTCCCCCCAGTTGCTCTTGGGATGGGACTCTGTGTCCCCTCACACAGCAGGGCCTCCGTGCTGGGGAAGGCCCTGCCTCATTCTCTGCAGCAGCGGTGATGGTCAGCAAAGCAGTTGGACAAAGAAAATCCCTTCTTCTTATAGGAGCTTAAATCTCTTTTTGTGCTGGTACCAGCCTCATTGTCAGCCCTGGCTGTGGTACCACACTCCTTACGCCTTTGCCTGGAGAGCCTGGCCTGCATTCCCTCTGGAGCATACTGGCTGTCACCACAGGAGCCAGCTGGGCAGCCAGAGCCCCAGTGCGCCTCAGGAGCATCCTCGAGGGCAGCACTGGGGCCAGCTGTGCTCAGGTGAGCTCTGCCTATGCCAAGGAAGAGCTGAACAGCATCTTTGGTCCTCAAGATGGCTACTAAACCCGCTGACATCCCAAATCAGCTGAAAGGGAAAAGTACTGTCCATCTCAGGAATAACTTCTTTCACAACTTGTCTCCTTCCAATTTTAATTCCTGTTCCAGTTTTAATCCTCTGTTCTTTCACTCTCTTCTCACCCCTCCCCGCAGATGAGACTGAGGACTATGAGAACTACGAGAACTACTACTATACAGAAGCAAATCAGGACACCAACCTCCAGCAGGAGCTCTCGGAGGAATTTAGCTGGATGGAGACATCTTTAGGCGACTTCGATTACAGGAGAGGTACCTGTCAGGGGTGGGCAGGAAGGCAAGGAAGGGGTAAAATCTCAACCCTATGCTTGAAGCATGAGTGTGGCAGGCCTGGCTGCCAGCCTGCTCTCGAAATGCCTGCATCAAAGGGATGAGTTAGGAGAATTGTTTGCAATGTTCTTCTTTGTATTTCCCTTGTAAGGATCCTGTGTTTTATCTCCAGGTTTCACAGGGTGGATTCTGATCATGCAGAACATTTCTGATTGCTACTACAAAAAAGCACAGGCTTATTTGTCTATAGACACTGTAAGATGTAATTGCTGTTTTCATGGGATGTGTTCTGTATTTATGCTAGGAACCAAATGTAGAGCTAGTTTTTTCTTTTTTTTTTTTTTCTTCTTTTATCAGTTGCAGAGGTTTTATTTCATTTTCATTTTTTTGTTTTGCTAAACTTCAGGAGAACAGGAAAGGATGCTAGAGATTGCTCAAGGGACTCAAAAGGGGAGGCAGGGAAGTTGCCTGTAACACTCTCCCAGTTATCCCCTGGTACAAAGCAGCAGAGCTGACTTTGGGCTGTCTCCAGTACCAATTGCTCCTGATCTGCAGTGGAGATGTTAAGCACAACATAAGGAGCACCACATGAGTGACTTTAGCACGTGCCAGCTCCCTTTAGGCAAGAGCCACCCAGAGGTTTGGTAGAGTCTAATGGTAGTGGATGGCTTTTCCAGAGGAGATTTAATGCTATGTTCCAAACAGGACATTGCCAAATCCACATCACTCCAGACTCAGTCCATGAAGGCAGACTCAGTCCAGAGACAATGCCACAGAGACAAATCTATCTCTGATCAAAGGAAGGGACTTGCCCCATTACAACTCTGTAATAGGGGAGTAGAGGATCTCCAGACCCAAAGCTATGAGCCACTGCAGCTTGGAATAAACTCTGCAGCAACTCATACCACTCCTGTGGTGCTGAGTTGATGCACAAGCACAGCACTTGTTACAGAGGATGCTGTGCCCAGGAAGACAGACTCTGACAACGACAAAATGCAAGAAGAAAAAGCAGGTGATGAAGGTTGAGATGCTGAAGGATCTCCATCCTTACCTCTACAGACTCATGCTACTCCAGCCCCTGCAAGAATGGTGGTACGTGTGAAGCCAAGGGAAGTGACTTCAGCTGTCACTGCCCCAAGCCATATGGTGGGACTACATGTGAAAAAGGTAATGGCTCTTTTGCTAACCTAAACTCCTCATTTTGGCAGATAATGCTACTGTTGAAACTTTATAAACCTGCTGTTTGCTGAGCTGAGTGCTCTGACAGCCCAGAGCAGTCATGTCCACAGTTCTTAGGACCTCATCCAGGCCAAAGTCTGTCTAAAGAGCATCCAGTGAAATAAACTTCAGGAGTGCAGAGAGTGCTCCTCTATGCCCTGCAAGATGGGAAGTGGGGAGCTGCCCACTGGTACCACAGATTTTTTGCCATAGATGCTGTGAACAAGATGTGAGACCCAGAGTCCACATCTGCCAAATGAAAGCTTCCTTAGAGCATCAAAGGAAGGCACCTTCCTGTGATCCCTGTAAGGGAACAGCTCCTGTGCACACACAAATGCTGATGATGTACTTTATGTGTGTTTTCCACAGTGGAGGACATGTGTCTGGAGAAGAACTGCCACTTTGGGGACTGCCTGATTACATTAACCCCACCTTATTTTAAGTGCAGCTGCAAGCCTCCCTACAGAAGACCCTCCTGCCGGCGTGGTGAGCACTCAGCTGGGCACAAATTGTGGTGGGGACAGCACCATGGCCAGTCTGCAGTGGGAAATCATTCACTGCAGAGGGTGATCCTGCCCTAGTAAAGCTGCAGCTCCCATCCATCACTGGTCAATGATGAGTTATGCTTGATTTGCAGGGTGGTGGTTCAGTCGCTGGTAAAACCCCCAGAGATATGTGTTTTACAAGATTTCATGAGAACTTAAAGCCAACAGGCTGAGTGGGAGCTCTCCCCAGCTTCCACTGGGCATGTGAGTGTCTGTGTAGGGTTCAGCACATTGACAACGCTGTTCTGTGTTTTCCACATTGACAGCATCCAAACAGTGCAGCCCAAACCCTTGCAAAAATGGAGGCACCTGCATACGGAACAGATACAGATCAAAATTCACCTGCAAGTGCCCTGAACCTTTCAGAGGGAGATTCTGCGAGATCGGTGCGTCACAGCCCCTAAGGAGGAGGGGTGAACCTCCAGGGAGCAGGGGCTGCTTCCCCCTGCAGCCAGACCATCTGATGCTATTCCTGTAGCATCCTGTGCTGACTTCCTGTCACTGCTCCAAGAGCCTGACTACACTCGGGCACCTGGGACCTTGGAGAGAGGGTTAGAGGAAGAGGCTGACTTCTGCAGCTACTGCTGGCAAAGGGGCTTGAAAGAGTTCCCATCTTGGTGTTTTCTAAGTGTGCTTTGGCAAGGTCCCACTGGTACATGGTTAGTGAGGTCCAGAGGTCCTCAGAGGTTACACATCACAAAGAGAAGAAATGTCAGGATTTCCTTAAACATTCAAAATCTGATGTAGTGAAGATGCCAGCCTGTTTGCCTGTGACTCCCCAGGCTGAGGGGACTGCTTCTGATGGGTGACATTTGAAGTCAGTCAAGGTGGAAGATGGACAGATGTTGGGACATTATTCTAATTTCTGGCCGGTTCACAATAAGGAACATAATTACTTGACCCAGTAGGTACTTTTGATCCTCCATAAAATGAATGTAGGACAAGGAAGGGAAGGAAGAGGAACCACTTTGAGCAAGGAGCAACACAAAAGTCATTTTCATAAGTTCATTTCAGTCATTGTCTTTCTACAGGACCAAATGATTGTTATGAAGAGGACTCCTCTACTTACAGAGGTAGAGTGAACCAAGCAGAAAATGGCAGGACCTGCCTGCACTGGAATTCCCACCATCTCTTGGACCATCCTTTTAATGCCTTTATGGAGGATGCTGACACACATGGCATTGGTGAACACAACTTCTGCAGGTAATATTTTGAAGAAGCAGCTGTAGAGGTCTGTGTCAAAGAGGTCCTTGAGGACAAACTGCTCATGAATATGAGAAACTAATGGTCTAAGATCTCACATCTTTTTAGACACTGTCTGCCCATAAAACACCAGAATGTTAGAGATACCTTCTCTAACCATGCTGATATGAGGCTTCCAGAAGCTGCCCTCTTTGTTTTGAACCAGTCTCACATTTTTCTTATGGCTAAGATAGGGAGTAGGCATGGCAGGAGTAATATGGCAGTACAGTATGCCTTGCTCAGGCATCTTCTGTGTCAATCTTATGAAATATTATCTTTTGTTCATCTCCCATATGGGAACATGAAGCTTCTCCCTTAGAATCCTCAGCTCCTTCACTAGTTTCATGGAGATTTCCCCATTCCTACCGGCTGATTCTCTTAACTGTTCCCTTCAGGAATCCTGATGAGGATGAAAAACCCTGGTGCTACATCAGGAAAAATAATGAAGTGGATTGGGAATACTGTGATGTTTCACTCTGCGCAGGTAAAGAATTAGAATCAAGTGATTTGATAGCACATAGGTGGTCTAGAGCAGTAGGGGACTCCCTGCTGCTTAACTCTTCCAGTCTGATATTAACTCTGCATTATACATCTGCTGTCTCTTCCAATGCAGCTGAAGAGACCCCAACAGAACCCCCTACAGACCCCCCTGAAGTATTCCAAACATGTGGACAACCAGAAGTTCGTAGGACACTCAAGAAGATCTATGGTGGATCCAAGGCTACACCTGGAAAACATCCCTGGATGGCATCTCTGCAGATACAGACTCCAGATGGGAATAAACATTTCTGTGGTGGAGTGCTAATTAAATCATGCTGGGTTCTTACTGCTGCACACTGCCTTGAGTAAGTGCATGTTCTATCATTAGGGTAGACAAATGTATTAAAATCTGGAGGGCTAGTAAAGGCAGCTTGGTATCCAAAATATTTGCAATCAAAATGATTGCTGGGAGTCAAATTGAAAGGAAAAACATATACACGGACAGAAAAAAAAAATACATGCAAAAAAATGCTTATATACTTGAAAATGGTGCTTGCTGAAATAACAAACTTAGGCACCACTTAAAATGAGCTGAAAAGAGTTTTGTGAGAGGAAAAAAGGAGGAAAGTAGGAAGACTTTGCAATGTGTAAAAGAAGAACTCTATGCAAACCTCAGGAGATATTGGGATGCCATAAGCAACATCACCTATTACATCAGAATTAAGTTCTTCAAAACAGTCAAAATATGTGTGTAGCTTTAATTTTTTTCTGTGTCAGCTAGCTTAGAATACTACATTTCCTCCAACATTTTTATTGAATCAGTTGGAAACCACCACCCTAGGAAACAATTCAACAAATTTTTTGAATTGAAATTATCTGGAAATAATTTCAACAAATATAATTTTAAATATACTCAGACACTGGCAAGCAACTCTACTGCCATGGCTACATGAGCTGCCCCTTGTCATCACTGCCACAGTAATAGACTGTGTGCATACTGCTACTCTGCCCTAAAAGGCAAAGAAAATCAGCTTAATTACAGCTGATTGCAGGTTAAAATCACTTTATTTCATGACTGCAACAAGTTAAGAGAACATGCATTTTCCAATATCACTATTTTCCTATCTAAGCCTTCCTATAATGATTTTAGGAAATCTTCTGGCCAAGCTTTACAACAGAAAGAAATATCTTGAGTTCCTGTTACTGAAACTGCACCCCCACTGATAAAAAATGTCTGTACATAAATGACTTTTTTTTTTCCCCAGAAACCTAGAAACAAAGATCCAAGTAGCCCTTGGCAAGCAAAACCTCAAGAAGAAAGAGGACCATGAGCAAATATTTGATGCAGTGGAAGTAATTTTACATGGCAAATACAGAGAGGAGGCGGGTCGTGCCCTATACAATGATATTGGTAAATCCTTTATTTGATACTCACATGGCTCACCTCCAACCTTTGTTGCTTGAAGTGCCTCTCTCCCACCAAAGTGAATGTAACATTCTTATTGATGCTATGCTCTACAAATAATCAGGCCAAATTTTGACTTAGACCTGCTTGAATCTTGGGATGTAAATTGTGACGGGCAGGCAGAAGTCACTGCTCAGGAGGAGCCAAACAATGGGAGCAGGTCCAGCATAGGGGGGCAAATGGGATGTTGGGTTTATGCAGCTTGGCATGGTAACAACTGCTAACAATAGTTAGGGATCAAAATTAACTCCAAATATTTTTGTTATTGTTTATCTCCTCTCCAGCACTGCTTAAACTGCAGCCTGTTGATGGTTACTGTGCAGTGGAAACAAAGTATGTGAAAATAGCCTGTCTCCCAGACTTCTTCCTTCCTGCTGGGACTTCCTGCTTCATTGCTGGATGGGGTGACACAGAGACAGGTATTTGTGGGCTAACTGGATTTTGGTGGGTACTCTAGTGGCAAGGTGGGCTGCTACTTTCAGTAGCAATTTCCAGACACAAATGAGGATATAGACACTGGTGAAACCAAGACATGGAATGAAAAAATAAATTCAGCTAAACCATGCCATGCAAATTACTCATTAGCAGAAATCTCTAATTGCTAAATCAACCAAACCTGTTAGAGTTCTGATAAGATGCCAGATGCATTTTTTAGCCTGCCATCCAACTCTCCATGTCATGGTTTTATCTGAAGCCAGATACAGAAGCAAGGAAGTATCAAGAGAGGCTATCATATAGCTTGTGTGTTTCGAGACAGTACCAAGAAAGACAGGAATTTTCACATGGTTTTCCAGCCCATTGGGTAGGATAAAGCTTTTTGGAAGCAGCATCTGGACCCTCAGATGTACTGAAAAATAAAAAAAAAATTCCAAGCTTTTCAAGTTCAACCAGCTCTATCCAAAAACCTTTCTTGCCCATGGTAAATCCTAAGGGGAGAAATTTTTATGCTTAAAAAATGATAATGGCAATTATCTGGAAGATGCATTTTCTCATGTTCTGACTGATGTGTTTCTGTGAAGCAGCAGAAGGAAAACCTGTCACTGAGGCTGCAGTAGGTGTCCTAGTGCTTAGTGACTGAAACAGCCTGATACAATCCATGGGACTGAATTCTCCCTTCACATAACTCCCATTGAAGTGCACAAGAGACAAGTGTGTTCATTTGATCAGAATGCACCAACAGAATTTAATGGACTTATTTTAAAGTTCCAAATAAAGTCTCTCTTAAAAGGATAAGGGGGATTTTATGGCTTTTCCCCCCAACAAAGAATATCAAGTACCCTGTACGTGTTCAAACTAAATGGCTCCTTCTATGAGCAGAGCTATTATTAGCATTTCAGGAAATCACTGCAGAAATGGAATATTTCCTGAAATTCAAGCAGAACCAAACTTATAAACCACCTTTAATTATCTACAGATGTAGTACTTTGAAACTAAGGCTATTGCCTTTAGATGTCAAGTTATGTCTTTAGATTCACTGTAATTAATCATTGCCCTTAAATATTGTATGATTTTCAGTTTTCATCTGTTTCATTAGCTTGCATGTTAAAGCATCTAATAGAACCAGTCTGAGAAGCGCTGAGCAGCTCAAAGTCCCACGGGGACCTCTGGGATCTGCAGACAACCAGCACCTTGGAAAAGCAGGATTACACAGAGAGAGCTGATTGGAACCAAATTCTGAACACCTGACTTAACTTTAATTTAGACAACAACTCTGTCCTGAGTGAAACTTCAGGCTCATCGGAAACACATTATTTCAGCCAGATAGTTCTTTCCTTCCCAGGCTAGAACATGCATCATCCCCCCTTCTCTTGCCCCATCCCGTTTTTTTTGCCCAGCAAGCTTGTATTTTGAATAAAAGACAAATTTTGAATATGACAGGAATGAGAAGAAAGTGACTCCATTTTTTTGGTGCACATCCCATAGGTGACCCATCCAATCAGCTGTTAGATGCCAATGTCAGGCTGATTTCACAGAGGAAATGCAATGAACCCAAGTTACATCAAGACAAACTGGATGATAGCATGTTTTGTGCAGGACGTCTTCGGAAACCCGGAATCGATTCTTGTCAGGTGTGTGGCTTTTTCTAATTTTTTTTGTGTAAAGGGTCAGGCAGTGCAGAACTTTGGCAATGTGCTGCATATGTACCTGTTCTCACATCAGCGTATTTCAACAGCCTTTGTGCAATACACTTTGAGCTGTACATCCTTAGAGCTAATATTGCCAGTGTCACCTACAGGCAGATCTGTGGAATCAAGAGACTTCTGAGGCAGTTTGTCATAATAACATGAAAACTTGCTCTATTTGTTTTTCCTCAGTTTTGTTATGGCCTCTACCTTGACTGCCAATTCTAATCTGATTTTCACTATCAGAGCTAAGATTGCAAGGAGTCAGTGTTGATGTTTCTTTTTATTACAGCTAACACAAATGTGAAACAAGTTCATACTTATACCATTGAAAGGTAGGAAACAGTTTGGACAACACTTCCTAAGGTGAAAATGACCACTGTAAAGCATATTTTGCAATAGAAATCAGAAACAAAAAAAAAAAAAAAAAAGCAAGTAAGTAACTCAGGCTATTTTGAGGAGTGTGAGACAGTTTGAGTTTTCATTAATGCCAGGGATCCCATCTTTATCTTTCTGAGTTCAGGCTCTGAATTCCTGGTACTTTCACGCCTGGGAAATTTCATGTGACCTTGTCAGATTTATGTCACAGACTAGAAAAAAATTAAAACTTACTGCCAAAAAGTCTGGTATAATTTGACCTGGTCACAGAACTGCAAGTCCACTTAGGGGCTAAGCAGCATCTGATGGTACATCTGTCAGAAAAAAAAACCATCATTACAGCTTCAAAGTCTTGTGATGAGAGAAGCATTCTGATTTTGGTTACTATTTTGCTTCATGCTTTGAACATGCGTGCTTTCCTTCCTCAGGGAGACTCTGGAGGTCCACTGACTTGTGTAGCAAATGGCTCCTACTACGTTTATGGCCTTGTGAGCTGGGGAGAGGGATGTGGGTTAAAAAACAAGCCAGGAGTTTATACCCAGGTGACAAAATTTGCCAGTTGGATTAATGCTGTAATTCAGTATTCATCAAGGTCGCGTCAGTAGGAGAAAGCTTTGGAACGACAAATGGTAAGTAAGATTGAGAGTTTTACTGGTTTTATTCATTCCCTAAATGCCTCATCTTGGACAAAAAATATGGCTGATATTTTCTCATGACCTGCATGGGATATCCTTCATCATCATCTTGAAAATAGCCTTATGAGTGTTAGCTAGAATGTCAGAGACAGTTTTTCTGTTGCGGGCTTTGAAATAAGCCCACTTTTTTTAGCTGAACAGATCAGAAAGTAAAGCTACTCCATTTCTTCCCCAAACAATGAAAGGCCCTGATATGTTTCTAGATCTGCTTTTCAAGCTGTGAAAATTCTCCCAGCTCAGCTGCTGCCAGATATTTCCTCTTCCCCTCACGCTCCTGTCTAAGGTGTGTTTTTTCTCCACTCATTGGACCCTGACACCTCAAAGCTATCGGTGTGTACTCTTAAAGCCAGTACCATTTTTCACACACATAAGAATCACCATGGGGCTGAGTTTGCAAGATTGCAGCCATTGGAATTTCCTGAGGAGAGAGGATCAGTCAGGACAATTATTTTTAAAGCATTTTGTGGGTAAATAACTACAAATTTTATTAGTGATGTATTTCATATCGATAAGCCAAACAAACTTTCAGTACTAGAATTACCCACTTTATTCCTGACTAGAGAATAATGACATGCTATGCTCCAGATCTACAATGGTTTATATGTCCTTAACCAGTGAGAGCTAGTAGTACTAAATGCTACTAAAAAATCTGTCTAAAGTCACTGGATAATTTGAGAGTTCTCATAAGATGTCCCTGTCAGATTGTGTAACTTTTGCCCAATGATTTGGCACAGAAATTTGAAAAACAGGGATTGGTATTAAATGAGGATATAAAGAACAGACTTGTTTGTGAAGAGTCAATTTCTTAAAATAGTGATTGAATTCCAAGGTTTACAACCTTCTCTAAGCAGCTACCTAATCTTTCGATAGCTGCAAAGAGTAATTCTGAATTTGTACTGCTGCAAAGAGTAATTCTGATTTTTCACTTTGGAAGATTTGAAAAAAAACTGAAGAACTTATTGTGACCTGAATACAGCCTGATAGTCTAGAACAGATTCCCTGAGCCTGCTAGAAGACCTGCCTTTGGCAAAGTCAGTGGTAACTTTTCTCCCACTGGCCTTTGACTCGTTCATCTCTTAAACCACATGAATTGTGTTTTTGTACTCTCTTAGTCAATGGTGCCAATATTCCAGGAACATAAAAATCTCCAAAAATTACAAACATGGAATAAGAGTCACCTGATTTATTCATTATAAATTATTTAGTATTCTACCATCCATAATACAAAGCTGAGCCTGCCAGTACTAATTTCATTTACAGCCTTAAATAAATAGCAGAATCTGTAATACATTCACTGAGAAATCACAAAGTATCCACACAAAATTAAAAAGATCAGTTATAAATTGCAATGTTTTGGTTACCTCTTAAAACAAAAATTCTTAAATGCCATCTATCGTGTTTCACATAAACCTGAAAAAGCTACGGGATTTGCAGGACAAGATGAAAATCTATTTATGTTATGTCATGTTTCTGTTTACTTCTGATAAAGCTGCATTTGCCTTCTCTTGACTTGCAGAATTTCTGAAGCATCAGGATTGACTCCAGCTTGCTGAGATCCTTCTGTCCCCAACTGGTCCTGTAAAATCACAATCCAAAAAATTGTGAAACCTGCCAGTGGATAGGGGAGGGCTTAAACTATTATTCTATGACAGTATTTTCAGATTAAAAATTACACAACTGGCAAAAAATAGAGGAAAATCTAAATCACTCTTCTGCAGAGAGCGAATTTCTGCTGTGGAGAAGTGCAAAAAATGGACCTGCTCATGTAAGTTAGATACCTCACATACCAAAGGACAAAATGTGCTCAAGTCCTGGTTTCTGTTTTGAAATAAGAAGCAAACCAGCAAACACCTGAGTTCCACATGGACTGCACACCTGTAGGTTTCCCTGGGACCGTCATTATCATACCTTTGACTTATGAAGATATTGCTACTACTCTCAGTAACAGTAGCTCCCACTGCCTCCATTACTCAACCTTAGTTTTCACTTATTTCCTGAGTAACTTTTCAGATGGGAATGTAAATCATGGGTATGTATTGTTTCTCTTAGTCTGGATTTCTTACCAAAGTTAATAATTAAACAATCAAAGTGTTTGAAGTGCAGTGCTTCTCTTTTCTTGTAGCTGAATGGTTCCTAACTGTAAGGGCTATGAGATTCCTGTATGGATTTCTGCTCTCTTGTACTGGGACACTGCAGACTGGGAGTCATCCCTGTGACAGAAGGAAAGCCTGGAAGATTCCTGCTTGTAATATCTTTAACCTTGGGCTGGACAGAGGCAGAGGAGGCTGGAGCATTGCCCCTTTGCACAAAGCCTCCCACAGCACATATCATCTGTCAGGAGCCTACACTCAGCCTGTCAATACGGCCGCCAGTGGAGATTACATGGCAACACTGAATTACATGGCAACATGTGGTTCCTGATGAAATTAGGAAAAGAGCATGGGAGGCGCATGGGGAGTCCCTTCTACCTCTGCTTCTGCTTTCCTCAGAGGTACTAGGACACTTGGAGATCTTACATCATCCACAAGTTGGGGAAAACACATCCTGACACGACACTGCTGAATTCCCTTCAATGGTTCCTTCAAATTAAGATGTACGCTAAGGCACAAAGCTTCATGAGAGAAGTGCACATATCCTGTTCAGGTAATAGGGAGAGCTGTAGACTCCAGGGAGCATTCAAAAGTGTTAGACAGGATGTGTGCAGGTAAGGAGCAGAGCTGTGAGGATTTGTGACAAGATGGTTTGCTCTACTTACAGCTCCAGGTCTGTACTGAGTAGAAGGCTGCAGCAATCCCATTTCCCGAAGGTATGCCAGTTCAGCAGCTCTTCTTGCCATTTCAACTTTGTGGGAGCCTGGGGGAGTCCAGCCAATGCCTCTGAGCCAGTTCAAGTCAGACTTGTATTTTATCTGAGAGAATAAACATGCACCAGGATGTATTATTTTGTTGAGCTCTAACCAAATCACATGCCTTGGGTATTCAACAGAGAGCATATAAAGGAGCAGCAGGGTCAACAATAAACAAATTATTCATTTTTAGCTAGCAGACTGTGGTTCTTTCAAGGTGATCTTGTTGGCAGGTAAGGTTAGCAAAGGAGATTGCACAGACAGCCCCCAGCCCAGGGAAGGACCATGTCACTCAGCCACACTTACATCACTCTGCAGCTTGTAGGCCTGCTTTGCGTGTTTCACATTTAGCTGCTCAGGGTCACAAGTGTATTGGTGCAAGGGCTGCCTGTAGTTAACATTGCTTGCAAGCTGCTGGCTTCTCTTGGCATGGAGGAATCCTGGCTGGTTGAGGTGACTCTGGAACTGTGCCATGTTTAGGGCACAATCACTCCTGTACTGGAGGTCGCTCTGGAGTTTCCCCACTCTGAGGACATGTCTGATTTTGGGATCATCATTTGCACTGAGGAATCCAATCTGCTGGCCTCTGTCTCTCAGGAAGGCTTCTCTGTATTTGTACTGCAGGAAGTACAGAGGAAAATCTCATTTTCACATTCAAATTACCTTCAAATTCTATTATGAAATAACTTATCCTCCTCTGCCTATCAATCATGTTTCCTGTAGTGCACAAAGACTGAGGGTTTGTTTGATATCAAACCACATCTCCTAATCTAACAAGACACTTTAGAAGAATTACTTTTGTGCTCATTTTTAAAGGAGTGGAAAGACTTAGGGGGCCCAAAATGCTCATCTCTCAAAAGTAATCAGAGATCCTCCTACTGTTGCACTCTTGGGTACACACAATACAGAGCTCAACCAATGAAGCTCCTCCATCTTTAGCTTTCTTGCCAGCTGTGGTCTTCTGTGTTCAAAGATAACCCACTTTATCCTAGACCATGCTTTAACTATTCATAGCCTAGTATCTATATTATTTGATTAAATGATAATATGTCTTCTTCCCAAGAAAAGCTCTTGGCACATAAGAACAGCCTGGTATTGGACATTATTAATGGTAGACTTTAGTTGGAAATCTTTGCACTTAACCAGCACTTTGTTTCATTGGATCACCAATTTTCCATACCAGAATAATGTTCATTCATGTCAGACTTCACCCATTTTTGCAGGATGGGGTGGCTTGGGAAGAGGGTTGGGAAGTGTTTGAAACAGAACAATTCTTACATCACTGGCAATCTCTCTTGAAGCCTTTGCTGTCTGGAATGGGATGGCGTCAATCCTAAAATCATAGCCAGATGCCCTTGTCTGTTCCCAAGATGTTTTATACAATTTCTGTGTTGAAAAGAAAAGAACAAAAAAGTCATTTCCCCCTGCAGTTTCTTAAATGCAGTCCCATAACTGCAATAATAAATGTTTTATCCTACTGGGCTTATTTGTATCAAGAGTCATCAGTACTATCTCCAAGGTTTTGATCCAGTTCTATAGCACTTCAACTTCTTTTCTATTCACCATAATGATAAAATGCCTCATCTGAAAAGTGCCACCAGGGTTTCCTTTTGTACTTGAATGTGGTTGTTTTTGATGTGATTTAATTTCTATTAGAAACTGTGATGCATCAGTCACATCAATATTGCATTGATATTGCCCTTATTCTCTCTTTTGATGCATCCACTGACAGTGTCTTGGGTTTCCTGGCATCCTAATTTCAATACCAGTTATTTCAAGCTTTTCAAATGATCCTCCTCTCTATCCCCAGCCACATGTGGCTTCATTAACTCATGTGGAATAACAGCCGGTTCTAATGTGACTTTGAGGCTGTGAATCACATTTACATCCTGAAGAGAAGTTGCTCTAGATTTGGTTCTTCTTCCATTAGTAGCTTTCTTAAAATAGCTTACAGTCTGCAGGTCCTACTAACCAGCCATGATATCTTAGCTGACACTTTCAGCTGTCCCCTTCTGATTTTATTCATTTGCTTTCTGTAAGTCTTTGATTCACCCCTCCTGGGGTTTGTGACCATAGGAAAAGGAGCACAAAATCCACTCCACATTTTAAGACAATCTTCTGTTTCACTGGTGGCTGTACTGCTAGGTGGTAATAAATTTAAAAGTAAATTTAGATGCCAGAAATCCTGCAAGACAGCCAGGGCAGAAACAATATAAGCCTCACTGTACACCCTGCTGACAGGAATAACCTTTCATTTGTGTGCAATCCTTACACATATTATTTGACTTTTTACATTTTCCTCTATTGCTTCAAAATGTAATTTCTACTAGTTTCTTTCATCTATCTCAAAGCTCCTAACAAACTAAAGTCATTCTGACCCTACAGGTAGAGACAACAGCTATTTAGTCAGGGAACAGGACATTAGGAATAGACTGAGTTCCTCTGTATGAGATAATGTGGAAACAAATTCTCTTTAAACTAATTCCCCTCACTGATTCAGTTACATCCAGATTGACGACAACTACGCCTAAGGGATCATTTAAACACAGTGTTGCAGTTTTAGAAAGGTAGAATACATAGTCTAGGAAAGAGGATTCTCCCTCCTCCCTCACCCAAACAAAACAGAAAAGATTTTAATGTGTAACTAATCATATCTATAATGAAGGTTTGAAATCCTTAATAATAGCTTACTGCCCTAGAAAATTAAATGAATGCTCAAAAGAAAAATTAGCAGACTTCACCCAACTCCCCCAGCCCAAACCTAGCAACATGTTGGCTGTTCACTGCCTCTGGCTTATTTTAGTTCTGGTCAGGCTCAGAGAACTTGGCTTCTACACACATGAAGGTTTTTATTTCCAGACAAGTTTACCAAGCCAGCTGCCCAGAGGAGAAGGTTTACTTACATCACTGATGTAGAGTGCATTCTGGCGGGCTCGGATGAAATCCGGATGATCGGGAGGCAGGGTGTACCTGTGCCTGTCTTCAGAACCTCCAGCCTTGTACAGCCTCTGTGGGGCCAAAAGTCATTGAATGCAGGTCATACTGGAAGCAATGTCAAGAGCAATTCTTTCATCCATTATGGTACAGCAAAATTAAGGTCACTTATACATTAGAATGAAACCTACGTCATTGCACTGGAGGTAGCTGTTTTTGGCATGAATCAAACTCGGAGAGTCAGCCACAGCAGTGAACTTCAGACTTTCTGGCTTCTGACGGTACTTTATCTGAGAGGGGCAAGAGGCAACAACAACAAACAAAGGAAAAAACACAGGAGATGTTTCTGTTAATGATATATGACAATTCCAGGAGTGTGCTAACTGGGGTAAAACATAAAAGACACTTTCCTGAGGCTGCTGTTCTGCTTTAGTCTCAGTTGCTCTTTCAGCTAGGGACTGGGGATGCCTTTGTATCAGGCACAGGACTTTTTTGTGAGTGTGTCTATGTGAGTGTGTGCACAAAAGACTTCCCACTAAAATTGACATGCAAAAAGCTTTTGAACACTATGCTTTTGACAGCTCATAATTTTTCTCCATTAATGCATGATTCTGAGCAGGCAAATGCCCCTTCATTGTGGTTGTCAGTGCTGTATCTTTCTACACAACTTCCATAACCACCTGCTTAGAATTTCATAATGGAGTTTCCTGCATTTATTTATTCCTACATGTTTTGCCTATACTCTTGTGTTTCATTTGGAATGGAAAATATTCAGCAGGTGTCACACAGTGGACTTGTGTCTCCCATACTGCTTCTTGGTAACTTACACCTTGTATAAACAGGCTCCCACATCAAAAGGAAATGATAAGCTACATTCGTAAGTGTCATGTAACAAGGAGCCTTGATGGTAAACAATTCCTACAGACTTGCTATCCCATGAAAGATTTATCAGTTACCTCACTGATGAGCTCTCCAGCCTTCTTTACACTTTCTATCTGCGGAGATCTCAGAGCCATCCAACCAACTCCTTTCATGAAGTTCAGGTCTGATTTATAGCGATGCTGTTGAAAATGAAAATCGTTAACTATCAGTTTTGTATCTGCAGCTATTAAGGTTTTTTAAAAAACTCCCTGGTTCATATTCACATTTGGAGGTATTACATTTGCCATGCACATATCAGATCGTAAAGCCAAACTGTTTGCATTTGTTCGTTCCACCAGGAATTAAATAATGTATCATATGCAAGTTACAAGAGAAGGCCCCATGAGTGAATTAGTATGACTCAAAGCAGTAAGTAATAACCTGTTTGTACTGGGCGTAAAAGAATCTCTTTTGAAATAATTTTATGAGGTGAGTACAAGTCAGGAATACTAATTATTTTATCTGGTTCATGGTTCCTCGTTAACCCCATTTCTAGGAGGACACATTACTCTTTCTTTACTTACATTAAAGGCTTGCTTTTAGCTCCTAATCTATTAAAGAAAATCAGGCAGACCCAATAAAAAGTGAAAGTCAGCAAAGTGCCCACAATCCCAACAATCCTGACTTCACTTCAGAGTCATGGTGTCTCACTGTGTGACTTTAATCCAATCATCCAACCTTCATTTTTGTTCTCCCCTATATGTACAAAGGACATGACAATCAACTAACTCATGTGTGCTGTACATTACTCTACTAGGCAGTGAGGGTATCAGGCAAAACCATCATCACCATTTGTTTGGATTCCTGATTTGGTGTTCCAAAGGTGAGAGCCAAGTGGTGAGGTTCTCCCTCACATCCTATCCAGTCCCTCATCCTATCTTGTCCCTCTCTAGGCAGGATCAGGAGTAGCCTGAGCTACTGGTAAATCCTGCTGCTGAGGCTGGTCCAAAAGAAAGATTTTACCTCACTCTGCAGCATGTGGGCTCTTTTGGCCCACTTCATCTTCATGTCTTCGGGAAGTGCTGTAAATTCATGGAGTCTCTTTCTATAGTCTTGATCACTTGCTAAGGCTTGGGCTTTTCTGGCATGGACAAGATTGACCATGTCCATGGGCAGATGAAACTGGGACCACACATCTTGGGATCCCTTCTTATACTCTTGTTCACTCTGTAATTTGGCAGCGTGCAAGCAGTGCAGCAACCTGGCATCATCCAGAACACTTCTGACACCAATGCATTTTCCTCTCTCCATCACAAAATTGTGTTTATATTGGTACTAAAAATTTAGAAAAAAGGGAAAAGAGAAAATGTGCCAAATTTAGACCAGCTATTCAAAATAAATAACTTAAGATAAATTACTAAAACATCTATGTTTTCTGTAATACCAGTCAAGGTATGTAGCAGTAGAAAGCAATTGTTTGAATATCTCATTGCTCTCAAATTTAAATACCACAGGAGCTGCAACATTAAAGTTAAGTGCATCTCATTGCAATTTCTGAATATGCCCAAAACACTGATCATGTTTAACCTCAAATCATGTACTTTTATTATCTCTCTAAGAATTCTATTCCCATCAGAATAGGGAATGAGAATGTGAGAGAAACAAACAAAAGACAGAAGAAAAGGAAATCTATACAAAAGCAAAACACCATGCACTCTGTAGCCTTCAGATTTGCAAATGCCACCCACCTATTTTAAAGAGTAAATTCAGTTTTCCTGGAAAGAATAAGAACCAGCAACCCCTCATTCTCATCTTAGCTGGGACTATGACTCTCCCTGTGATCTTGCATTTATCCTCTCTGTGAAATAGTGATGATGATGATAATGCTTATTTATACAGCATCAACAGGGTGCTTAGAACTTTAAAGGGAAGGCCTGGGCCCTGAAGAGTTCATAATGCAGTTGAAATGGGATAATAACACTTATCTACCACACAAGAGAGTTGTGGGGATTAAATTACAGCATCTAATGTTTATAAAGTGCTTCCAAGATGAAGGGCCAAATTCAGATCTGTTGTAAGTGGATGTAATTCTATTACAGACTTGTACCCTCTAGAGCAGATCTGAAGCTGTAACCAAAAGCACTCTGCAAAATATGGTTAAGTACATATTATAAATTACAACTAGAAATGTTTGCTTCATTAAAGAAACAGGTGTGAAATATATTCATATTTTACCACGTAAGAGATAAAGTATGCAACTAAGTACTACATAACATGAAGACTTTTTCCATCTTCCTAGAATTTATTAAATATCTTGTGAAGAAGGGATGAACTTAGGCTTTCTGAGAAACGGGTACCACCATGTCTGAGTGTTTTGCATACAACAATCTAAATTATACGATATTTATAAGGATAAGATGACTTGTTTCTTCTATTTTAGAAGTTAAGGGGATACATATTTATAGGAATTTGCACAGATTTTTACTTCCCAACTAGACAGGGAACTCCTGGTTTTTGGAGATTCAAAGAACCCTCAGCTTTTTCTGACTTCATTTCAATTTGGAAATACTAAATAGTTCCAAAAGTCAGCACTAAACAGAGTGCACAGAGTTAGTGGGCAGTTTATGATATAAGGAGCCAACAGCCTGAAAAAGAGAAGAATCCCTTTTCTTTCTGTTTGCAAATACTTTCATTCATTTGCCATTTCCCACTGGAAGATGTTTAACCTGGCTTGGTTCCCGATTAGCAGCAATTCTTCCTCTTCTTTTTTTCCCTAATTTACACAAAGAATCTCATTCATAAGTAATATATTCTGTCTCACACTTGTCTCACATGGTTATGGAGTTGCTTTAATTCAGTAAAATCTGCTTTAGACATTGTTTTACATGAAGTTAACAGAAATTAGGCAAGAAGGGAGGTTGAATCATTCAACTCACATCACTGGCAATTTCTCTGGAGGCCCTGGCAGTCTGGAACGGGAGTGCTTCCATTGTCAGCTTGTAGCCTTGAGCACGTAGATTATGCCAAGATTCTCTGTATTTTGCCTAAAGTAGGAAAGGCACATGTAGACTGCTGCTTTACTTTTAAATGCACAAAGGAACAAACAAAGGAACCATCTTTCATTTGTTATTCTGTGTTACAGTCTCATTCTTTATAATCAAAGGATTTTTTTTTTAAATTATCTTTGGGAAATCCTACTAACTCAGACAAAACCTGTCTCGTTCTTTATGTAGATTTAATTTACTCACAACCGTATATATGCTAATGAAGATTTAATTTGATTATAATCAAATCAAGGAAAACATAAATAGAATAGACCTCAAATTTCCTCTACTTATTCATCTTCTTTGCCACCGCACAATTCATCCTGCAACTGAAATAAGTTGTAAGAAATACAGAACAAATTCTTACATCACTGAGGTTGGCTGCATTTATTCTTGCCCGTGTAAACTCTGGCAGACCCAATGTTGGTGTGTAGTGATGCCGACTGTCCTCTCCTGCTGCTTTATACAGGCGCTAGAAAAGAGATCAAAGAGACAACTGAAATTAATTTTCTCTCTTGTTTCAATAATACAACAGCAGTACTTAAGTTGTTAATGATTGTGACAACTGTAGTCAGCCATCATTGAAAATAGCTGAGGATATCATTGAAACCGTGAAGTTTTTTTCTGGGCATAAAGATGTGGGGCTTTTGCTGGGCATAAAGGATATTTACACTAATTTTTATAAATATATGATGATGCCAAACCACTACATTCTCAGCCTTGCATTGTTATATTCCCAGCAAGGCAAAAGTAGACCTAAGAATGTCAAGGGCAACATGAATGTGTGTGAAATAAAAAGGCAAATATTTCTGGTAGACTGGGCATATTTTCTAGCTTGAATTTTTTTCTTCAAGTTATTATATATGATTTTGATAATTTTTCTATAGGTTTTGGGGTTTTTTTCAGAATTTAGACCAGTGATTCTTCTCTAAAAAAGAAAAGGCTCTTTGAGAAGCCCTCAAAGATGGATTATACTATGCAAATGAGTTCCCTCTAGAACACCCCACAGTCCTGATTTTTGAGTCTCCATTTCATATAAAAACTTGATAATGGAACTCTGTTGTTTGGATACTATGTGAGCTTTTTGAAAGAGATTGAATTGAAAACGGTATTAAATACTTGAAAAAAAAAAAGTGATCTAACTGTGAAAAAGCACAAACCAGTGATGCTTTCACCTTTTTTTGATGCATTTTGCTTTCAGAACAGGGTTGTCTCTTCCCAGTTCTCCATCCCCAGCTTGCTGCATTTTGAAAAGCATATTTTCTGATTCACGTTAGGAGAGCCTACCTCATTAGCAATCATATTGCTGAATTTTGCATGAAGGAGGCCAGGAGAGTCTGTCACCGATGTGTACTTGAAGGAATGTGGCTGCTGACGATATTTACTCTGAGTTCACACACAAAGAAAAATGAGCAGAATAAGTAAATTGCCTTGTCAGATAAGGGATTTTTTCCAATTCTAGTGGAATTTCACTGCTTCTTGTGCTTAAAACTCTAGTTTGTCTATTGATCCTTAGACTAATTTACCTTTTGCTATTCTGAGTTAGGTGCGTTCAAATTTCACAGGGAACATGAAAAGTAAATAAGGAATAAGACATGAAAGAAAAGCGCTGCCATGCTGAATATGCTGAAAACAGTAACGAGATTATTTCATCCCTTGGTGTCATTAACCCAGGGTAGTGGAATTAAAGCAAAGGCAATCCAGTCCAGAGAGAGAAGAAGCTGCACAAACCTACTAGATTTTTTGTGAAAAGGTTTCACCTGGCCTGTGGTCTGATGCCAGAATTGTGAACTAAATGACTACAAGATCACTGCAAGCAGGAATTTGTTCCTTAGAACACAATTCCTACTTTTCTTCATTTCACATCTATGTGAATATAGGCAAAAATGCAGGATTTAAAACTATGAGAGACTGTACAAAGAGAACATGGCAGATGAAATAAAAGTCCAGTTACAGAGGAAGAAAAACAACAACACACAAAAGCAGCAGGTGAAAAAGAAAACTGACTGTAAAACAGGTGTAGAGATGAGGACCCTGTAATATTCTGGGCACTGCACAGCTCATTTTAATTTTGGAGAAATAATACAAGGTATTTATTACAGATAGGCACAGCTTTACTTTTAGTTGAAAAAGCCCATTTAAATTCCTAAATAAATAACATAAATTAAATACCTCCTGGGTCTGAAACACAGGAGAAAAGACTTGCAAAATAAGTTAGCAAAGTTTGCAAAGCCTAAAACTCCATCAGGTTCACCCATCTGCAGTTAGGACACGAGCGGAATGATCAAACGCAAGGGGAGGGAGCCTAGCATTATCCAGTGAGTCACTTTGCCAGCCCAGTCTAATAGAAAGACATCTGGCAAACTCTTGTTCGTAGTGGAGAAATCAAACCCCTCTTTTGTTACCTCGCTGATGAGTTCAGAAGCTTTCTTCTTCCCTTCAATCTCCAGGGCCCCTGGGGTAATACATCCAACGCCTCGCATAAAGTTCATGTCAGAGCGATATAAATTCTAAGGAAAACCAAGCAGAAGTAATTACGAGTTTGCATTTGAGATGCCCTATATTTATTCACCCAAAAATATGCAATAACTCCATTAAAATTAATATTTACCACAGAGAGTTTGTACACATTGCCCCAAGATCTTGTGTTTATGAATGTGTCTGTGTGAAAACAGCCCTGGCAGATCTACAGCACAGATGCAGGATTCTGAGGACTACTGAGCCTCATGAACACCAAATGCTACTTGAACTTCTGTCTTCCATTTCTAACCTTGAAAAAGCTTTTTTTAGGTACATGAATTTTCTTCATATATAATACATAAATCACAGGTAGATACTATTGATTTATAATTTTACATAAAATAAGACCAGTTTATAAAAACATAAGAAAATATGGTTTTTTTCTTTCTCTTTTAAGTAAGAGAAACTGCAGACAAACTAGTCTTGATTTCTAACAGTTCTGAATGGTCATAATATAAGCAAGGAACACTAAGGAAAAATAGCACTGAACCACTGCATACACATCATTAAAATATTTTCCAGACCACCAAACCTAGCACTGACTCCTTGTAAATATTAATATTTCAAAAGTTACCAACCGGTTCTTGATAAATACATTATAACAATATAATTTCATTTCATAATGAGATGGATGAGGAGTAGGATGGATGGAAACCTGCCTCAGAATCTCTGATTATGTGCGTTTCACCCAAATAAGGATTACACTTGTTTGGACGCATCCTGTCATCTCTAAATCTGTTTGCTGATATGTTAAGGTGATATATAGTAGCATTTTGTGGCCAGTTAGGTTTTTAAGATACAGCCCCTCCTGAGGTCTGCAGGGGCAATGTGATCTATGAAAAGCCCTTGGTTCAAGGCTCTGCCTGCAGATTAGTAAGGCATTATTTAGTTAATTTTACTCAAGACTATGTAGGGAGTTAATCTCATCCTTAGAATTTCAATGGATGTGTCTTGGGCCAGAGCTTATAAGTATCCTACAAATTCAATCTTTCTTGTGAAAATACACATGAAATTTCACCCAGATCCAAATCAAGTTGTAGATACCAGTTGGTAAAGGGTTTGCATTGTTAGAAAGACCTTAAAAAGGGTATTTTTACCAACTGTCCAATCATCCTCACTTGCAAATCCTTCTCTACCCAATCGTCAAAGACTACTTTATCTCTAGTTTCTACTAGACTTTATTCTTTCTACTATTCTATTCAACTATTCTTTCTTTATTCTTTCTACTACTTTATCTCTAGTTTCTCTAGTTTCTACTAGACTTTATTCTCTAGTTTCCACTAGATACTCTAGTAGTATCTCTACTACACATTGTTCCACTGCGCAGTGAGACAAACACCTCACTCCTCCGTGTAATCGAGGGGGAACAGCCATTGTTTATCCCTCAGCTCTGCCCAAACACTTGCTGCCAGCTGTCACGAGCTGGAGCAGAGCTGTTTTGCCCCAGAACCAGCAGGAAACACCGCAGTGACACGCTGCAGTCACCTCACTCTGCAGTCTGTGGGCGTTCTGGGCGCAGCGCAGCCTCACGTCGTCGGCCAGAGCCGTGTACTGGTGGAGCAGCTGCCGGTACTCCTGCTCGCTGACCAGCGACTGCGCCCTCCTGGCGTGCACCAAGGGCATCATATCCAGAGGCAGGTGGAACTGAGACTTCGTGTCCTCAAAACCTTGCTTGTATTTCACCTATCAAGCGAGAAAGAGATCACATAGATATCGCAGCAAAGTAATTAAAATTCAGGTTTTGATCAGGAGAGACGTTCCTCGTATTTCTTCCATTTTGCAGTATAAATTATTCTTTTTAAAACAAGTTCCCTAACTTGTTTAACCATACTGTGAAAGATCAATAATTTTAATTAGACTATGTGGCAGACTATACTTCATCAAAAAGTAGCCATCTATATTATATTAAGCTGAGATTATTTATTTGTTAAAACTTGATACATTGAATCTATAAAATTAGGCAAACTGGCAAAAGAAGTCCTAATTTACTGCATTTTTTAAAAGTACCACAAGAAGAGCAGGTACTGCCCGAGTAAAACATGCAAGCAGTCTAATTTACATTAGAATTAGAAAAAACACCTCAGGGTATTTGTTGATTTGGCCAGTTTAGTTTCATAATTCTAGACTAATATTTAGTGCTGGGTTGGTTTTTTTTTACTTCTTGTCTCTGTCCAAGAGAAGAAAGGTGCAGAAATCTTCAAAGAACTTTTTTCACATGACATTTCCCAATCAGATTATGCAAATTTGAGATGTTCAGGCTGTTCACCAGGATAATGAATATCCAGAGTTATTGGAGTCATCAAATGACTTAGAGTAACCTGACAGATGGATGAATTCTTCAAACACTTTCTACTAGCTGTTTGTCTAAGCCTGCCATCAGTACAAGACCAGTACTTCTGAGAACCAGGAACACACTCCCATATATTTCACTGCTTTCTGGATCAAGCCAGTCTTCAAAATGCACTGAAGAGTTACAATTCTTATAAGCAAACAACAAATGATGTCATTCTTAGCACATGTCAAGACCAAGTGGGAACCATTCCCCAACCAAAAAAGTCCAGCTTGAAATTCCATAAACTCTTTCATCCTTTGGTCTTCCAGAAAAACAATAAATTGAAAATCAACACTGAATAACTAATTTCATTTACTTCTGTACAAAGACCAGTGCTAATTCTCATTTAGACCTGCTTCTGAGTGATGCTTTCACAGAGTAAAATATTCTGTGGTAGGCAGTGGGGGTATGAAGCAGAGGAGTGTGAAGCTGGAACACAGGCTTCTTTTACTGTCAAATTAATGTTACTCTAAATAACGTAGAAGAATGGCAAAAATATCACAATTATATTAATATAGCTGGAAAGTGGGACAGAAAGCCTAAGTTTAAAATAAGTAGGCTATTCCTCAGCTAGTCCACAGCTAAGTGCATCTTCCTTGAGGAACTACTCCCAGTTAGGAAACCAATTCAAGAATGCCCCCATCCTCTTCCTTGTACTTACATCACTCTGCAGAGATGTTGCACGGACTGAATGAGCAATATGAATGTCACCATCCAGGCCACACGAGCCAGCCATCTGCCCTTTCATTTTCTGAAAGGCCTCCTTATATTTGTGCTAAAAAGGAAGCAGGAAGAGAAATGTGGGTAGGAGTAAAGAGAAGTATTAGTCCAGGTGTTAATACCTGAATAAAAAGGCTTTCATAAGATAGTCAATTCTGACAATATTCAGTATGATAAAAAACCTGAATGAAGCTTTAGTGGGTTCTAGGAAGACCTCACCCAACTGCAACCCCTGTGACTGTGCAGTCTCTGCAGCAGGTAAACTGCTCAGCTTTGCTTTCACAGACTTGCCTTTGCTTATTTACCAACAACACCTCACTGTGGCTGCACCTCCATAAACAACACTAACTAGTCTGAGGAGATGTCTCCCAGATGCAGAGCTGGCTGGACATGCTGCTCCCACAAAAAGTCACTCAGCAGGGCAGATGCAGTCTGGAGTGACTGGCATGTCCTATGGACAGCATCAGCAGCAGGTTCACGTACATCACTTATGATTTCACCCGAAGCCTTTGCTGCCTGGAACGGGATGGCATCCAGTTTCAACTGATAGCCACCATCTCTCATCCTTCTCCAGGATTCCTTGTAACGAGTCTAGGAAACATGGAAGAGAAATAAAGAAGAGTTGCTGTTCAGAGGGTTGACATTGCAGCATTATTGAGACCCTAGAAATGTTACCAGATGAGTTTCATTCTATTCTAATGCAGAGGGCAAACACAAATGAAACCATCAAAGCACAACAGGAATTATTGCAAGACAAAAGCCCATTAGCAAATACTATCTATTTGATCATTCTTAATCTTTCTAATGTAGGTGAAGTTGAATAAGAAGTTTGAATTCCCACATTACTTCAGAAGTATTTAGAACACATCATAGAATGATCATATATGGGGGAAATGAAAGAAATCTAGTATGATTTTCTATTTAGGAGAAACAGTGAAGCACTATCAACATTTCCACTTCCCTTTAAAATATTAAAGGTCAGGTATAATACCTCACTGATATTCATAGCATTTAATTTGGCCTGCAGGATTTCAGGAAGATCTGTTGTTGGTGTATACTGATGCTTTACACTCTCTCCATGCTCCTTGTACAGCCTCTGCAAACAGAGATGAATTTCAGTAGCAAGTACTCTCTACATGTTCAATCGCTAGTTCAAACAACAACATTAACAATTAAGTTTATGGAAAGCAAACACTACAGAAAAGCAGCAGAGGCATTAATAAATACAGGTAATTGTATCAGTCAAAATGGATTCAAAAGCCTTTGGGATCTGATACACTTATCAGCTAGAGTATGCCAGAGAGGAGCTCCTTGAAGTTTTGAGTGTGTAAATCAATGTATATGAAAATTTAGATATTTGAATATTAATTTGATAAAACTTCTAACATATGTGGGTGGGGAGAAGATAAATAAACAGTAGATATTAAGGGTATGCAGCAATGAGTAGCCCACTAACACTTTGAAATTCCACAGAAATACAGGGAGTTGAAGACCCCCAAACACCTCTCCAAAGGTGTTCAATTTTAGCAGATAAATTGGATGGTAATTATTTGTGCAATTACTCCAAATTTATCTCCAGAGTCAGTGGTAAAGGAGTGCTCAATAATCAATGGGAAGAGATTGCAACACCTCAGAGTGTGATTTATCCCATCACAGAAGAGGTGTCTGTGTGTGCCACTCACATCAACCCTTGGGGGAAGAGCACAGAGCTGGCCCAGGACCAGACAAATTTCAGATGTCTGCAGACAGGTAAGAGGAGTTCCATGCAATTAACTGGAACTGGAACTTCCCGTGAAATGGCTATGCAGAGTTCTTCTCATATTACTTTTCTTTGCTAGCCTAGTTTTCTTCTTTCATTGACACCATAACTTTCAGATGGGTACAGACAGACACTTTTCTTTCCTTGGCCTTAGATCTGATCCATGGAGCACCTGACTTGCCTTTCCCAGGCTGTTACTTCTGTAGAAGGGTTCAAGACCCTCTAGATTAGAATGGACTCCTCCATTTCACCTGTCTGACACTTTTTCAGCAGCTGGGCCCACTTGTATTGCAGCTCTCTAAGAGGAAAATTAATGAGAGCTCCATGTGTGAAGAAGTAGAGCACCGACTGATTTTGACTGTGGCTCAGTGAAATGAAATTACTTATATTTATCCTGCCTGAGATGTAAGCCTTTTGGATCTTATTAATTAAACCAAAGGCAAAGACACCAAAAGTATTACAATAGCATGTGTTTTACACAAAGTCTTTCATCTTCTCCTTCACTTTAAAAATATCTATTTTCAAAATAAAACATCCTCTCATGTTTGAAACTTGTCTTTTTTGAGTGACTTTTGCTTATTATTCACTTCTGTATTATCCCAGTTAAGTCTACAATATTTTTAAATCGCTCTTCTATTAAAAATAAACATGTTTAAACACCAAACAGCCTCAATTCTTCCCTTTAAGGTTTCCCCTCCTGGATTTCTCTCTCAGCAGGATGACAGCTTGAAATAATTTATTTTTCCTTCCTTGTCATTCTGCCTTACGTTTTGTTTCCAAAGAATACACAGAAACTGAAATTTGAAAGATCTGTCTGAAAAGGGGAAAGAACCCCAGACATGTTCTTCCTTAATGAATATCAGAAGGCCAAAATTCTTTAAAGGTCAAAGGTCAGTCTTATTCCTAAATTTTACTTCTAAAGATAAGTGGGACAGAAAGTGCTTTCTGTATGAAAATCCCATTCACTTCTGGGGGTTCTCTTCCCAATCTAAGTTAGAAACATGCTCTTTGTGGGATGCACCACACCAGAATACAGAAGTTTCATGGTTCCAAAGGATAATCTCAGAGAAAGAAAGAGAGAGAAAGCCAGTGCTTCAATCAGGTCGTTCAAAGAGGATACCACTCTTATAATCATAATGTATATACATTATAACTTACATCCACAGCCTGGTTATAACTAATTCTAGCCTGGATCATCTCAGGAGTGTCTTTAATACTGGTAAACTTCAAAGCATATGGATGCTGACGGTACTTCTTCTGTTGAGCAGAAAAAGATCAAAGCTGTGAATTTTGTGCTGCTCTTTCATGCTATTTGAAAGAGAAAAATCATAGGTTGCTGGAGATTAGAGTGAATTTGTGAACATAATTATTATTCCTCTTTCCTCATCTTTATGTCCTAGGTACTTTCAGATTAATATTTGTTTCAATTCAACAATAACCTTTTGCCAACTAATATTAATCCTTAAATATAAGAAAAATATTTCAAAATCACGTTCTGCTTGCCTAAATACTCCAGAACTCAGGATTTTAAAATCTTTTCTACATTACTTCAAATAAAGTATGACCAATTGTATTTTTCATTTCTAGTTCCTTTAAGCAAGAAATGATGGACAATTGTAGTGTTTTAATAAAGGCAAGTATTTAACTTATTGGTTAGGGGTTTAGGTTACCTTCTTAAACCTGCAGCAAATCTGTGCAGTGGTTGACACAGTACCTAATTGTTATGGCATATCTTCTAGATAATGGCATTAATTTTGCTTGCTGTTAAGGACTCATAGTAGCTTCTGAGAGCTTCTTGGTTTTGTTATATATACATAATTAAGGTGTAGGCAGTTCAGTGGAAAAATGAAGTTTTTCCATTTGGACAGGTCATTAAAAGCTACCCTTCCTGCAGGAGTTGTCTTAAAGCCATCAATCCATACCTTTATCACTTCTCCAAATACCACATACTAAATTTTCAAAATGCATGAGATAAACTCATGGCTTGTCATTTTCCTTTAAACTGAGCTGTGACCCACACAAGTTTATTTGAAGCAACATCTTGTCCCTTCGAAGACTACAAATACCAATGTAAAACACACAAACATTTTAATGCATTATAAGTAATGTTTTGGTTTCCAAAAGTAATATCCTAAAACTGAGCAATCTTACTGAGTTTAACAGGGAACAAAAGTGGTTTATGCCTTGTCTTAATCAAATTTGGAGACAAAGCAGAGTTGACCAGAACATCTCTGCAAAAAATTGTTAGAGAGGCAATTGTTTTTTTATCAGGATTAGAAGGACTGGTCACTATATGTATGAAAGGACAAGGCTCATAGCACCTAACATTACTTAGTACTCACAAAAAGGCTGAGATGAGCAGCCTAGGGAGTCAAATTTCTACTCAGCAGTTTTCACTGCTGAAACACCCAAATGGAATTCATAGTTACTATTCCAGCTGGCATTGCTGTAGCAACTTTTATAAAGCTACCTTGCTTGACACTAGCTGAGGATCTCATTTATTGTGCCTAAAAAATCATCCTTCTTCACAATGGATGATTACATGGGGACGAAAAATAGTGTTAGCAATCAGCCAGTTGTGAAAGGATGACTATTTTTCTGAGACACCACAGACTGAATGGACACATGATTCCTGCATTACAGTTATTGAAAAATCACAGGATTCAATCTCTTACAACAACAGATTTGGCCAGCAGGACTACCTCTGAAATAACAGAAACAGAATACTATGAAGCTTTTAACAATTTCCACCAGAACTTCATTTGAAGGCCTCATTGGACAGGCGCAAAATATTCTGGAGTCTGACTTCTCCTGTAAGTGATATTAGTTATAGGGAGAAATAAGGATGAAAACTACTTAGGCTGATAGATAACTGCAGACAGAGATATCTATATGAATTTCAATGAATATATATGAAAAACGAGCAAGAAGGAAACGTGTATCTGTTACAAAAGGAGGTTCTGCGTCCAATGGCTCCATCTTTTCATCATCTCTCCTGTTTTGGTTCATTAAAAAGGTAGGCTAGTGGGTAGCAATTGAGCACTGTTTGATTGCCATTATTATTCATAATATCATTTGTCACCTACTTTGTTTTTGCAAAGGCTATATGGACTCCTACTGGCATGTGTTTGGTATCTGGTTTCCCTCTAATTACCAGTCCTATCCCTGGTTTTGAGGGCTTTCATGTGGTATGCCTTTTTCTTTCCCCTTTGAGTGGAAATTATTTTAATTTTATACAGACATTTTGCACGCATTATGCAGCAAATTCTGTTACATGCTGTCATGAAATCTCACCTCACTAATGAGTTCTCCTGCCTTCTTAGCCTGTTCCACATTTAATGACCCAGTGGCTATCCATCCAGCTCCTTTCATCCAGTTCAGATCTGCTCTGTATCGGTTCTGACAAAGAAAAGAAAATGTCCTATTGTTGGTGTTCACACACTTAAAATGCCATTAAAAGATTCAGACATCTCCAGAACAACAATGAAGTCAAATTACCGCCTGCTTTTGTTTTATTCACTATTGCACAGTTGCAAGGAAAGCAAAAAAAATACAGAATGAAATAGAAGTATAAGGACTCACCAGCACTTGTGCAATATGCCTTGCAAGGTAATTTTCAAAAGTGGTCTACACCTTACTGTTGCTTGCAATTTTTATTCTAACTACAGTTTTATTGCATATGGAGCACTCTTTAAAAGATCATCTGTGACTTGCAATAAAAAGAAAATGACACTTAGCATTTCCCAAAGCATACCCTTTTGTTTTACTGGAGAGAAAGCATTTTGGGTTGTTTGTTTTTCCATATGTCTTTAAGGAAAAAGAGTGCAGCAGCAATTCTCACTTTCCTCACAAAATCTCTCCTACCAACAGTACTGCATTTCAAATGTAAGTCAGGTTTCTGAAGGATGTCACAAAGGTTTCAGCAGTCATACCTCAACAAGGCCTTACACATTTCTGTCTCAGTCTCCCTGAAAAGTTCTGACTTACAACCTCAGAATGGGAAGCTTAACTTAACTGTTTACAGTATCAGACAGTTAATCTGATGGTTACATGTGGTCTCCATATGGAATTTTATCACCAATTTTATCACCATACATTGTTTAACCTCCCTGCACATTAGAAAACAAAAATAAATATACACCATATAGGAATCCTAGTGTTTTATTGGCATTTGAAGTAGGCTTTGAAGAAGCCATGCTCATAAACAGAGTTATAACCCTCCTCAGAAACATTGCATAATTAAGTACACTTCTTGAGGAAATAAGTGGTTAATATTTACTGTTAATATTCACTGTTTAATAGCTGAAAAATTAGGTGCATAAAGGTGTCATGGCATTACAAGCATAAATGTCTGAATAAAGCCAGCCCTAAGTGGGCTGGGAATAGGCAGGATGAGAGAGGGTTGAAAGAGGTGAAACTTTGGACTTACATCACTTTGCAATCCATAGGCCCACTTGGCCCATGCAACTTTCCTGTCAGTAGGCAGGGCTGTGTACTGGTGGAGAGAGGTCTTGTATCCTATATCTGTGGCCAGATTCTGAGCCTTTTTGGCATGAACAAGGTTAACCATATCCATGGGGATCTGGAACTGGCTCTTGGTGCCCTCAAAGGCCTTCTTGTACTCCAGATCACTCTGCAGCTTTGACATCTGCAGGGAGTGAGCCATCTGCGAATCTTCCTCCACAGCTCTTACTCCAATGAGCTTACCCTTCATTTTCTCATAACCCTCCTTATATTTAACCTGTGAAGAAGAAAACAGACCAGGAGTTAATGATTTAGGCTGCCAAACTGACAGCTCTGCTGGGAGCAAAGCAATGGTCTGCCATTGGTGTGGCATGCTGGGTCCTCAGTACAAAGATCATTTGCAAACAAGAACTGGAATGCCTTAGAAATTAGTGCCTATAAAGAATAAGCACTTTTTTGATAATAATATGTTCACAAAAACCTGTAAGAAATATTTTCTTTTTGATTCTCTCTAGGAAAAACATTCTTCAGGCATAGAGGTCAGAAGGTTCTTTCAGGAATTTTCTAGCCAGGCAGAGGCAGAGATGTATTAAGTTATGATGTTTCACAGGAGATTTCCACTTCATTTTGAGTTCTAAAATTCACCCTCAGGTCAAAATGAGAATAGGAAAACACAGTCAGCATGCGGGGAAAAGCTCTGAATTGCTCAGAGCAACCCTTCTGACTAATTACAGAATGCCAATCACCCAGACAACTCCTCCATCGCTCCTTAGCATGAATCGAGTGAGGGTGGCTCAGGGCCCTGAGACATATGTGACACATCCCCAACACTAGCAGCAACCTGGACTGTCAGCTGTCCTGAGAAAAAGGAGGCTGATGGAGACCATACTCACATCACTTGCCAGATCCCTCTTTGCCTTAGCTGTCAAGAATGACAAAGCATCCAAACGAAGCACAAATCCTTTTTCCTTCTGCTTCTCCCAGCTACTCCTGTAGAGTTTCTAAAGAGATGACAACAGCACAGTTTCTTTATTATTATCAATCCTTTCTATTTCTTCTATAGTCACAGTGAAAGCTCTCAATAATGAGTCCCTCCTGCACTCCATGCCCAGAAACAGTATGGCTACAGATCAGAACCTGGTGTCCTCCCTTAAAAATCCTGTAACTGTGGATGCTGTGGTTACTGAAACCCCAATATCTCACTGGTTCCAGAGAAACTGTCAGTGTGCCACTTGCCTGGAAGAGTGTGAAAAATGCACAGCTCCAAACTCTAGAAGTGGCAGGTCTTCAGAGCAGCAGATTTGACTACTATTTATTAGGAGCATGGAATTAAATTTCAAGATTTTATATCTAAAACATGAGGACCTGCTCTGAGAAAGAACATAACTTTTACCTACATAACTATTCACAGGAGTGAGGGAATCACACAGTACCTCACTGATATTGGCAGCATTTGCTTTGGCCAGCATGAAGACAGGGTCATCTTTGCTGATGGTGTACTGATGAAGAAACTGCTCTTTCCCTGACCTGTAGGCAACCTGAACACAGGAAGAAAAGCAGGGTCAACAAGCAGTACTCCACATTTAATGTTGAAAGAATAGTGGTTAAAACATTCCAAATATCCGAAGATTTGTAAGGGTTAACTTATTTGGGAAAGTTATTCTTTAGCATCTTGAACTTTTGTGTTAAATATGGAGTTAAAAACAGAGTCAGGTTGACTAAACTATTCATGGTTAAATTTCAAGGAAGCTGTGAAACGGTACATATATCAGGAGATTTTATTTCCCAAAGTTAGCTACTTATCTAGCTACACGGCTGCCAGCAATTCATACTCTATACAAAATGCATGCAAGAACATATTTCACCCAGTGTTAAACTGCAGCAACTTCTTGTTAATAGGACACAGAAACGGAGAATTCTAGGCATGAAATGCAGAACACTAGCAATTGAATCTGCAGAGAACATTTGTGACCTAAATGTAATTGCTGACACAATACTCCAGTGAGGACTAACATTACAACTTTGAATGAAAACATCAAGGACCTTTTATTTTTTGAGTAGAAATCATCCCCATTTTATATCCCAGGGCTACGACAGCAGAGAAATGAACTGCTCTGTTTTAGCCCATGAAGTTCTTGGAGGAGCTGTTGAAAACTATGAAAATATGCCCCATTCACAAAGTGCTACATTTCTTACATCCCACAGAAAAAGAAGCCCCTACTATAAAGCTCGAAATCTATGGTTACTATTTTGTTTTCAGCACACAAGAGATAAGCACACAAGAGATTCCCAATGGTGCTGGATTTTTGTTGCTGTTGTTCCAGTTCAAAGAATTCAAGGAGAGAATTAATCAAATAAACAAAAAAAACCCCTTAGAATTAATCTGAAGAAACTTTATACATTGAAAGGCCTCATGACTGGGGGCTCTCCTATCATCACACTGGTGTACATGTGTCAGGAATGACCACATTGTGCCTAAGCTGCTTGCAAAGAGACAAATTCAGTCAAGGACTCACATCACTTTGAAGTTCCTGGCTTTTCTTGGCGTGCTTGATCTGAGAACTGTCAGCCACACTGGTGAACTTCAGAGCATCAGCCTTCTGCCTGTACTTTTTCTGCAGCAAATTAAAGCAAGTTACACAAAATTTTCTACAGTACTTGCCCTCCCCTAAAAATGTATCACTTTTGAAAAATACATGAATGATAGAGCCAGAAGTGCCCTGTAAATTCCCAAGAGAGTTTTAGCACAGGAATCAACAAGGTAAACTTCCAAGTATACCCACTGCTGGTATATTGAGGTGAGGAGGGCAGTGCACAAGTGTGTGCCAAATGCACTGCTGCTGACACTGCAGGAATGAATATCTTTGGTGCCAGATATGCTGACTACATCTCTTAAAGGACCTGGGTTGTACACCAACTAGTGAGTGGTGTTCAACCCAGGCATGACTTAAGTCAGGACCCAAGAGAGCTGATAAGCCACACAGTCAGTGTCACTATTTCCTTACAAGAGACTTCTCAAGCACATGCATGGATGGTTCAAATCACTGAACATATCTTACTGAGATATTTTTAAATTATTAAGATGATAATTAAATTAGAGTGAGCAGTTTCAGAGTCCTGAAAGTAACTTGAATTCAAAATCTTGCTCTTTTCAAAGCAGAGCTAGGCATAGACATTGCAGTCAAGCCTTTCTGGAATGAACAGCTATGAGACACCTCCACAAGGCAATATTTTTTCCCATCTCTGGCTCAAGTCTCAGAGATGGGAAAAAAATGTTGTTCTTTTTTCATCCTCTGGTGCTTATATAAAATCTATTTGAATGGACAAATGTGCATAGAAACTAATATTTTTAGTCTGGTAAATAAGACTGTCCATAGTTTCATTCCATTTTGCATTTTGTTTTACATCTGAAACACACTGAGGTGAATGGAAAACTTTAATTCACTTCATAAGGCTTTAGAACAGGCCTGTTTTAAATTGATGTCTTTGCCTCAACCTTTTGCACCACTCATTTGAGAGAAAGCTAAGCATCCTTTCTTTCCTTGAGAGAGGAAATGCAGGACTCTGTTTCAGGACCACATTGTGACAGGGGAGACCGAGCAAAGAAGTTGTATTCTCTAATTGAATTCTTTTTCTACGAGTTCAGGCATGAAGTGGGGCATTCCACCTAGAAAGGGTGTAAATGCAGTTTTTTTCTTTATCTGGCATTTCAGGAGAGAAATTCTTCTGTTTGAACTGATGGGTGAACAGATCAGTTTGCACTGTGTCTCTGCCAGGGGAACACAAAATAGAAGTTAAAAAAGCATGCAGCACTTCAAAGAGGTGCTCATCGCTTTATTTTAGAAACCTGGAAGGGAGGGCAGCAGATTAAAAACAGCATGTTTTGTCACCTTGCATGGAACACAAGGTAGTGACATCCTGCAAAGAAATGACAAAACACCAGGCTTTGTATGGCAGTAGAGATCTCTAAAATAATATCCACCAGGCTCCAGTTCAGGTGACTGGCAGCCTCTCGTGGCCTTGCACAGCGCTGGAAGGAAAAGGCAGATCATTATGGATTAAATATTTGTGGAAGTAATTACTACCACAGCACACCCCAGAAGCAGGTGTCAGTAGCAAGACACCAGATCTGAAGTTGCTGCTCTTCTTTTGTTTCTAAGATGTATTTTTTCCCCTTGTAGGAGTAGTGAGAGGATGTCAGAGACCCAAGGTGTCAGAGTGTGATCGCCAGTAACTAACTGGCTTCTGCTCCTCCTTCCAGAACTGAGTGGGATTTTATCCCTCTTGTCAAACTTCCCCTAATTTATTCTTCTTTCTGTTCTCTAGTTTTCCCAGCACTAGTGAGGCTGCTCAACCATAGCTAAGAAGCTGAGGAAGTTTACTTCCATAAGGTTAATGGCAGTGCAAAGCCATGAGTTAATAAAGCAAAAGCAATGAAAAGCAGGAAAGGTGAAGCTATCAGTAAAGTCACAAGCCCCTACTTGCTAAGGAGTAAGGAAATTTTCAACTATGGCTAACAAATATCTAATTTTTCAATACCGCTCCTTAAAGCTTTTTTGTACTTCATGAAGCACATGAAACTCAATGGAAATTTAATGCTGATCTGCAACATGGACAGGAGAATGAAAAGAGGTGGAACCACAAATACAGGGATGTCTACCTCACAGATTAGTTTGATAATTATATAAAGGGAAAATGTCATTTTAATCTCTAACCCAGGATCTTCTAAACTAAATTATGCCCATCAGTTCTTCCATTTCTCAGCTATTCCTTGTTAGGAATCCTGTACTTATTCAATATAATGTAATAGAATAAGTGTGCATGACCCTTTCAACAAACAACAGCCAGAAGCCTGAGAACTTTGCTTACCTCACTGACTAAATCTCCTGCCTTTTTGGCTTGTTGGATATTAAGACTTCCTTCTGTGATACATCCAGCTCCTTTCATCCATGTCAAATCTGCCCTATATTGGAGCTGCAGAGGAAAATCACATTTATTGGCACAGAGAACGCGAGAATAATGTTTGCAAGTGAACACGTGCACCCGTTCCAGTTTCAAAATTGCAAAGACATTTTTAAAAGCCATAGTACCAAATCAGACAATGTTCATAAGAAAGAATTAAATTCAAATGGCAAAGGTTATAATCTCTCATGCTGTTTTTAACAGTTAAGCTGGCTGTACATCATCTTACATCACTCTGGAGATCATAGGCCTTCTTTGCCCACTTGGTCTTCATATCTTCTGGCAGCACAGTGTACTCATGGAGTCTTGTTCTGTAATCCAAGTCACTGGCCAGTGCCTGAGCCTTCTTGGCATGCCTCAGGTTTATCATGTCCATGGGCAGATGGAAATGGGCCTTGCTCTCCTCAAAACCTTTTTTGTAGGCAATCTAGACACAGGAGTGAAAATAGATTGTCTGTATCAGATATTACAAAGCTGTCTCAAGTCACCCCTCTTGTTGGTCCTTGTGCAGATTAGGCAAAAAAACCCCAAACACATTTAGAAATCAGGTCCTAGGAGGGACAAAACAGATATCAGGGTAAATTCTCTAAATTCTAGAGACATTTTCTCTATTATAGTAAATCTTACTTTTAAACATACCCTTACAGACCTGAAAGTTCTGTGTAGAAGTGTTTAGATTGAGGTTTTAACTGGATGTTATTTTCCTGCCCCAAAATAAGGGTGCCATTGCCCAAAATCCCCTGTTGTCCAATCATTGAAGATTAACAGATGGTGAAGGAAACCAATTTTGTTAAATGTTTGCAAGAATTTCTTACAGTAAGAGCAGTAACAGTGATAGATCACACAGTGTTGCTGAAAGCTTCATAATTATGAAAAACACCTTCTGAGTAAGAAATAATTTACCTCACTACTCATCTTGGCCACCTTCAGAGAGTGCAAAAGTCTTGAATCTTTGGTTTCAGTTGCTTTTCCTTTTGTTTTTTCATATTCTTCTTTATATTTAATCTGTCAAAAAAACCAGCATAAATCTAAGAATATTTCCAATTACCCATGAAGTAAGCAATACATTTTTCACTGGTGATTTGGATGGTCAAAATTTAGAAGAGCTTTGTCTGATTCTCTCATTGTCACTTCAAATTTCCCAGATTTTCTCAGAAATTCCAAAGATGGAAGATCAGTCTCATTTATGAGATCTTTAAGCTCATTCTTTGAGGCTCAGCCCTCTGAGGTGAATATGCTTATACACTTTAATTCTCCTGATTAGCTAAATTATCTGGCTCTTAGAGGCAAAAATAAGAAATAAATCCAAGCAAGGAATTCAAGACTTAATTTTTTTATGAGGTGGCAGTTTAGAACCCCCATCACTGATGAACATTTTTCAGCTGCAGAAAAAGTATCTCTCTTTTCTCCCTCTCCACAGGTTAAAAATCTTGATATAAGTTGTTTAGAAAGCTTTTGTTTGGCATTTTTTATATACATGTGTTTATGTTACAGAAGCAGACTAAAGAAATATGCATTCCCTTTGTAGTAGATGATAATACTATTTTTGAGGTTATAAACAATTCAAAACACTGAATTTCACTATGGGTTTATTGTGTAAATTTTGCTTCACTCTGTACACATGATTAAAAAAAAAAAATTTTTTGGAGAGTGAAATTTCCCAGCAGAATCTGAGAAAGTTTCCAACTGCTCATTAGCCATTGAGAAAGATGGACAGCCAAATGCAGGATTTAAAAATCCAGATGAAATGAGCTATGTTTTATTTGTCTGTGCTATAGCTACTTATAGATAAAGAATAAAGAATAAGAAAAACCTAAAGAATAATTCCCAGGTAACTAAATGTAACATACATCACTGGCAAGATCCCTGGAAGCTTTGGCAGCAAGCAAAGGCAGAGAATCCAGTTTCATTTCAAAGCCCTGGCCCTTGCTCTTCTCCCAGCCTTCTTTGTACTTAACCTGAGAAAGGAAAGACAGCAACCTGTCACTGACACAAATACACAGGATTTTCAAACAAACATGGAAATGACTCAGAGAAAAACAGAAGCATAAATATGCTCAGTCCGCAAACTGGGACCTTCCTGAGTCACAGTTCATTGTCATTTTGAGCTAATTAATTGTCTAGGATTGAGTCAAAATTTTATTCTTGGAGTTCACAGGCACTTGACGTCCCAGAACATCCAGCAATAATTCTCAATTTCAGACAGATATGGAGGAGGGAGGGTATTTCAAAATTGCCTTTGGTTATGTCTACCTATGAAAATAGTATAGATGTACAGGAGCTGATCCATAGGCAGAAGAGCTAGTGCTGAGAACCTGACAACCTTCCACTCATTTCAGGATTTTCTTTCCCATCCCCAAACTATAACCAGTCAAGTCCCACACAGTGAACTTGAAGGTCAGTTCTTTACATGAGAGAGCATTCAAAGGGAATCCAGCTGGTGTGCCCTGAGACCACCCCACAGGGTGAAGTAGAGGTCAGTGCAGCATCCCTCACAACAATCTGATTTTCTTCAAAAGCACACTCCTGAGCCACACTATCTCACAAACACCATGAAATGCATGAGAATCACATCCTTAACTTCTGAAAGTTGGTGGAATAAATAATAGTTTTTAAAGTAATAGTTTTTTAAGCTCTTTTTCAAGATTCCACTTGAAATTCCATCAAGCACGCCTTCATCCATACTCTGTATGCACCTAATGAAGGTAAAAGGTTTTCAGGAAGCCCCAGTTTCTGGATTTGGCTTTTTGCATGTTTATATTTATCCTGATCTTTATCAAGCCCAGCAGTGAGCTTGATTCAAGTTGGCTGAAGTCACTATTTCTTTCCACTGACTTCAGTGGACTTTGAATTACTAGAACTGTGCAAATGTTGGTTCTTCATACAAATTTCACCTCAGAAGAAGTTAATTTTGTTGAGTGAATACTGATTTACTGATTTAAAGAAATTCAGATCATCAGAAAATATCTTGGAAAAAAAAGTCTAGAGGTTTCACTGCCCTTGAAATTGGATCTCTATCTATTATGGGAACCATATTTAATGTTGTTTAGCACAAAGCCAAATGCTTCCAGAAAGTGTGTCATCATCTTTATATTAACTTCAGTCTATTAACAGCATCATGAATGCCAGTATTTCCCCAAGGCTTGACTTACCTCACTGTATAACTCAGCATTGGCTTTGGCTTTCACTAACAGCGGTACATCCTGAGGTAGAGTGTAATTTGATTTTGTCTTCTCATACTCGGCTCGGTAGTTCACCTGTGTAGGTTGAAAAGGTCAACAAGAAACTCAGTTATTTTTAACTTAATAAAAGTATAAAAATTAGACTGAATGATTGCTGTTAAATTTTAGGTTATTGCTGCCATAAATTATAAGTACACTCATAGGTGTTTGTAACACAAGTATGAAGGCAATAAGGTTAACTTTTACTTAAGCAGTAGGAAGTGGAAATTTACTCTATAAATAAAAGAGCCACTGATTATCTTTTAAGTACAAAAGATATAATTTAAAACCTTGCCTTAATAAATACGCAGAAAATAATTTCTTTAAAAAGCACACTGATACAAATCTTAAAAGTGAAGACAAATATTAGATCTACTGGTATGCTTGCCACATCTTTGAAAGTGATTTAATTCAATATGTATTCTCGGTTTGACTATGCATCTGCTGAAGAACTGTCAAGAATAAAACACAAATGCTATGAAATTAGATTATTCCATCATTCTAATAAATAACAGTAGTTAATGATGGAAGAACTTACATCACTGAGCTGCTGTGCATTTATTTTGGCTTGAGCAATTTGTGGAGTGCTGGCCACAGAGCTGTACTTCAGCTTGTCTATGCTTTGCCTGTAGTTAACCTAATTTAAAATAAAATTTAAAAAAGATTTAGTAAAGGAAGAAATGTTCAGACTGGAAAATGAGAGATTGAATAGATGAAGTTTTGCTAACTAATACTCTGGATAAAATATTACTTAAACAATAATAAATCTCATTTTCTTAACCATCATTTAGTCCATTTTTTTCTTTAGCAGACAAGAATTATTGTAACTGTCTATGAAGAGCCCCGTGTACCACTGGGTAAAGCAAATGAATTCTCTTATACTTGGTCTTTACTGAGTTTTAATGCAATAAATTAACCACAGAAATTCCCTGTGTGGTCAGAGTTTTGTGTGGATGTTGAGAAAAGAAAAACACATACTTATATACAGAAAAGTCATTTTAATGTCAGCCAACAAGAGGACTGAAGCCCATTAAATTACTAACACAATAATGTGGTAGCAACAACAATAAGTTATAAAAGAAATATGTTAAAGCCCCAAATTATGCATGGTAAAAAAATCACATAATGCTTCCTTTCAAACCTGTTGCTGCAAAAGAACTCATTGCTATACTACAAAACACAATTATTATTCTTTGTAGGCCCTCGTTAATATTCACTGTGGTTAATCACCACTTTGCAAATATTGCAAATCACATTGTTTAAAACTAGTTTCTTAGGAACACTTCTTTCCAGTAAAGTGGAGCATATTTCTGGAGACTTTGTGTTACTGAAACTATTTCAATGCAAACCTTCTTATCTCCCGTATCCTCACAGAAACTTCCTCATTCTGCCAGAATGATAAAAGCTAGGAAAAAAGGCCTGAATTATCTCACAGGTCCAAAGTGATTAAGGTACTTAAAACAGTGCATTTGCTTCCTCAGAGACAGAGAGAATTTTAATTCCATAGAAAGGGATCATTTCTTTTAACTGAAACTGAGTATTTATTGCTACTTGTGATTGCTTAGTGTATGACAGAGGTGTATTCCTAAAAGAGTTCAGAGTGAGCATGTTGGTTATTTGGGAGTGCACAAGCCCTGGGAATAACGCAAAATCCTAGATCAGGACTGGTGAAACTGTGTGTCTGTGAAATTATGTGTTTCAAACACTGATGCTGATTATCAGTTGTGGAGCCACTGGAATTGCTGAGATTTTTTTTTACATTTTGGACATAAATTTGTGCTTACCTTGAACTCTTTAAGAACACAGCTCTCTCACACAGTAAGCAATCAAACACTGAATTTTACTGTTTTCAGCTTTTACAAAGGCAAAGCTGAAATTACTGCTACAGAGGCAAGAGTTCATCTTAGAGCTGAAGTGTACCCAACACTTCCCCAAAAACATCAGAGCTCCCAATTCTAGCTCTTTGTGCTACCATCCCTGTCTTGGAAGAGGTTTTAATGCCCAGATAAATCTCACATAATGTTAATGACCTCTCTAAGGCATAATAAATGCTCCTGGATTTTTGCAATTTCAGTGTAAAGACAGGGTGTACCTGCCCTAGGAGGTCAGAAATGCCCTGCAGAGCTGCTGCTCTCCTCTGCTGAGTTTCTAAGCAATGCCTGGTGTCTGTGCTCCTGACTGAGGCACAGGCTGAGCTGGTAGAGAGATCAGTGAAGCTTTTAATGCCTGTGAGCAGTGAGGGTATCAGACTTTCCCTTCCCACAGCCAGGGGCACAGGGGCTCCTCTCTCAGGAGCTGGAAGGTTCTGTGACCAACCCATTCCCCTCCAAAGGGGAACACCAATCCCAGGGAATTCACAAAGGATTCACAATTCTGTTTTAGTCTCCCTGTGCTTTCAGTGCTTGATGCTGCTGCTGAAGCTGCCCCAGGTGGTGAGACTTGTGCAGCACAGGGCTGGGATAGGGCAGAACTCACAGATTTCACATCACTCCACAATCTGTGCTGAACTGACACCAGCAACAGGACAGGGCAGCACTTTATACTGCTCTGAGACCTCCTGACACTGCACTTTTTTGCTCTAACTTTGTCAGCAGTGTTTGCTCCTGTCATTAAATCATCATTTGACACATGCAATCTATCCCAATCTCTCCTACAGACAGATGATGAGCTATGCAAGTCACAGGAGGGGGAAAAAAACCCAAAACCAAAAACATAAAATTATTTACATCTTTCAAAGGGACCAACTTTCTTGTTGTCTGGTATGAAGGAGTGAGTGTAGCTGGGTAATTGTAGTCAACACCATCATGTTTGTAATCAGACTTATAGGCTATCTGAAACACAAGGAGAACAAAAAAAAATTCATTCTTTTTTTTTTCAGCTGTCATTTGTTTGAATAATTATCAGTCAAGAGGAAAAGGGAAACAATAATATTAATATTAAATGCAAGAAACAAAGTAAGTTCAATGTCATGAGTGACAAAGAAAATGAAATTATTTGCATAGTTTAGCCACTAATTGATTCTTTTTCAGCTTCTCAATTAATCCAATGCCAACAGTGGGAGCATTAACTTAACTTCCACCTATGACACATCTCTTTTATCTTTCTGCTTAGTTCTCAAGCTTCTTACAGATTTGTAAATAATGTACTTGAAGGAATGGTATGTAATGAAATAGCTTCTTGACTAACCCAGTAAATTAAATTGGAATCCAGAAATCTTCATTAAAGACTGTTTTTTCCAGCAAAGGTCTGACCCTGGGGGTGGTGGCAAACAACCTTCAGCATCCTACTGATGTCAAAGAAAACTGAAGGATCTCAGTATGTTGCCAGATCACTGAAATTTCTTATTTTAACTTCTTCCACACAGTGAGCCATAAAACAGTACAAAAGGGTTTCCAGAATTTCCCCTCTTCTCAACACATCTGTCCATCAGATCCCCAGTACAGTATGATCTAAAGTTTTCTATCAACTTAATTCTGGAAAAACTGAAAGACAAGGAGGCCACAAGCACTCAAGTGTGATTAAAAGGGACTCACATTGCTTGCCAAGCTGCCAACCTTCATGGCATGCAGCATCCTCTTGTCCATGCCAACACCCACATAGTGACCTTTCATCTCATTCTGGTAGGTTTCTTTGTACTTAAGCTGTAACAAAAATTAAAAAAAAAAAAGAAGATAAAAATACTCTGAGAAAATATATTCAGCTTTTCCAGTGAAGAGTTTCAGCTTTTAAGAGTTTCCATATTTTACAGCAGGGAGACAATTTTTACAGCTGTGGTCTACTAGTGCTGCTCCAATACAGGAACTCATTAGTCCACAGCAGACTTGGTATTTAAAAAAAAAAAAAAAAAGCTAAAACTCTCAGTGAGTTTCTTTTACTACCAAATATCATTTACTTGCTCTTCATGTCACCTAAATGCCACATAAAGAAGATACATCTGTGTTTCATCAGAAACAAATATTAGAACAAAGTCCCAGGGAGACAATATTTGTACATTAAGAAATGAACAGAATTGGGTTGTTTTGGTGCATCTTTCACCAATCCCAGAGTGGGGGATTTGACAAGAAAAATTGATCATTCAGCCACCTCAACTGAATGGCAAAATATTTACTCCTCTGGGATTTTAGAGAATGGTAAGAGTC